>NC_041003.1:49478110-49790110 GCF_004193775.1 Glycine soja
CATTGAACCAACTGAATTACTGGCTGACATGGACAATCAGATAGCAACAGCAAAAGAAGAAGCTTTAAGCCGAAAAGATATATTGGACAAGGTTGAGAAATGGATGTCAGCATGTGAAGAAGAAAGTTGGCTTGAAGATTATAATCGGGTACTTAAAATCTCGCTTCTGCTTTATTTTTTTTCTGAGTTTGAATGATTGGTTGTGCACAGTCGTGGATAGAGAGGTGAAGTAGTATTATGATCAGAACATTTACTATCATGTTAACAAAAATTGTAAATCCTTTAACCAGAGTCAATCTGTATCCGTCTTAAAGTCTGCTAGTTTTCAGTTTAAGTGATTTGTTATTTGACAAGATAATTGAAATGTTTCTTGCCCTGTTTCCAAAAATATATAGATTTTTTAGTTTTAGCTTTGCTGCAAGGTATGATCTTTAAATGGTTGCCTAATCCTCCTCATTTGGATTATAATTTTACACTCTGACACAACCTTGTAAAACAGGATGATAACAGGTATAATGCAAGCAGAGGTGCACACTTAAACCTCAAACGTGCAGAGAAAGCTCGGATATTGGTCAACAAAATTCCAGGTATTTGTTAAATGAGATTATAATCACCATCAGATACTGTTCTTATTAATTTAATCTGCTGTCGTTGTAAGCAAAACAAAATGATGCCACATTATTGGAATAATTTTGTTTCTGTTGGTGAAAATGCAGCTTTGGTCGATACATTGGTTGCTAAAACTCGTGCATGGGAAGAAGATCATGGCATGTCATTTACATATGATGGTGTTCCTCTTCTTGCCATGTTAGATGAATATGCCATGCTCAGACATGAACGGGAAGAGGAAAAACGGAGGATGAGGGTAAGTAACACTAATAAGATGATTAGGATTTAGGATTGACTCATTTTCAGCTTGATTTGAGCACTTGCTGATAATAATAAGACCACCACTCTGCGAGGAAATTAAAACTATCAGCTTGGCCTATTTCTGTTCTGTTCACTACTATTCTATATTTGTTGTACATACTGTGGTACTGAGAGGTCATAACTTATGGACTTTGCACTCTGTAGGATCAGAAAAAGCATCACGAGCAGCGAAACACGGAACAAGAAACCATCTTTGGTTCAAGACCCAGCCCTGCTAGGCCAGTTAGTTCCAGTAAGTCAGGAGGTCCTCGTGCTAACGGAGGAGCCAATGGTACTCCTAACCGACGGCTATCGCTTAATGCTCATAAAAATGGAAACAGGTCCACATCAAAAGATGGAAAAAGGGATAACAGACTATCTGCTCCGGTGAATTATGTGGCCATATCAAAAGAAGATGCTGCTTCCCATGTTTCTGGTACTGAACCCATCCCGGCATCACCCTAATGACGAGATCTTCATTTTCAACCCTATAATTTCATCTTTGTAGCATTGTCAAATTACTAGTTACTGCTTTAGGAATTATAATATGGGAGTGACAAGTAATTAGAGAGGAACTGTTCTGAGCTGTGTATGTTCAATTTGCCATTTTGGAGGTTTTCTCAATACATATGCCCTTTAATATGAAAATATACACAGTTAAGTCCTTGCCTTATTCCAAACCCTAGCTCCTATTCATTGGTTTGTTTCACTTTCCGTGTTTGAAATGGTGTTATTTCACGTCAAAGAATGGAAAATGCAGAAGCAACAAATAGTTGCCTCACGCTGTCCGGATGGTAAAAGTTCAAACAGGGCTTTGTTTTTGCAACCGAGGAGGTAAATATTATGGAGATTTACACTATGAGTAAAATCAGTGAACTTAATATTACACTTTAATTTAAAATCTTAAGATTCAGATTTATGTATATTTTTTTCACTTATATGATGTTGAATCTCTCTATTTTTACACGATTTGAGATCTCACTTAACATTTATATTCTAACATGATCAAACTCAGGTGAATACCTAAAGCTCAAACAGGATTCAACCTCAAAATTAAGATGAGATAATTTTTCACTAGTTAAATTTTTTTTATGCATTTTGCACTGGTTAAACTATGCATTCGGTGGCGAGATTTGTTTATATGGAATTATGCATGACTATTAAAGTTGAATTGATGATACGGAATAATTAAGAATTGAGAACTTTGTTTTTATATTCTACAACAGCAATAATAAAATTTGAATTTAAGATTCTATATAAATTTCTCAAACCTTCCACCACCTAATAGATTTAACCTCTTTTTTTTCTGTTTTCTTTTTTAAAAGCAAATGGGTATTATAAACTAGAAATTACCCAAAAAAAAGCTATGGTAATTTTGTCAACTAACAAAGACATAGATAAAAAAGTTAGAAATTAACAATGACAATACCTAATGCATTTTAACTGTCTTTATATTTACTCCTATACAAAGTCAGTTTTTTTTTAAAGCATGTCAAGTCAGAAATTAATTCATAACACCTTAGAATTTTCTTTTAAATATTTTTTTGAACTATCTTACTAATTGAAATGGTATTATCAACAAATTAGTGGTTCTGTTAAAAAAAATATAAGTGGCATTTGAACTTATTTTACTTATGCGGTAAAAAAACTTATATTTTGTACTATAAATAACTCATTTTACTTATACTTTAAAACCTCTGAAACATTTAATAATATGAGAAATGTTAACGGCGCTGTCTTGGACGCTTTTTTTCATTAAAGATCAACAACTTTAATCTCACTTATTATTAATGATTTTATTTTCTTATTTAAATATAAAACCTATCAAATTGATGATTATCAATAAATTTCAATCAATAAAAGATAAAATGTTGGAAAAAGAGTATTATAGAAAGTGTTGATAGTAATATAGTCTAATTTCTATGTATGATCTGCGTAGTATTGTAATGCAGTCAACTAACTAAAAATTATAATAGATATAAAGTATAAGATAATTATTAAAAAAGTAAAAAAAAAAAAAAAAACAACCTTGTAACACGTTAATTTGAGATTGAATAATAAAAATGTAAAAATTCTTTACATTAGTGCATAAATAATTTCAATATTTTCTCTTACTACTAACTCTTAAATAATCAAATTAAACCTTTAATCGTAAAAAGTTCTTACTTCTCTGGCCACCTAAATTTAGTTATTGAGTTCCACTAATTAAAATTGTATTTATAGAATATTTTTTTTCAAACTTTCATCTATTTTTCTAAAATTCAAATCGCTGAAGCATATAGTCCACGAAGATCTAATTAACTGAATTCATGAAATTGAATTGTATGGTTTTAAAAGTCATCCTTTTCATCAATGATCTTGCAAATGACTAAATTTAATTTAAAATAAAAAATAAATATGATTTAAATATAAATAAAAATAACATGAATACATCCATTAATTTTTTTAAAATATAAAATATTCATCAATAATAGCTTTTTCTGTTTTAAAATATAGCAGCAATTTTTATTTTCTTAGTTGAGAAGTTTTTTCTTTTTCTTAATAGTTGCTTTGGCAGGGAAAGACGATCGAAGGCAGAAGCTTGGAATAAAGCCAACAAACGACGTCGTGTGGTTTCGAATACCTTGTGCGTTTTGAATCTCTGGAAATTGAGATGGCGAACGAGAACGAACCCGCGAAGCTGCTGTTGCCATACCTTCAACGCGCCGATGAATTGCAAAAGCATGAACCACTCGTCGCTTATTACTGTAATTCTCTCGTTTATTTTTATTTTAGATCGATACCTGCTATTTTTCATTATTGCAATTTTTGCTATTTCACTGATCTGAAATACTCCAATTGATGCTATAAATTCTTATGGTTAAATTACTTTTGGTAAAATTAGGTCGATTATATGCAATGGAACGGGGGTTGAAGATTCCGCAAAGTGAGCGCACGAAGACCACTAATGCTCTTCTGGTTTCGCTCATGAAGCAGCTTGAAAAGGTTCTAAATTAAACCTTGTTGATTTTTTGTGCTGGTTGTAGTCACAATTAACTTAAACTCAAAGGTGATCCGCAAATAAATAAATAAATAAATAAAGTGTTTTTTTTAATTAATCTCGTGGATCCCTAACTTTGTGTTGTTTTTTGAAAATAAGAAGGGAATATACTCTTGTTAAATGGATGTGTCTGAATCTGAATAATAATGAGTTAATGATACTATGGCATGTTTCAGTGACAACCAGCAGTTTCATTTTCCTTTGAAAGATGTTACTGGCTGACATGTTTGATTGGGTATGATTATGAAATTTTTATTTACTCAATTGATGTATCCGAAATATGTTGTTTTTACAGGATAAAAAGTCAATCCAGTTGGGGCCTGAAGACAATTTATATCTCGAGGGATTTGCTTTGAATGTGTTTGGAAAAGCAGACAAGCAAGATCGTGCTGGAAGAGCAGATTTGTGAGCTAAAATCACTTTTTTTTTAAAAAAATTCTGGGATTGAAACAAATAAGCCTTCAAGTTTGTATGTTGATTCTGTCGCATCATTTTCAATTCCTTTAATCTCAATTGTGTTGAGGCTTACAAGGGATTTTTGTATCTTGTTCGTTTCTCTTGAACAAAATAGTAGCTCATTTTCTTTACATACCATGTATCTGTCTTTTGCCAATTTTTTGCTATTCCCTTCACATGTGATAAGTTTTTGATATTCTTTCACGCTTTGTAGGACTACAGCAAAAACATTTTATGCTGCCAGTATCTTTTTTGAGATTCTTAATCAATTTGGAGCAGTTCAGCCTGATGTGTGTATTTCATCCGTTAAACCTTTCTTTTTTTTTGCATATCTCTTTGCATTTGGAAACAATTTGCAGCAAGAATATAACTTCCTGTAAGTGTATGTTTGATGCTTTTTTGAATTTCTTTTTACAGCTGGAGCAGAAACAAAAATATGCTGTGTGGAAAGCAGCTGAAATAAGAAAAGCTTTGAAAGAAGGAAGGAAGCCCACAGCTGGCCCCCCTGATGGTGATGAGGATCTGTCAGTTCCTTTGAGTTCTTCAAGTGATAGATATGTATGATTCAAAACTTAACCTGGTGTCTTCTGAGTTTGATCAGTAAGAAAAACATATAAATTGATTAATAAACAATTAATTTTCAAAACCTAACCTGTTATATTCTTTCAGGACCTTGGGACTACTGAAAATACTGTTTCCAGTCCTGGACCAGAATCTGATTCATCAAGAAGTTATCATAACCCTGCTAACTACCAGAATCTGCCAAGCATTCATCCTGCTGCTCCTAAATTTCATGATACTGTTAACGACCAACATTCTGCTAATATTCCATCATCTATGCCATTTCATGATAGAGTAGATAATAACAAGCATTCTTCCGTTGTTTCTCCATCATCTCACTCTTTCACACCTGGAGTTTATCCTTCCCAAGACTACCATTCTCCTCCACCTTCCCGAGACTATCATTCTCCTCCACCATCCCAAGACTATCATTCTCCTCCATCGTCCCAAGATTATCATCCTCCTCCACCATCCCAAGATTACCATCCTCCACCGTCCCAAGATTACCATCCTCCACCTGCTAGATCTGAAGGTTCTTATTCTGAGCTCTACAATCATCAGCAATACTCACCAGAGAATTCACAGCATTTAGGTCCTAACTACCCTTCTCATGAAACTTCCTCTTATTCTTATCCCCATTTTCAGTCTTATCCAAGTTTTACAGAAAGCAGCCTTCCATCAGTCCCATCAAACTATACTCATTATCAAGGATCAGATGTTTCATATTCTTCCCAGTCGGCTCCGCTAACTACAAACCATTCATCAAGTGCTCAACACAGTAGCAGAAATGAAACTGTGGAACCTAAGCCAACAACTACTCAGGCATACCAGTACGACAGTAACTACCAGCCAGCACCTGAAAAAATAGCAGAGGCACACAAGGCTGCAAGATTTGCCGTTGGGGCACTGGCATTTGATGATGTCTCAGTTGCAGTAGACTTCTTGAAGAAATCACTTGAGTTGCTGACAAATCCATCAGCTGGCCAGTAAAATTTTTTGTAAATCGAAATGTGGATTTCGGTGGTGTTTTCTACCTTTTATTTGCATGTCTTGTTTTGTATATTAGGTACATCATGCATTTAAAGTGTGAAAAAATTTGGGAAGATGAACGGAAATTATAAAATCTGCTGGGATCTGCAATCTTTCTTGTTTATCTGGTAGTTATTGATATTGGCTTGTTTGTCAAGGAATTGTGATACATATAAGATGACCGCCTGATGAATTTCAGTTGTCTGTCTGGAACAACTCTTTTTTTTGGTTTGGGTCTTGCTCTCAAATTCCGGTTCACGATCATTCATCTATTGACCCTGAGGATTTGAATCTCAGTTGTGAAATTCCATAGTACATCATAACTACTTGTTGCTTGAGTTAATTAAGACATTCCATTTCAGAGATTAGTACAATTTGGTTTGTCATAAAAATCTATTACATTTTTAATGATTTTTTTAAAGGATGGTGACGAGTTTAAACAGCTGTATAGCCGGGCTAAATTTTATTGACGGAAATTGTCATATGAAAACTGAATTGGAATTAGTTTGTTAAGTTTAACCAAATTATACTTTAACTCCCGTTTCCTTTCATGCAAGGAGCGTGAAGTGTGGATTAAGTTATAGGGTATTTGGGTTATCATCTGAAAAGATCCAGCAGTTGAATCTTCTTATGGCTATGCAAAGAAATGCTGTTCTGTTCTGTTGTAACTAACCTTGAATGTGTCGTCACATGGACGTTGACAGACGCTTGACAAAAAACATAAAAGCCATCTTATCCTTCAAACTCTGATATCAGTCAGTGGCCCCTCAACGCTTGATAATCTTATTGAACCATTTAAACAAACGGATCCATAGAATAATTCCACACCTTAACTTGAGTCTACCCTGTTACATTACTGATCAGCTACTCCATAACTTATTCTCCTTTGATATTTTCTGTTGGAGAACATTGCATAAGAAAGCTGCAGCACATTTAACAGAGAAACAAGTAGCCCTTTTTATGGTCCTTAAAGCGTAGGTGCCTTGCCAGTTGCATGAAGATCTTTTTTGCCCCTCTGAAATGAAAAGACTTTTGCCTCTCGGAAGTTCATCCCTTTATCGGACAACTATGCTGCTGCTTTGTGTTTTTTTTGGTCTTCGATACAAGTCGAAACCGGGCCACAAAAGCCCAAGAGAAAAAGGAGTGTTCTAATGAGTGGTCCAACGGTAAAAAAAAAAAAAAGCAATTAGACACAGGTACGCCGTATGCTGCTTCGGTTCTGTTTCTGTCTCACCTCACATTGTTTTTCTTTTGACTAAATTACAATTGTACCCCTCGTATTTTTCTCAAATTACACCCAATATTTCTCTCCTTTTTACATTATTTTGGTCTTCCTTCTATTAATGTTGACTAGCGTCAATTAAGATGAAATTGCTCTACCATCTTTGTTACATTCACACTTCCTATGTTTTTTCTCAAATAGCACCCCGATACTCCTTCGTTTTTTAGATTACTTTTACCCCCTTTCTCTCTTGTTAAATAGTGTCAATTGAGATATATGAGCAGACAAAATTATTTTAGCATCTTTGTTAAATACTCAATAACAAATTAACAATTGATTCCGTGAATGAATATTTCTTAAGGCAATTACAATTTTTTCTTTTAATATTTGACGCTTACTTATTGTTATTAACACTTGAAGAATATGTAGCTCTTGATTGAAACATTATATCAAATACCTAGCCATCAAAAATAAATATTTCAAAGAAAGGAATTAAAGACAACAGGTGCAAAACACTAAAATTTGAAGCAAATGATAATATTTAATCAATAGGTATGAAAACACGTCTAACAAAAACTTAACAACCAAACTACATAACACACACCAAAAAAATTGAACTAAAAAAAAAAAAAGTGTTAATATATACGTACCGACAAAGTGAGTTCATGTCTAACAGTTGAGTTCACATCCAATTAGAGGAAAAAAAATGTTAAAATATTTTCGGATTGAAAATGGTGTCATGTCTTTTATAAAGTTAAAAGGAAGAAAATAAGAGTATTTTAAACATAAATTTTAATTAAGAGTCATGTGAACAATAAGTGACTACTTTCTATTAAATTTTAGTAGGTGTTTAGAAGGGAGAAAATTTGAGTGTAACATGAACTAAATAGTTAAGGGATTTTTATAGGGTGAAAAAATAGAAAGTGTCTAATGTACACAAGGATGCAAGTATAAATTTCTCTTTTCTTTTTCTTTTTGGGTCTTTCCCACTTTCAGCATGAAGTCGTCGTTCATCTCTTACGTATGGTACGTGTTGGGCTTTGATTATTGTTTAGAGAAAAACGTATATTAATTAAACTATCTCCATGAAAATTTAATAATAATTTTTGGACACGATAAATTACAAAATGAGCTAATTCAAACATTAACAAACACCCGAATCTTTTATTCTGCATTTTTTTTTCTTTTTCAATTGTCTAATGAACAAAGAAATATATACATAAGCCAAAATTTGTTGAAGTCATGCGCAACCAAAGAAAAGTAACGCAATTGTATGAATTTGTAACGGAATTGCCTAAGTATTGTCCTGTTTCGATATAGCTGCTGCTCTAGGTATCCAAAGCTTTAGTGACATTACATGCGCAAGAAGAGAAGCAAGTTGATTTTTAATAATATGTTCGTTTAGCCGCAGGACCATTAGTGAATTTCAGTCTAATGTTTTTGCCTTCTTAACTGGCTACAAATTGTTCTGTCAACGAAAAGAAAGGAACAACAGAAAGAGCTTCTTTCAAGCTAAAAGTCCAATTCTGAATTTTCATAACTCCTCTTGGAAGAGTAAAGTAAATAATTTTAGTTGTTGATGAAAAAATTTGCGGTTAATATTTCAACACATTCACGATTTGTTATGCATGTGTACGCAATATTGTCTATTAATTTTCTTATCAATGATCAATATCACTTAATTTTTTAAGCGAGTTGTTCACATTAAAGGAGACGAATCCGAATCTCCAGAGACGAGTTATCTTAATTTTATAGTACTAACAAAAATGCCGTGTAGCTGATTCAATGTTTATTAGGGGAAACAGATTTCAGGGCAATACCTGTTATGTTGGTTCTGTTACCTGAACAAACCGTCCGATTGTTAGTTAATTTGAATTAGATTAGCAATAAAGTAATATGTTGTTGTCCTTCAATAATGCATAATATTAAAAAAACTTTAGCTAAAAGGTACTTTCTTGGTCAATTCATGTGTTATATGGCATACGGACAACTTTATATGCTCGTTGTGATGATGTTGGGACATTTAAACACAAAGCGATCATATAATTGGAGGTTCAGGCTTTAATTTGCTTCATTGTATACACTGTTTGTCAGTCTTGCAAACCTGTCTTCACTCCAACATAGTTTAGTTTAGGATGCTGTCTTCAACTAGGATATTCATGAATCATGAATATTTGTTTTATAAATTCCTGTTCCAATGGTACTGCTAGCTTGGTTTTAGTGGCTACCTTCCACGGGAGCAATTGGTAGTTTGGTAGATGCAACCAAGGCAAATAGTTCTTACCAATAACTTTAACTGTATTCCTTCATGTTTGCTTAGGAAGCTCTTATCTTCACCGCCAAACTAAATCTCAACAGCCTAAAACTTATCTTGGCAAATAAATGGGCAATTAAGCTAAGAATTTTGTCTTCATTTCCATTCAAGACAATGCATGCATGCTATAATGACTCATAATATAAACAGTGAACGACCACAGTACTCTCTAAAATGTGCATATAAGTAAGTGGCTGAGTTATTCAGAATTCCTAGTTGTGATCGTGATATTTTATTAACCAAAAGGGGCAAGAAGACAAAAGAAAAAAAAACTGCAATAGGTTTTAATGTTTTATTCATGCTTATTTAATCGATGTGCAGCCATATCTGTTAAAGAGAAATTAAGGTTATCCATTCAAATAGTTTCATCTTGATATTAACAAAGGCATGGAATGTAATATTCTTAACTTAACTCTTGGAGGATACGTCTTAGGCGTCCTACATAATAAATAGACTTAGCAGTTCATACCACGATCCTTACTCTCCCCTTTTGCAATTAAACAAACGGAATGGGAAATAACTTTTCATTCTGTTGTTGTGAGGCTTATTTTAGATCTCAAAGATTACCTAAGGAGGACTCTTGTTATGGAAAGGCCAGTTTAGTAGTATGGATTGTTGAAAATCTCAAGCAAACATACTTGCTGAGGAAGAAGAGGATGCAAAAGACGAATAAAGAGGGGCAGCAGCAACAACAACAAAAAATGGGGAAGGAGGTCACATTAGAGGAGTGGCTTCTAAAATCACCAATTATAGAAAAGGGTGGTAACTGCAATGGTGACCATTGTGGTTTTAAGCATGTATCTGGGATTGATTATCCCTCAGTAACTAGAGAAGGTAACTATTTTTCTGACTTTGGGGGATATAGTTTGTCTTTGGAGCAACACTTAGATGGTGGTGATTATACAGATTTGTCTGTGGAGAATCTTTTGAAAGATGAAAAGGTTGATGTAAAAGAAATGGGGTTTAATTCATTGACTAGAAGCCAAAGTAGCAAGGTGAGGAAAAGGGTGAGCTTTAGACTGCAAGAAGTGTCAGAGACTATCATTTTGTATCCATTATAGATGGATTTTAATGAGTGTTAGTGCATTAATTTCTTTCTTTAATCTGTTTAATGTGAATGTGAGTTTACTACGATGGTTTGCGTCTCTCCTAACGTTTTGTAAAGTATGTGCTTGAGTTTTGGAGTGCAAGAATAAGGGATCAAAATCTCAAACTTAGCTAAGAATCTAAATTAATGATCCACCAACAATTTAATTGTAAGGTTCTAAACTATTTAAATAATATGTATAGTGGTGTTTGAATAAAATATATTGGTGTTTGAGCATTTCAAAGCAAGGAGCATAAGGTACTTTGAATTTGTTCCATTTTTCTGGAGCAGTTGATTTTGGCAGAACTTTACATGTGCCTCTATGTGGGGAAATCACAGTCTTTGTTACCTCCATGGGTTTCACTACCAGATCCTTAGATGATAATTTCCTATTCTTTTCTTTCTTCCCTGCTGTTTTCTGTGTGTTTTAATAGGATTCTTCTTTTTGTACTTCACTAAATATGTTTAGTTCTTTGTCATGGCATAAGCCTATTTAGCAAGACATGGTTGATATGACTCAATATAATGGTAACAGGCAGCTACTATTAAAAATGTGCTATAGGACAAACAATAAGTTAAATCACTTGAAAAGAAGCCGTCTTTCAACCTTTAAATTACAACAGAATAAAATTAATCATTTATCTACCTATTAGATCGGCAAATGAAATATATAAAAAAATGGTGTTAGATTGACGAGGACAAAAAAAAGAAAGAAAGAGGAAGTTGTGACTAAATCAAATGGCCTATCCAACAGCTCAGCTTGTTAGGTGCAAGTTCCATTCATACAACTCTCAAGATATGGACACTATAATATGTATGCTATGTAGAGAGCAAAATTAGTTCAGATCCAAGGGAACACAAGTCAGAAAGCACATGATGTGTAGCAAGTAACTAGAGTCAGCAATATGACACACAAACAACACGCAAAAGAGGGAGAAAAAACAATAGGTTGGAAGTGGTCAACCTCTCTTTTCTCTTTCTTTTGTGCATTCTTTCTGACTTCTCCTATGCAGTAACACAACACACGAAGAAAAAACAATAAGTCTTTGTCGTCTAACTATCTTCAAGTGACCTTTTTTTCTGAGTCTCTAATCATTGAACAAAAGAAAGGGATGCAACTATGTGAAAGAACTGTAGTTGCTCTAATAGCTCTTTGGCATGCATAGTGGCTCGATGCTCCACTCTAAGAAAAAGTTCCTCACTTAGTTTGTCACCAATGTGGGCATCAACAAGGACTCCACACACTGTCCTGCAGCTGTTGGCTAGAGCCCTGCCTACCTCACTTGCATCATCTGGTTGGTTGACCACAAGTGGACTTCCTCCTTTGAATACCTCAAGCTTGTCTATGGTAAATGAACCATTAGCTTCAACCACCTCCTTGAAGTCTTGCAGGCTTGCTGCATAGACTGGAATGTTAAAAGTATCTCGCTTTTCTTGGCTAATCAATCCCTGAAATCAAGAATATGATTTACTACAAAATACAATGTTCATGTCAATGCATAAAAGGATAGTCAATTGGTCTTTAAAGTGTGACTAAGTCCCGATCAAGAATTAGTTTCATAGTCGGTTTAAAGGATCGAAACTTGTGGGAATACCTTGAAATACCACTGGGGAGCTTAAGGTGGTACCAAATGAAAAAATCAAGACTTTTGCTTTTAAAAAGGTAACATGAAAAAAAAAATTCTCACATCAGTAATATATGACAATTTAAATTTACCATTCTATTAATAATGTATACTCAACCATAATGTGGAATTCTCCTTATATCTATAGCGTTAAGTTGGTAAATAAGATTTGCTATGACATATGTTTGAGTATCTGAAAATGTTTTAAAGTACTCAACACATCCTATTATGTAGCTAGGTGTCGTTATATTCTGTACTTCGTTGATTACAGTTTTGGAATTTGGATGTGTAACATGGTAGAGGATGATTCTTATAAGTACATGCCTTTGACTCTGTTCAAAGACATTGTTGGGTCCCATAGGCAATGATCATTGTATGAAAATTGATCAGATGAATGCATATCCATTTTGTCTATAGCTTTAAGACATGATGATCGATGTGATTCAGTGTTTGTTCTAAACTCTTAAGATATCCAAAGTCTAATTGTTGGTCAATATTATGGACCACAAGACACTGCCAGCCGGCAACTAATTATTATTTATGCCGACATGATGATCAAGAAATGGACGGCTAGATCAATATAGGGGTGGCTAATCAACGGCTGGGACCAATTTATTTTAAACGTGGCCAGTGAAAACTCATGATAAGTTGTGGTGATACCTACAACACTTGAGCATTATTTTGTCTTTTAATCTCTACAGTGTCTCAAACTTCTTTTGGTCTGCCAATGGGAAATAGAGGCTATGTGCCACTGTTGACACAAGCATGCATAAAAATGTTTGTGATTATGATAATTACCTCTTGGACAAGATCATCCCAAGCATCCTGAAAATGGGTCCCAACAAGAAGGCCAGCCCCACCTTGGTCTGTGGGGTCCACTGAAGTTCTGGCCAAGCAAACTAAGAACATGGACCCCTCTCTCTTCATCTCCACTGACCTTGCTCTCAGAAAGCCTGCCAAGTCTGTTTGGAATTGTTTCTTGTAGGCATTTGCCGTGCTCTGACCAGCCCCATGGATAAACACCCTTCCTTTGTTATATGCACTTGACCTCTTATCCACTACACATTCTGGCACCTGAACCAAAGTAAATTAATTGAAACCCAAAGAGTAAAATGTGCACTATTTTTTTTTAAAGACTATACATGTTTCCTAATTAATTCTGCTTGAATCGAGTAGAATCGAGTAAGATCATCATAAGCAACAAAGTTAATCCAATTACCTAACACGCACCTTAGCAAATTCAAATTCATGCAGTTTTACTTTTTTGTTGAACTTTGGGTACCTCACTATTCCTTGATCACTAATCAAAAATTAATTTCTCAAAGTACTGATTGAGAAACTTATTTTTTCTAACATACGTTTTTTCATATGTATGAACATAAAATCAAATCCTAATTACATACTTAAGATTATTTATTAATCATGTTGGTTCCATGCAGTTGTACTTTATTTTATTGTTCAAAACACTGCACTGTCTGCATACTTCTACTGCAAGAAATCAGAATTTTGTATGATAAAGAACATGTTATGTAACTGTGTGTGACCAATAAGCACCAAATAGTACACACTTTTACAGGGGGAATCCCGACTCCAATTGTATCTCTTTTGGT
The DNA here is from genome assembly GCF_004193775.1 of Glycine soja. NCBI lineage: Eukaryota > Viridiplantae > Streptophyta > Magnoliopsida > Fabales > Fabaceae > Glycine > Glycine soja. The sequence goes on from NC_041003.1 coordinate 49,491,964, forward strand.
GATCAGATTCTATGTGCTGGCCCCATATATTATTGAAATTTAAGATGCATGAAAGTAGAAGAACATTGGGTGCTTAAGGCATGCATTGAAAATTACTGTCCAAACACGTTACTTGTTTCCCTGAAACATGATCCTTTTTTTCAACCCTATAGACCATGGGTTTTCTGCATTCACTTTTTGACCATAAACTATGAATTAAGCTTCAAATTAATGATGGCTTTACTATCTTATCCTCGGGAAGAGGCAAATATTCCTTTCATTTTGTCGTGGATATAACAGATTAGACGACAAAAACAACAGGAATAGAGAATCTTTGGTTATTGATGGGTAGGTTGGGGAGTGAATTAAAAGACTATGGAAATATCTTTTTAACAAGAAATTGCCTTAAAGGATTTATGAAATTAGTGTAATCGTGATCCACCAGAAGTTTCCAAGAAATGTGTGTGGTACCTTAAAGTTGGACTTCTAATCGAAAGGTTTATAAAGATCTTAGACAAACAAATGATGAAAGATACACATAAATGATTTGAAATAAATTATGACTTTGTAATAATTTAACCATTGCAAAGAGAAATAAACCAATTAATGAAAAATTTAGAAGTAAAAATGAAGGTATCCATTGAACTTACTCCCCACCCCCATCACAAACACACACACACACACACAAAAACTGCGTAAAATAGTTAATTCTTTAACTTGATAATTTTCTATTTCTAGAAACAATTACATTAAACATCACTTTATTTTTATTTTAAATATATACAAAACAATTTTATGATGTTTGTCATTCTCTATACAAATTTAAATATATTTAAAAATAAGAAGAAAAAAAATAAAAAGAAGTGACAATTTGACAACTATTTATTAAAAAGATGAAAAAACAAAGTCACAAACCAAAAGTCTAGAGTTGATATTAACAATTAAAAAAAGTATAAGCAGATTAAATTACACCATTCCTTGAAATACAAAATGTTTTTCCAATTTTAAATATATAACCCCCTTACAAGTTACGGGTATATATATATATATATATATATATATATATATATATATATATATATATATAGTGGTAGTACAAAAGAAAGTGTTGGTGTAATACTATTTTAAATAAATAATAAAGGTACCCTGGAAAAAATAAAGAGAAAAGAAGTATAGCGAGAATTTGAAAGAAATAAGAGGAGATATGAAGTAATATATTCTAACCTGAGATAGCCAGTGCAAAGAGAAGGTTGAGTGGAAAACATGAACGGACCTTGCCGGAAAAAGCCTCCGGTAGAAGGAACCGGGAACTCCGGCGGCGAAGTAGGAGCGGTGGTTGTTGGCAGCAAGGCATTCCTCCATGTTGACGGCGCCGTAGTTGGCGAGCGGAGGAAGGAGCTGGAAGAGTGTGTTGAAGTCATTGCTGGGAAGGTCTGAGAAGAAAGCCGAGAACTCTGGTGGCTGCCACCCCAATGCCTGGTACCTTTTCATCATGTGCTTTATTATCACATCCACCACGTTTATGCTGTTGCTCCCACACGAACACCCCAAGTCCGCCACCACAAATGCCACCCCATCACGTGCCTCAACAACCTCAACTCTGTCTAGTGTCTCTCTCAGAAGATGAAGCATGGACCTCGCATGTATGGCCTGCAATGCATACGTTACTTTGCTATGTATAAGCATGTTTTATGCGCTAACTTTACTTTTTCCTCCTTTTTATTAGAAACAAGTTTTATATCTGTTTAAATTGAATGGTACCTGTGCTTGGGAATTTTTGGCATAGCTGGCTTCTCCTTTGCCTCCTTTCATGCTAAGCAACTTCTCCAGTTTCATATTGGACACAACAACATTGTTTCCCATCGGAGCCATATATGGTGCAATAGGCCTTTGATGTGAGATAAATGAATGAAAGGGAAATTGTATATGAAAAATAGAGACCGAAGAAAGAGTATCTTGGGGTGAGAGTTTGGAAAATTGAGAGGCTAGAGTTTATATATATAGACATAGAATGGGGGGCTAGCTACTTATTATTTTCTCTGTATTATGTTAACTTCTGCTGTTAGCTACTATATATAAATTATGGCAACAAACCCGCTATTATTATTTTTGTTATCGTCATTATCATTATAAAATAGAAGATTAGTTTACAATGGGAAAAGAAAACTTGGAAAAGAGTTAGAAACTAAAAATGTGGGCCTCGTGTGCAACACGGAAGGCCCAAACTGGCGCCGGATCTTTGTATTCATATAAGCTACATACGAATATCAAATTCTGTTTGACCAAAACAAAAAAGAGTATGCATTTTTGTTAGAGAAATAACATTTTATTCACTTGTTGAAACAACTAATTATATCAATTCTGTTATTGGAGAATATGTCGTAAGATTCATCAAAAGATTAAGGTTTCGATCATCTGTAGCTATTTTTAATGGTAGAAGATCTTAATCACACACATACACAAAAGTTTATAATATAGCCAAAAGGCATTATTTAGGAACATAAACTTCATGAGCTGTGCAGTTTACTGCGAGCAGACGATCTAAATTCTGAATTAAAGTTTATTATACTCCATATATACTTTGATATCAGATTTAGTGTGTATAAATGATTAAAATATCTTATTGCATTAATTAATCCCTATATACTATGATATCAGAATGCCATATTGGTTATATTATCTGTAAAAAAGGTACTAAATCATAAGACAGTGAGTGCTATATGCAAAGTTTTCGATCATAGCCTTTTTCACTCTATATAAAAAAACATAGCTCAATGCATAATGATACAGCTAATTAAGCAGTTTAGATTAAAATATATTGTTAGATTATTGAGTAATGATACGTATTTTAAGGAATCAATTAACTGGCTACCTATGCGGTGAAAAACAAAGAAGATGACAATAATGGTTCCTAAGGCTACGTAAGTTTCCTTTCATTTGCCCAACGTTTGCCATGTAAATAACAACTTAAATTGATTACTCTTTACTAAGCAACTTTTACAATTTTTTATTAAGTTTATTCTTGTACTTTTTGTCGGCTGTTTAGGGCTTTATTATAAAATAAGGAGAGTCAAAGTAATCAATTAAAAACCAAATGATGATTAATTATTTCATTATTAATTAAGTCATCACCCCAGAGATCAAGGTTCATCAGTCTGTACCTACCAAAACGAATAAATGGAATGGTAGTATTTCTTTTCTGGGATGTAAATAGGAATCAATTAGTAAGTTATACTGTAATCAACTTTAAGCTACCATAAGCATTTACTCCAGGGCTCATCTTACTGGGGTTTTTTTTTTAGGTTGTGTTCCCTTTATTATACAAGTTCGTATAACTTTAATTTGATCTCTTTTTCGTTTGCTATTTTTTTCCCCTTAATATTCCTTTCACTTCCTATTTTTCCTAATTAAAGGCTAAGAAATTTTAAACCCTGAATTTATGGATAACAAAGATGGTTTTCACATATCCTTTTCGAAGAAAAGGTAAATTGAAGGTTTTGCTAAAAGCATGAGAGTATATTACTTTTCTGAAATCACAATTCAGATATGTGTCCTCAGAATCGGTCTTTATAGTTGGTAAGGGGAAAGAAATGCAACAAGAAGCTTCAAAGCAGATGCCCCAAGAATTCAGTTGCTTCACAACTACAGATTAATTCAGCAATAGCATGCATTGCATGTCATATTGTTAATCCTTTTTTTTTTTTTACATATGGTCATCAATTAAGTTCATTTACATCTTAATATGAAACCGGCCGTGTTCTCTCGTATAATGAAGACGTTCAAAAACAGTTGAGAGAAGCAAACGTACGTTCTAGAGTTTTATCGGTCAAATTTGGGTATAAAGTTTCCTAATTGCAAATGGATTTCCATATTAAGTCATCGTGAATAAAATAAAATTATAATAATCATCTTAAAGTTACGCTTTTTTTAACTAAGTTAAATTTAAAGTTGTAATTACGAAACGTAATTTCACCACATAGCACATATATAAGAAAATTAAATAAATAAGTAAAAAACAAAAACTGTTGAAAACGCCATGCATATCTATCCTCGGATTCTTCATTATAGGGGTCAAATTGTAGATTACGCAATATATAGAGACCGAGAGTAGGGGTGAGGGCTTCAGAGATGTCTTATAGCTAGGTTTGAGAAGGTTATCTGTATCTTTCACTACCTCTATATTATTTGGTCATAAAAATGAAAAACAAATGCATACATTGCCATCAACTGGTTTTTAAAAATTTGCCTCCGTGTACAATTCCATCAATAATGAATGGAAACGTAAGAACTTTGTTTTTGTAATTTCATTAATTATTGGATTATATATAGGACTAGGCTCTGAGACTTAATTAATTTCACATATCTCGGTTGAATGATCCTAGAAGTGCACTTAAAATTACGCAATCTGAGTTTTAAATGATACTACCTACAAAATTGTAATTAACTAACTGTATCTGTTATTGGCCTACAATGTATACTTATTTTATGTTGACAGTTTAATTAGTAGGGTTTGACACAAAACTATATTAGATTTAAGAACAAGAAAAGATAGGATTAACTTCCACAGTCAAAATCTGAACGGCACAAATAAATGATGTGATACTGTATATGACACTTTTTTTTTTTTTTTGCACTGCAACTATATATGACACTTAATTCCTCTGAAATTTAATTTACACTCGAATCCAAAAACTTGGAATCTTTGTCAACTGACTAGCTAATGCCCCCCTCCTTCTTCAAAGTCCAAAGTCCAAACCACCGTGATAATCGCCATTTACGTGAAACAATGCCGACCACTTTATCTTCTTACAATCTATATGCAATACTACTACCCTTGTAAAGAATGCTCACACACATTTTATGTTATTTTTTTAGCATATTTGGTTATCTCTTGCATACTTTAATTGTTAGTTTATGAACATTATAATAATCTAGCATCTACTTATATCTCTTAATTAATCGTTGCTTTGTTTTTACCTTAATCCCACATTCTGATACATGTTCAACGGGAGTGATACTCTCACAAAGGATGTCTTGGACATAACTCACACCAATTCAAACACACCCTAAAACTTAAAATCAATTGGTTCATTTGGATAAATTAAAATTTTAGTTTTTGCATCTAAGACTTTTAATACCTATAAAAGAAATTCAACATTTTAATCTTTTTATATAGAAAAACATTTATGAATTGATATCTATTATTTACCAAACTTGTAACGGTATTAGATTTGATCCCTATATTTGATACTATTTTTCATTTTAGTCTCTACTTAAAAAATATTTCATTTTATTTCCTATATAATAATGTTATATTTTAGTCCCTAGCTACTTGACATATCATTTTTTTTTGTTTTATTTTCTTCATGAAATAAATTTCAACACAGTTATAACTTTAATAAACGTTAGGTATTAATTTGTAAATAAATTTTCAAATGAATATCAAAATATAGATTTTTTTTTCATATAGAGATTAAAACAAATCATGTCAAATACAAGAACTAAATTTACAATTTATCCTTTTCGTTTTCATACTTTGAATTTAACATCTATTTAGATTAGTGGATTAGGAATTATCACTACTCGTATTTTTGGTGAAACCAAAATAATTACGTTTGTGGTAGGCTACCTTTAGTTACTTAATAAGGTCATTCAACCAAAGAGAATAGGAGACTTTTAGCCCAAAGAGATATGTCAAAGACATGGTGGGATGGTCAAGAGTAAGTTGGTAGTTATTTCCCTTCTGCATATATGCTTGTGCAACGGTTCTCTGCCTAGTTTTTCTTGTGGGTGTGACCCTTCTGGTTCAGAACATCAGATTTGGACTTTTGAGACAGGAATGAGGCCTTATAATAAAGAAGAATAAAAGTTTTAATGAGAATGCTTACTCGTGGGTTGATGTTTGTGCTTTGTTGCTAGCTTAAGATCTTTTCAAAGGAATATATTTTGGTTTTGCAAGTTAAGCTTGGTTGCTGTGGTACTTTCTAATATCTTAGTAAATTTAGCTACAAATATATATTATTTTAGTTCAAAACCACTACGGTTAATTAATCACCTAGAACCACAACTTGATAAAAAATTATAAACAAAATCTTCTAGCTTTCTTTTGTCCTCTATGAATTTCATCTTTTTTTGTCTACTATACCATACGAAAGTTAAAAGGAGAGAACTTTTGAGGTCCAAATCCAATAAGTGATAATATAATATATAAATGTTTATTTATACATATTACTATTTCTGTTCAGCTCTTTTATATATATATATATATATCAGATCATATAACCTATTATATTTATACTTGTACTTTCCTCTCTATTTCTCTTTAGATGTCATTTAAGACTTTGGTTACTATAAATATTTTTTCAAATCCAATAATAGCTTGTGTACTTTTCTCTCAGAAAAGAAAAGAAAAAAGCTTGTGTGCTTTTCTTGCGTACTAGTAGCTCTGAGAATTTATCATATAAATACATTAAATCGGTCCTTTAAAATATGTATACGTGGCATATTAATTTAATATATAGTTTTTTTAGAGGAATTAATATATAGTTTATTCTTTTAATATCACATAGTTATGATCAATTTCTTTTTAAGTGGTTATAATTTGTGTACGTGGAGTATTCTCTTTTTTCTTTATTACATCCCACGACTTTTTTTTAGTTGTAGATCAATTGCTTTTCTTATAGGAATCGATAAAAGAAAATACTAATAACAACGCATTTTTAGTAGTAGATCAATTGTTTTTCTTTTTAGTCAAAACTATATGGAAAAATTATTTTCATATTTTTCTCTTGATAAAATTTAAATAGGTGGAACCCAATTAAAATTCATGAATATTTATTGTCAGATATATGATAATATTATATGAAATTTAAATTTAACACGAGAATCAATCTATTAACTCCCCAGCCACACACATTTTATGCTGTTCTGTTTATAATAGCAAATGGAATCCCATGAAGAGATCTTTCTTGGGCCTTGTGAATCAAACCTCAGAACAAAGAACATGGCCCAACACCCCCTTATTTGATCTTCGCATCCCCACCTTTTTTCATCATTGTTTTATCATAATTTTCACCATTGTTTTATCATGGAGACTGTCATCTCGATTATCAAGGTTAAAGAACATCCAATCTTATTCAAAATGAACAATTTATGACTTCATATGATCAATGTTAAAACCATCCAATCCTATCCAAAATGGACAATTTATGACATCAGTCTTTTAGTAGTCATACCGCCAAGTGAGCCAAACGACCATCAGGGTAGTTTTTTTTTTTTTTCTTTCTAAATTATCAATTGGGATTAAAATTTAAATCAATATCTGAAAATTAGTAATTCATAGGATACATTATCACTTATGAGCAAAAAGTCATAAATTATTTTATGATTTTTATTTATTTCATTGAAATCATAAAAAGTTTACGACTTTAATATTTTTTTAATATGACTTTAAACTTGTATGTATTTTAATTTTTTTAATTAAAAATCATAAATTATTTATGACTTTAAAATTATAAATAATTTTTTAATTTTATTTAATATATGTTATATTGTTTTATTTAATATTTAAGAAATACTCATTATTTGATAAATTTTAAGTTAATATTATTTGTTAATATTAACAATAAAATATTTTAATATTTTTGTTAAATAAATACATATAGTATATTTTAATATTTTTATTTAAATTTATGTCTTTTGCATTGTTTTTCTAATTTATAAAATAAATAATAATCCTTAAAATTAGTAAAAAATATTAAAATATTAAATAAAATAATATAAAAATAATATTATAAAAACAAATAGAAAATATAGGAAAAAAATTAAAAAAGAACAAATAAAATCAAAAAATTATTTGCAACTTTGTAGTAAAGAATTTACGACTTCTAATTAAAAAAAGTTAAAATATTTACGACTTTAAAGTAAAAAAAAAAATTAAGCCAGAAACTTTTTTCTACGACTTCAATGAAAAAATAATAATAAAACAGTTTTAGACTTTTTGTTCAGAAGTTGTAGAAAATTCTACTACTTATTTCTTTTTTATATTAATTTAAATTTTACTCATTTAATAATTGAGAAGAAAAAAAAATTACCCCTTTCGTTTCGCCCGCCAAGTCATACAAAAACTCCATGTTGCATTACACATAATACAAAGTGCAAATGAGATGAATCTCCGAGACCGACCCAAGCAGGATTCAAATTCTTAACCCAAAATTCAGCATTAAGAAAGTAGTTTCATGTTTGAAAAGAGAAGTGAATATACCTGACTCAATAAATATCATTTTACTATTAAGTGGACGATTTGAACATGTTTTATTAAAATACCTGCTGTAAACAACCCATGACCCAATACTACAGCTCAGCCAGCAGAATCTAGAATACCTTGGCGATAGCTAGAAAAAGCATCACTGGTCGCCAAATTGATAACCAAATTGCCAGGTTATGCATTTTAGAAGAAATGGCTTTTGTACAAATGAAGTATCTTACAATTCAGCAAACTAAGGGAACTACACTGATCTAATTCAAAGATAATAATGTAATTATTGGGCCTAAAGAGCCTAATGCCCAAAAAAGAATTATACAGAATGAATATCTATCAGAAAAAGAACTACCAAAGCGAAAGCTAAACTAAGCAGTCCACAGATTCAGTTACATATTTTACACCAAAAGCAATTCATGCTGAAATGATAAAACACTCTGTACGAGGAGGCAATGCTTCTGCAATGTGCCTTATAATGGGTCTCAATTGAATCTTAATGCATGCTTAATTACCCATCCAAGAAATATCCTGTTCGAAGCCCCACCAAATACCTGCATCCAAACAAAAGCACATCAAAGATCAGTACAGGAACTGGGACGTTGAGAATCAAGACCCCACCAAATACCGCTTTTACCATTTTTATCTCTCCTTATATTGCTTCTTTGGGATACTATTCTCCCCTAACATCCCTTCATATATGTCTTCAAAATTATTTTAAAGGCTTAGGTGTCCATGCATCATATTACAGGCAAAAAAGCTAACCAGATGTTCTAAAACTGCATCGTCCAAATTTATCAATAACATGCTATGCATTCTTCAATCTACCTAGTTAACTATTGTTTCAAATAAGAGAAAAGAAGGAAATATATAAATGAAAAGTAGATTCACAACTTAATGTACATGAAGCTAAAATGACTATAATAAATGAATCAAGTGGGCTCGTGTTTGTTGCTTCCTCTATATTCATCTGTTCTTGGTCGGTTCCAAGTTTGAATTCACTTCTGTTCAATTCAGGTATCTTCTCTTAAAAATTATCCTCAATGTAAAGTTCAAAACCACTAAGACAGTAGTAGGCTGATTTCTGTTTGAAACGACTTGAAAGTCCTATTTGTTTGTTATGATTGTTATCCCAAATTTCCAATTATTTTTCCCTTGTTCCAATTTAATTGCTTCATCATGGAGATAAAGAATATGATTATTAAATTATCATGTTTGGATTCTATGATTCTATGTTTGGATTCTATGATTATTAAATTATCATGTTTGCTTCATCGTGGAGGTTCTCACAATTTTACTAAGGCACACAAGTGATCTAAGGGGATAGAAATATTCAGTAGATACATTAGGATAAAAAAAAGTTTCAGCCGACAATATGGACCGATAATGGGTCAAATACTCACCACAAAAATGGCACCATGTAGGAACCACAAAACATATAAGTTCAAGACATAATCAACTGATTACAGGTTGAAATAACTTCTTGAATTCATCATAAAACCACCTGCAAAACAAGTCAAATCACTTAAGCACCTCAACAAAAAGAAAAGAAGAAAATTTGACAAGACCAAAATATCAACTCTGATTTTATTCAGATTTTTTCCAGATTGATTAAACAATAGGGTAGTAAATAAGGTGAAGTATCTATATCGGGTCAGCCCATATGTTATCTCTTTGTTAATGGGAAGTTAAAGTAAAGTACTCAGATTAGACTCATGGATTATGTTGGTCTTGTTAGCCTGGAATGTTTTCCAAGATGAGTAGGCTAACCGAAGTTATCAAATGCGACTGTTACCAAGGTAATTAGTAGTGCACAATAGCAGCAGAATGGCCACTGGGCACTACAGCCACATCTAGTGTTGTCAAATAGCCACTTAGTGCTATTGCATTACCGAACTCCTTGGATCCACAATCACAACTCCATCTGCTATTGTGGCTGCTATGGGCTTCGTGGTTGAGGCATAGACCCTGCATTCTCTTGTCATGTTTGGCAAGTCTCCAGCCAATTGAACTTTTGAATTAATATTATGTCAATTTTAGGCTTCTTTTTTTTTCTGCATACAACTTATTTTTTATGCATATATAATTGACATATATCATAATTCAACCACTCTGTGACTTTTTTTATTTGCCTGCAATGCTATCTGCTATATGATATAGCAGATTATTAGCTTTCCACAATTGATAACGCTGGCCACATTGATGTGTGGCATTTTTGGGGTCACAGCCAAATCACAACCTTCTCAAGCATAATCACAGAAGAATTGTGATGGGCTTCAAAAACCCAATTTTACCCCTGCAGAGGTGTTGTTTAGGAGGAGGGTGGGGTTAGTGGTGAAAATAACATTTACTCTGGTCATACATAAAACAAAAACAAAAAAAATACCCCCCAGCAGCAACGCACCAAAACCCTCCTCTTTCTTTCTCTTGCCCACCCACCCACACCAGAGATGACCTCTTCTCCGGACAACTGCAAGTACAGTGCAGGCTGCTCTTCTTTCTTCCCCCACATTCAACCTGTTTCCAAGGTGATTAATAGGACACAATAGCACCACAGAGCAGCCGCTGGGCACTACAGCCACCCTCCTCTTCTCTCTTTCTCTTCTCCAAAGACATCCTTTACTCTTGCCATCCACCCTTACTCACCAGAGAGAACCTCTTCTCTGGCAACTGCAAGTACAGTGCAGGCTGCTATTCTTTCTTTGCCAAATTGCCATTTCATTTCAGTTTTTGGCTTCCAGAATGTGCTATCCCACCCACTGTAGCGTTTTTGGGGTTGGCCGCTAGATTGATTACAAGGGTTTGTATGAGAATGGAGTTTCCTTCATCATATACATGAAAGTCCTTGTTTGTGATTGCCAGCCAGGTTCAATTGACAATTAAGCTTATTCATTCTTTTCCTGGTAAGGTAATTATCCCAAAATTAAGGAGTTTTTCCATTTTTCCCTTTTGAATCAAAATTTCATCAAATTGAAATAAAAATAGTAAACATGACATTCTTAATGCTCAGTCAAATTGGCAAGCAGCATGAAAATGTGTTTCAATTTTCAATTTTTCACCACCAATGGCAAGCCTAAACGATAGTTAAAAACATTTTATCTCCCTTTTCATACTCAGCTATTTGTTTCATCTCCCTGATTTCTATCATTTTCTACAAAAGAATATCATGCGATAAATTGTAATAATATTTTCTACTTGATGGCTGCATTAGAAATACAAAAAATTGTATAAAACTATTAACTTGAATGAAACAGGCACAAATTAAAACAAAATAAAATAAAAACTCTCTAGAATGATGGATGTATTTAAAGAAACAAACCTGCATAGGAAAATGGGCTGCACTCTAGAACTTTCCTCATTTCGTAACTGACATCGCCTGTCATTCTCTTGTTTAAATTTATCAGATGGGAGGACTTCACATGGCCCTCGAATAGAGCTAGCCATTTCAGTTCTATCACTATTAGATTCATAAACCTTCAACAAAGAAAAAATGTCCATACGCAATATAAGGTTCTGAACAGTGATCATGTCCAAGATGAGGAGCATAATCATTTGATTGGAATATCAATCAAAATAGAAATTGACTGCATAGGTTACAAGTTCAAACCAATAAACAGTTTATGGAGTATAAGTGTATGTAAACCAATCTAGCTTTAGATAAAAACTGATAGTTAACATACCAATGACAAACTTCCACACTTGCATGAATGCATTTATATCCATCTAATAAAAAAGACACATCTATTTATAATTTTATATATAAATCTGTATGTATAAAAAATACCTCGTTGACTTCAGATATACACGGATGACCAATATTCCCAGGCAAATCATCAGGAAAGTAGCAGTTTGTCACCTTAACCCACTTTAACCCAGTTTTGCAATCTTCCCACATAGACTGAAAAAAAGAATGAAATAAATCCCTATGTTAAAGTTCTAGAAATTTATAAAAATAGCATTCTACACAAGGGTTCAAATCAATCAAAACACAACATAAACAGTACACCAAAACAACTTTTTTGGTATTCATATCTACTTCACAATTTTTCAGCTAAATTTCTACAGGTATGATATAAACAACTGCTAGACTATAGTGGAAAGCATGATGATTTGCTTGCCTGGAGTTTAGAAGGAGTTAGTTTCCCATGGCCGGTGGGGAAAAGAGCATGACCCTGCAGCCTATATGTTACTCCATCAACACAGCAAGATTGGTAATACTTTTTCTCATCTACAAGTTGTACTACATCACCAATCCATTCTACAGCATGTGAACTATCTGAAGATAATGCAGAGTGCTGTCTACCATCAGTATTAGTTCCAGAAGTTCCAACAGAATTTTCAAGTGCAGCATCTTGGTCATCACGCTTTATATCATAAACTAAATTTTCTTCTCCATGAGATTCCTTCTGTTGGTTATTCATCATATTACTGTCAACATGTTTATCTGATGATACTTCAGCATTGTCTTGTGACATTGTATGTTCAACTTGAAAATCTTGTGATGATTGCAAATTTTCACACTTAGCTAGCTCAGATAATTTAGGAAGAGACTCAGATTCCGAAGTCTCTCTACCAGTCAAAACCTTAGAATTTATTTGTTGAGCAGAATTTTCACCTAGCAAGCAAGGGGAAGGACTATAAGCTGCACTAAGAGATTTCATAGAGTTCTTTGGATCAGGCTTCTTATCAATAGCTTCAATGGTGGATGAAATGCCAGTCCCTTGCATATCTTTGGTATCTGGTATCTTTGATTCGGATGGCAACTCAACATTGTGATGGCCACCGGAAACAGTTGGAACAGAGCTCCCATTTGTTGCTAACGTCTGTGGGATGACCTTTGGATCGATATTCTCTACTTTCTTCTCAGAACATGGTTGAACGCCACCTGTATTAGAGGGCAATTTTGGCGGTGTGTTTGAGGATCTCATGACACGACCATATTTTGGAGGCAAAGGCTTTCCACCACTTAAACTCAAGCACCTCATACAATGCCAATCAACTCTATTATGAATTCCTCTCAAGACTGATGGCTGCAGGCACTTCAAGTGAAATCCCTTTTCACAAGCATCACAGAGAAGTACAGTATCAACCTCATTGACACTGAGTTCACACATCTGACATGTGAAAGCCTTATTCATATAATCCCTTGATGGAGGAGTCCACGTGGGATGGACAGGAAGCTTTGGTTGTAACACTTTCTGGACAATCTTAGCAATATCAGTGTGACTAGGAATCAAAGGAGCCTGAACAATGTTTGTGGCCTGCAATGGCTGGTGCACACTAGGTAAATTTCCAGGGGCTGTTTGAGTGATAAATGGTCTAAAGCTCGAGTCTGTTGTTATTTGTGTCCCTGCCCTTGATACAGTTGCATCAGGTGTTCCCTCAACCTTGACAGAGTTATGAACAGGCACCTTGTTTTCTGATGCACTTCTGGCTAATGAAGCAGCTTGAGTCTGTATAGACCATGTTGGAGCATTCACCAAAGGTTGGTTTGCAGATGAATTTGCTACAGTTTAGAAGTTCTAGCATTCAGTTTCCAGTTTCAATTTCACGACTAAAATGTCATAAGATACACCCATGCACATTATAAAGATACAATAGAGAATAGACTACCACCTTAAGCTGGGGAAAAAAGAGAGAAGAAAATGCCAATATATATTTAAAACCTGAATGCCAGCATTCCATAACAGTTACATACAAATAATAGAGATTGAAGGAGAAAAAAGACAAATGAAGGTAGTTTAATTCCAGACTCTTGAAAAACAAGGAAACAGGAGCAACATCTGCTAGGAGATTATATCCATTCAATAACCTCACAATAGACCTATTCACCTATATATACACCAATTCAGTCAACTTTCAAAATACATCATGCATCACTCCAAGGTTTACATTGAAGAAACTCCTGTAAGTATACATCCATAAAAACAGCACTTTATTCTGAACATTCATTTAATGTTATGTGTTTTATTTGCTTCACAGTAAAATAAAATCCAAGTCAATGTATTCAATCCACATTTCATCATTCAATGAAACATATTGCACTGTTAATCATTCATCAATCGCAAATGTAACTCCACCAGTCCTTGGAAGTTGGATCTGGTGAGGAGCTTCAGAAGACAATACCTTGGACTTGCAGCATGTAAGGAGACCCATTTGATCCTCCATCAACTTTAAACTGTGGGCGTTCAACTTTAGGCAATGCTAAGGAAGATGAATTTCTCCCCAAGTGACTGCTAGGCATCACACCAGAAACCACTGGTGGTCTTACTTCATTGCCGGTTACTTGATATTGCAATGCTGCAGAAGATCCCGCAGAAACATGGGCAGGAATAGGCACTACGGTACCCATAGAAGGGATTGCTGGGTGGCTTGATTTATCAGAAGGAAAAATTCGAACAACATGTGATGGCACACGATTGTCAACTGGTCCACCAATGTTTGTTTGCAAGGGCTGAGATGTGTGTGTTGTAGAAGGTGTAGAAGATGCAGAAAATTTCTTTGCTTCTTCCATCTGGGAACCAAAATGATAGTAAATAAAGGAGAAAAAACTAACCAAAAGAAAAGGTATAGCATCATTCTTAGCATTACATGCATACTATAAATAAATTAATGCTCTTACTTGTGCGTGGAAAAAAAAATACTTGTCTGATTAACAGAGTTCAACATTCCAACAAACTCGACAAAAAGCCCACTCAAGAAGGTAGTTTAAGATTAATAAGAGTGACAACACAAAACTAACCGAAAAATAATCCAATACTAGCTTAGCCAAGCCAAGCCAAGTAATTAAAGCTTATAAGTATACAGTGATCTGGTTAAAAGATTCCTTTTCCCTCCATAAAAAAATACAAAACAATTGCATAAGAATCGGGTGAATCCCGTGGTGCCAGGAACACAAAATTCTTAGTGCAAGTTTGGTAATGCGTTGACTACACACGTTACGCTTGTTTTCAGGTCAATATTGGAATGGAAGCTACATGTTGTTGCTTCTAAATTACGCGCGTGCGGGATGCATATCCAAACACACTGCTATCCTCATTTTCTTAACTCGGACACATTCACAACAACCAAGATAGACATAATGTAATATTCCTTAAGCACCTATCATAACAACGTTTCACGCAAATCAATAATTCAAAACAATCAGCACATACATAGGCTTTAACTTCAGCAGCTCATTTCAATGAGATGGTATTTCTTTTAATTCTACATATATGTTCACTAAATAACAAAACAAGTAAGTCAAAAGCATGATAAGTGTTAATTGAGCAGAGAGAGAGAGGGTTGGTTACCTTCCACTTAGCATGGGAATACCTCTCGGCAATGGACATCTTGGGAGTTCGAAACCCTAATCTCTGGTCCTTAAGCTTGGAGTTCAATCCAAGATCCTCGATGACGGTGCCAATAGCTTCCCCGGCGACAATATCCTTCGGAGCCAAACCCTCGCAGAGGCTCGCCAGCTTGGCGCGAGCCTCCCTCATGAGCTCGACCTCGGCGTCGGAGGGCTTCCTCCCGGCACGCACAGTGGCCATGGTGGAGAGAACGAGCACAATCTCCGCCACTCTCTTCAATTCGGCGCCTTCGTCGAATTTAGGTTTCTTGGCGCAGCGCTCGTCGGAGTACCCGTTCAGAAGCGGCGGAGGACGCTGCGGCTGCTCCTCCGGTTGGGGATCGGGGACGGCATCCTCCATGGGAGGGAAACCCTAGAGAGAGAGGAAAAGAAAGAGGTTTGAATTGGATGGGTTAATTAAAATTTTGGCGGGTAAGTGAATGTGTTTGAGAAATGAGAGGGATGAAGGAAGGTGAGTGAGGTGTTTAAGTAATTAGGTATTGGGATGGGTTAATAGTTGAAAGAAAAAGAGCGAGTTGAGTTTGGATGGCTGACCAGAGCCTTCCCTAGAGAGAGAAAGACGCCCACAGAATACAAAAATAAAAACGGCTTTTTGGCTAATTAATAACCCTCTATTTTAACTCCTTCCCCCTCTACTCGTAACGCGACTCACCCAGTTTCCCACTTTCCAGATCACCATTCAAAATTTGTTTTTTAAATTGTTACTACTGAATTATATATAGTTTATTAGAGAAAATTAAAATATTTATTTCCGATGACAAAATATTGAATTATATACGTTTAACGTTGAAATAAAATACACATAGCTTTTTAATTAGAAATATATAAATTCATTTATCTATTTTTTTTAAAATATATTCTAATACAATGATGGCAAGGATTGTGATTGAGATTTAAATGTACCAATGACCATATGGAATTAATAATTTTATTATGAAAACAAAACATGTTATCGGTTTAATTTGATAGCTATTAAATTCTTCAATCAAATATAAATGCAAATTTAAAAAGTTATATTTTGATTAAATTAAAATTTAATGTTAATTTGAAAAACTAATACGTAACCACACAATTAATTCAAATATAAATGCCTTCCAACATTAAAATTTAATGTTAATTTGAAGTAACAACAAATCCTCGCACTCAATATATTTCTATATATATTGAAGATTTCTTTATTGTTACCTTAATTTTTTTATATTTTACGAATTTATAATATTTATTATTTATTATATCAAAATTATAATGTTTTAAGGTGACATATAATATACTGTTTAATTAAATAATTTTTTAAATAATTATATATATATATATATATATTATTGAAGATTGCTTTTTTGTTACCTGATATTTTATATTTTATGAATTTATAATATTCATTATATTAAAATTATAATCATAAATAAATAAATGTATTTATCTTTTTTTTAAATCTATTACAATACAATGGCAAGGATTGTGATTGAGATTTAAATGTACCAATGATCATATGTAATTAATAATTTTATTACGGAAACAAAATATATTATTGGTTAATTCGATAGCTATGAAATTCTTCAATCAAATATAAATGCAAATTTAAAAACAGTCATCTTTTGATTAAATTAAGATTTAATGTTAATTTTAAAAATTGATACGTAACCACAAAATTAATTCAAATATAAATGTCTCCCAAAATTAAAATTTAATGTTAATTTGAAGTAACATCAAATCCTCGCAATATATATATATATATATATATATATATATATATATATTGAAGATTTCTTTTTTGTTACCTTAATGTTTTATATTTTATGAATTTATAATACTTATTATTTATTATATCAAAATTATAATGTTTTAAGGTGACATATAATGTACTGCTAGTTGAATATTTCTTTAAGCTATTTTTTTATACCTAATGAATTAAAAAATTAGTTACTATTGAATTATATATAATTTATTACAGGAAATCAAAATATTTCTAATTGATATGTATAGTTGATTATACCAAATTATAAATATATTTTGAAATTGTGATTAATTGATACGAGCAATTGATAGTATATATAAATATTTTTTTAAATTGTTATTAATTTATACGTGCAATTGGTCCAAGTTAAAATAAGTAACAAAAAAAGTGATGTATTAAAATTGTGTGTTATGAAACAAATACGTGTAAAATGCTATTATTCAACCTACATTATGTTTAAACCAATTAGTGGCAGCACACAAAAAAAAAATAGTATAATTATTTCCTAAATTGGTTTAAAAGTTAGAGTACTATATAATACCATTTTGATGACACACTCTATTTTTTATTTCTAACTCTCAATTTTCTTTCAAAAATTTTACGTGCACTTGTGTTGTGAGTACATATTTTTTATATTGCTTCGTTGTTATCATATAAGTATAACACATTTTAATTTTAATTTTTTTGCTGTTGAATGACGCCTAAAATTTCACTCATTGAAAAAATTAAGCCTACAACCATAGAATGTAGGGGGGTGTATTGGATTGGGATTTTGAGAGAATATTTTGACAAAAACAATCTTGAAGATTTTAAAAGATTATGTGGGATTGTATTGATTTTGTGGGATTTTAAAAGATTTTTTTTAAAAGACTTTTTACAATCAGGATTCTTAACCCAAGATTTTAATGGATTTCTAAGATTTCAAAGTACTTTATGGATTTTTAAGATTTTGAAAGATTAATACATTTTTAATTACTGCTGCTGCTACTACTACTACTCTTTTATTTCGTTAGAATAAGTGTTTATTATGATATAATTAAAATTTATAAAAATAAATTATTTTAATATATAAAATATATTTAAATGTGTGATAAATCATTTAAGTTGAGATATATTAGTTATTTTTTCATTCGCAAATTCTTTTTAAGACTATTGAAATTTAATTTAGATATAGAGGTTAAAGAAGGAAATTTGAAATAGATAAACTTTTTTTTTGGCCTAATTTCTGGTAGAACTATTAAAGTAGGTCAGTCCATCCCACTTAATCTTAGCTTGTGTGGATTAAGTTACTCTAATTAAGATTAAGATGAAGTTACTCTAACTAAGACCGAAATAGATAAATTTTTTCAAAGCTGAGATGAAGTTACTCTAACTAAGATTAAGTTAAAAATATTTTAGATGAGGTTGAGTTGAAATTATTATGGTCAACGACAAACTAAAGTTATTTTGAGCTAAGATTAAGTTCAAGTTACATTGGTCGAGATTGAGCTAAAGTTACTCTTGTCAAGGTTGAGTTGAAGACACTCTAGACAAGTTAAGTTGAAGTTACTCTAATCAATGTCAAGTTAAAAATATCTTATCTAAGGTCAAGGTGAAGATACTCTAACCAAGGTCATGCTAAAATTACTTTGATCGAATTTGAGTTGAAAATATTATAATCGAATCTGAGGTGAAGATACTTTAGTCAAGGTGAGAATACTTTGATTGAGATTGATGTAAAAATACTTTAGCCAAGAAGAAGATATTTTAGTCAAAACCATTACAGACGAAAGAACTTTCTTCGAATATTTTTATTTTAATCCATAACATGTTATCATTTGTTCTTTTTTTAGTATAGATTAAATGTGTTTTTTACTAGAAATAATTCTTTTTTGGCATGATAAGATTATTATGAATTACAAAATTCTCTTTTTAAAATTTTAACGTAATTACATAAAATTTAAACTCTAATTAAACTCGAATAACCTTGTTGCAGTTGATTCCCACACTCAACGTTCATTTTTTTTTTCGTATCAAATGTCTTCAGAGAATCTAGCATTTTCTTAAAATGATTAATCTCTAATTATTAGGAAAAAATACAGTATGTTTTATGTACACTTAAAAAAATGGTTAAAGATGAAATTAGAAGTTTATTCGTAAATTTGAAACTACCATATTTAGTGCATGGGAACAAACTAACCTCAAGTATTTCACATATTCTTTTGAGAATTTTAGACCTAAAAATCTTATTGGTTTGAGATTGCATTTAACATGACTCAAAAGTAGAATTTTGGAGTTCTAAGCCAACAGACACTTGGATATCCAAGATACTCCAGTGCAAACTGCAAACAATGGCATCACACATGCTGAGACATCTAATCTAAGATGCCATACAAAATATGAAAGTGTATGATATATAAAGCGTATGCATGTGGTCTATAAAAGAAAAATGTATCTATGTTCCAACACACTGCTATTATAGTTGTTTCGCTCATTTGATAGTGGTGCAGAAATAAATGTTTTTTATTTTAAATAATTAGTATTTGTTATTTGTTAATACCTGGGAAAGAAAAATACTAATCTAGTATGATACATCCAAACAAAAGTTAATATTATTTTCACAAATTTACAAATAATAATGCCAATCCCTGATTAAAATTAATAAAGAGCCCAGGGCATCCCCAACCAATTAGGACGTTTGACTATTGGCAGTCTTTTCTTGTAATCTTCAGGACAGCATGATTTTCAACAGGTAAAATCCAGAGCTCCACCAATGATGAAATATATCCACAAATGGACTTGTGTTGTTCATGTCATTCACTCTTCACAGCTATCTTGACAAGTTGCTCATTACCTTATTACCACTTAGTACACAAAGCAGACGGATCTCTAATCAGAGCATCTTTATGATTCATAAGCTGGTAATTGGTTGAGATAGTAGTCTCCTCAGAAAGAAACATCACTACACACAGTAATCCGAGGGGGAGCATACAATATACAAACATTCTTAATGGCAAAACCATTAAGAATTGGCAGTGGAATTCCTCTCAATAACTGCGAGTTCAGGTATGGTATGATGACGGTCTTGAGGACGGTTGATGTCACAGACTGTAAATGTTTACCCAGTTAAAGAGTAAGATTCATCATAATAGCCTCAATATATAACAACTAAGGTTTAACATATTTCAAAATATAAATGGAGTGGTTTATATGTGCACATGAGATGAAGTTACATATGTGCTAAACCATGTGCAGAATTTTGATTTATGAATGAATCAATAAAGTGAAATTTGAAAGGCTAAAGGTTGTAAATGGGTTGAAAAGTTCTTGATGGTTAGTACACATGTTACCCGCTCAATGAATTATTTCCAGTTAAAAAAGATATTGCATGTCTACCCCCTCCCCTGGGGTCTTTCCCTCAAACTATGGCAGTGTTGTAATTTGTAATATCTTGGAAATAGACCAAAACATAAACCTGACACCTTGAATATATCATATATGTTTAACAAATGGTTGGCAAATGTGTCATTTTTGCATTTCACGTGACAATAAATCAAGTTTGTATACCACTGTGGTCTCTCTAATTGAAACAGAAAACACTCATGTTGTTGCCTTGTTGTTCAATTTCATCCAATTTCATATCAAAATACAAAGCAGCAAGCTGAAAAGATGATCACAATTATTCCAATATACCTGAATCAAATTCATGTGCAGTTTCCCTATTTTACTCCATTTCAAGGATGTGGAAAACTTTCTCAATTTAAGCCAACCAGCAAGATTGTTTCCTAAGATTTCCACAGCAAAAGAGGCACTAAAATCCTGTACCAATAACCAAGATTAATGGACTTGTTAGATAATGGTTACCTCTTTAATTCTACAAAAGAAAGAACTTTTAAGAAATAGAATCTTAGGCATGGACAAAAAAAAGTAGGCAACTCTGAATTTAATCAGAAGAAGATCGATACAAGGTTATGTGTGTGTGTATGATGACAAAAATGTTGAAAAGCTTGAATATCATATAGCTTAGTCAGAATGTAGACGCAGTATATTATGAGGGATGGCTACTTAAACAGTGTAAGGTTCATAAAATTTTAAACTATCCACTTCAATATTGACTTCATTTAAGCATACCACCGAGATGCATGCAACAGGTATGACTTCACCATCTTCCAGAACATCAATTGTTATATCTATGAAAATGTTGACACTGACATCTTTGTTTGTCACTTGTATATCTGGTGGAGAAGATACAGAGATATTAAGATTCATGTCGTCATTTGGATATTTTTTGTATAATTGTGGAATAAGGAATCTCCATTCAGCAGTGTTCAGAAGGGCCTGATCAGGAAGTTCATCAACAATCCATTGCATACTATCTGCCTGAGCACAGGAACAACAAACTATCAAAACTATATTTCAGTTTATAATAACATAAAAGTATCCGACGTAAAAAGCTTGAAGTGAAAAATGTTAACTGGAGCAACCCAATTTTTACATCAAAGCCTAATCAGCATCAACACTACTATTTTAATCTTTTTCTCATAAAGGATTCAATCCTACTGATGTTGTGGTGCAGCAGAGTAATGCAAGGTCTATTTGATGCCAGTAAGTAATCCTTTTATTTCCAAATTCAGAGCAATTCCAACAAAAGGTTCCATGACCAACCCTAATTATTAAAGAACTCAGTTCACTGATATGTATGAATAAATGATGCAAGAAAGCATGCAAACTATAGAACAACAAAGAAATTGTTTCTTCTGCAGATTCTAGATAATGCCAAAGCCTAAAGAAACAAGCTAAAGTATTATGGTTCACTTGAAATATTAAGGTGGAAGAAATGTAACAAGTAATATTGTTTTTTGATGCATCAGAACAAATGCAACAAGTAATATGATGCTATTATACATCACGGATATAGCTTAAAATAAAAAGCAAAAGGGAGGAAAGGGAAAACTCCATTTATTGGACTAAGCCATAAAAAAGAAAAAGTAAAAACTTCAGAAACTTACAGTGAAGTAAAGCATGGAACCGGATTTGAAAACACTTTCATGTAATGAAATTGTTATCATCTTTGGTGAACTGCCACCACAGGAAGCAGAAAGAGAAAGGCCTGATCCTCTGTAGTAAGCTTGAGGTACCAAAACTTCATTTCTCCCTGTGAATAAACCATTAATTTCTAATTCAATAGCAGAATCACTCAGCACTGGGTTGTCCATGAAAGAAACATTTAGAGCAGCAGTTTCGTCTAATGGGATTGTTTTTGGAAGAGATTGCAATAAAAGGTCAAGAGTTGATATCCCCTCATTTATTTTCTTAGAAATTGCCTCTTCAACTGCAGATGCTATATTTCCTGCAAAAGCATCTACTAGCCTGCAAAAAAATTGAAATATAGCTTTATATTCCCCAGAATAGTTTTTGTTGCAGAAGATAACGGAAACACTCTTATCTGGCCTCCCAGTTTCAGGTCCCACAGTCTAAAGATTAGAGTATTACAGTAAAATTGAAACATAGCTCTGGGACGTGGAATTGTGAAGCCTTAATCAGCAATAAAAGAACATAATTGTCTAAGATAGTGCATGTGTAAGAGTTCCTAATAATCAAAAA
The DNA here is from genome assembly GCF_004193775.1 of Glycine soja. Taxonomy (NCBI): domain Eukaryota; kingdom Viridiplantae; phylum Streptophyta; class Magnoliopsida; order Fabales; family Fabaceae; genus Glycine; species Glycine soja. Next base: position 49,514,869 of record NC_041003.1, read on the forward strand.
CCATGGCTTAAGAAGGTTCCTTACACTTGATAAAGCCAAGCTGCTCCACCATGCAACTTTATAGATAAATCTCTAACATGACATCCAGAATCCAGGAGATTCAACTTAAGAGTTCCTTCTTGGTTTCTTAAATTCACAGTAAGTCCCACTTGCAAATCATTAACCTTCCATCATAGCACAACACTACAGAATGAGGAATATAATTGACTAAACAGGTACAAAAAAATAATTATTTGCACAAAATTACATTACTCACAGAGTTTTGGCTATCAGATACTGAAATACACGTCTTTTATTGTTCATCTCAAGACCATATCTTTTTTTTTTTTTTAATATCTCCATTATCCAGTTTCAATTATATTGAACGGGCTATGCTTTAACAAGTTGATCTCACTCCAATTGCAGGAAAAGGAAAATGAAATTTCAACCCCAACCTCTTTATAGCTTCAGTCATACAACCAGGCTAACCAATTTTTATCAAAATAACCAACTTCAGGAAAACATTTATTATTTAGTTCAAGCTCAAACTTTCTAATTAAAGCACAATGCAACAAAGCAAATTATAAGCAATCAAACAAAACGGTGCAACTTCACAAAAAGATAAAGAGTTTAACTTTTACAGTGTCAACCAATCAGTGAATATGATTTTAAAAGTAGTTATTGTAAAATTCAACAAACTTACTATAGTATACATAATAACTTGTAATTGGATGACAGTATAAAACACTTTAGATAGTGAGTGTGTAAACTATGTACTCAGAGATAAAAGGTAAAGTACTCAGTATACAATAAAAGTGAGTAATATTCTAGATTCATATACCTTCACAGTAGCGGTTCCACTGTCCGAAATTCCAATTGGGACTAACCAACTGCTAACAGAGTACCTCCAGTTCAAACTCAAGTCGGCAGTGGCACCAGAAACGACAAGAGCAATGCCTGTCTCTCCAGTATTAACAGATGAAGAATTAACTTGGATATGATTGATAGTGATGTCAGAAAGAACCACTTTGGCTTTTCCAACAAGAGGGACTTGCACAGTCTTCTCAATCTGTGGCAGCTGAGACTGAACAATAGAGGCAACAGCTTGGTCTATCAGAATATCCTTGGCAAAATCAAGGCCCTTATCAGATATGATCACAGAGATGAAACCCTCTTCATCAGTACCACTTGTGGAGGATGAAAGGAACAGAAGGGATAGAAGAAGAAAACAAATTGAGGGTGCCATTCAATTTTGCAGGTGTGAGGGATCAAGCCAATATCTTTAAGCAGACCAAGTTATTGAATTTTGAGCAAAACAAGTTTTGACTAGAGCATGGTTAATTCTTCATGTTTATCCGGTGAAAGATGAAAACTTAAACACACCCATATGATGAAATACCATACCAAGGGAAAACAGTTATAAGTATCCTTACTATTTTATCAGATTAGATCGTATTGGATTGAGGCTGAGTTTGTGCAAACAACGACCGGGAGGAACAGCAACTGTGAATGGAGACGTAGCAAGAAGAGGTTGGTTTAGGATTTTTGTTCAAAAAATATTATTAAATTGACATGGTGATGGCGTAGTAGTGATCATTGATTATATAACAACATGTGAGCTCGAGACCCACGCGACCTATATGTTTACGCTTCAGTATATTCTGATTTCTAACTTTTGAAAATGCATTATTTCACAATACTCCCGTTCCTGGTTGTATTTATCAGTTGATTTAGATTGAAATGAGGCAACAGTTTCTGTCACAAAAAAAAAAAAAAAAACTTTACTCTTATATCCTCTAAAAAAACAAAAAACTTAACTCTTGTACAAGTACATACAACTCAACTAAGTAAAATTTGTTTTATATTTTTGCCTTAAAAAACTTGAAAAGAGTAACCTTATATTCTTCTACTCTATCTTCCTATTACCTTATATGATAAGTATTAAATAAAAATTAAATTCATTTAATGTTTTGAAAATATAAAATATATTTAAAACTTACCATAAAGTATTGGGAAGATTTATAAGATAGAACAGGAGGATATAATGTTACCCAATTGAAAATAGACAATGCACCTCATCCTTATCCAGGCCAACCACATCCCAGATACATGTTAAAATAGAGGGGCATGATTTATTTATTGCTTAAATGAAATTTTGGTCGTCTTTTTTTTTTAAATTCATAATTTTGATATTCTATTTTAATATAAAAACATATTTCTTACATTAATTTCTCATATTTCTTACATTTTGGATCCATGGTCAGTTTTGTCTAGTCTACATTAATTTCTTACATTTTGATTAATTAAATCATTTTTTAATGGTATCTAAAATAAAATATGTTAAATCTACAATTCAATTAAACCAAAATAAAAGAAACAAAATAAAAAAATTGAAGATGAGACCAAAATTATAAACTTTTAAAATATGAAAACTAAATGTCTCTATTTTAAAATATGAAAAATCAAAATTATGGATTAAAGAAAATAGAAGAACCAAAATTATATTTACAAAACTAATAATAATATAGAAAGAAAAAGTCAAGGTCTTCTTAGGCTGATGGTGAGTTTGTACTTTGTTGTTTCCCAAATGAGAGTTGCTATTTGTTAAGAAAGTGTTAACAAAAGAGAGGCAAGGAACGAAATTTGTTTCCGACGAAAAATACAAAAATATCGACCTTTTGACAATAATAATGTCAAGGTACGGATGCCCATCGTCACTCCCCCAAATGAAAGTTGTTGCGGCCTTTTGTACTCCATTGGCTAAAAAAGAATCTATTCAAAGTGTTCATACAGATACAGGGGAAAGGGGAACCAGATCACTATCTTATTGTTTCCTATGCTGCAATTGCTGTCATGTACCTCCAGCTTTCACGACTAAGTCCTGACAAGTGAACCTTCAAATTCAAATTCAGGCAAGGCAATATTTCAGTACCAATCACCAGGTGTAAAAATTGGGCAATAATACATTTACACGTAATGCATAAATTGAAGATAATAAAATTTTATGGCCCAAACATGATAACCAAAACTCAACCAGTGGGTTTATTCCACAGATTATATATTTGGAAAGTTTTTCCCAATATTCCCTGATCCAATCCAATCCTCCTTCTTAAACAAGTTTTCATATATGCAAAAGTCATTTTCCCTCTAAACCTTCTGTTCATCCCAGCTTTTGAATGAGCAAAGGTAATAACAACATATTGCAAACCACATACAAATTCACAATACTGCTATTCATACTAAAGATGGGTGAAGTAGACGGATGGGATGCAGAACTGATTTATCCTTCACTGATTCCTCCCGAGTCAGACAACATCATCTCCATGATTCAAGTCTCCCACATCAATTTGAGCATGTAGATTATAAAAACAAAGAAATCCACTTCATAAAAAGTAATCTGGTGCTGGTTTCTTAGCAGGTGTTCCTCTTGATTCCTACATTCCATTAAAATTAAAAAAAAAAAAAATTGAAAATCAATTGGCAATTTCACAATTAAATTTCCACCAGATCATATGTTAGCAAAGAACAAGGAACACCAATTGTTTGCTTAAAAATGAAAAGATAGAGCAATCCAAATGAAAACAAACTGATAAGTAAACAAAGTAAGATAAAACACATTCTTATAGTACTGAACCCAAGGTAATATGAAAAGCACATTCTTAACCACATGAATCAATGAATTTGACTATAGAGGGATTGAAGCTCATATTGCTACAATTTGAGAAAATTGGTATAGCTCACTCTGCGTCAGGAATTCATAATGGCAATAAATATCAGGTGATTTTGCCTACAAACCTGTGGAGCAGCTTCAAACACCCGGAATTGCTTAGTAAGATTTCCATCCAACTCCAGAATTGCAGCTACATTGCCACATCTATGACAAAGATGCAAAGTCTCTTACTAAAAACATCAGAACACAAATAAGAAAAAAACATTTTAACAGATTAGTGGATTAGGTACCTGTAGCAATAATTTGGAGCTGACCAGACAGTAACTATCTGGTTATTGAACATCCATTTATATCCTTCCATTACCAACTGATGTGCACGACATATATAGTCAATGTTATTGGAGTGGTTAAAGGAAGTAACAACACTGCCACCAAATAAGTAACCAGCACCACGGGGACTAAGACCCCAGCTATCCACAATATCTTCAGGATCTGACCATAGGAGGTCACACATGGCACCATCATGAGGTACTTCTTGCTTCCGATCAATGGTTCGTATCTAGATATCAACAATAAATAATATTGCTAGTGTACAATCTAAACAAAGACAAACAAAATAGGGTAAATTTCCTAACCTGATCCAGTGTTGAAATGGCAGGAGAAAGACCGCCATGAACACTGAAAATCTTGTTTTCAATTAGGGCAGACAAGCTGCAGTTTGTCGTTATCGAAATAGGAAACTATTAGTGGAAGAGGCAAGCTATACCAATTAAATCTGTAAGTGCAGTTAGGTTGTCTCACAAGCAACTTGACACAAAAATGTTTCCATTTATACCTCTTATCTCTTAATTTTTGGTTATTTCTATGCACAAGAAGTGCTTGCATTTTAACACTTTTTTCGACACTCTGAAGTCTGAATGTTGTCAAAATAACCAAAAATGGATCAAGAAGCAATGAAAGATCATAAGCCATGTGATTGTACACGGATCAAAAAATCCTACCAAAAATATAAAAAGTATATTTTAACATAAAAGTATGATGATGTAATTAATTTAGACACGTAATAATACCACAAGACTTGGTAACAATTCAGACATTTATTTTGTAGTTCTTGTTTTATTAATAATAATGCATCTCGTTTTACATTTGATAATGATTTTGGGGGAGGGGAGCAGAAAGTGTACTGGACTTAGAAACCAGTCCAAAGATTAAAAAGACGTACATTAAATGAAGGCACAAATCAAGCATAATTCACAACTTTTATAAGCCAAAAAATTAAGGACAGGGAAGAAGATCAGATCGAATCAGAAATGCTCAAACGAGAAGCGGAGAACAGAAGCACTCAACACTGAATCACTAGCCACTACAAAGATCAGAACAGAGAAACACTCCAACCCAGGTCAAAATGGGTTTCAAACAAGAACAGAGACTGAAGACAAGTATGGTTACCAAGGTCATACACAAGCAGAGAAAACAGGGAAAATTCTCAATTTCTGGTAAGCCAAGCCAAAACGAGCTTAAAATAGAGAAAAGATGGCAGAGACAAGTTCAAATAGAGGGAAATGGCTTAATATGGAGTGCCACATGAAGAAAGGAGGAGAGATTAGGGCAAATATATAATCTTTTCCCCACCAGTAACCAGTTCATAAAACCTAACCCACAATTTCACAGCTCACTCTGCAACTCGTTGAGGATAGATCATTCCGCAAGCTCATGAGCATCGTAATCCCACTCTCGTACAATTCTACATCTAAACAAGAACACAGAATAGCCACAAAACTAGATCATACGATCCTACAGGTAAGATTGACAACACTGCTCTCTTTATTATTGAATTGAATCCCATTATATAATACATGGAATTTACTTAATGATGGAAAGAGTGATGAGAAAGTATTAAATATTTGCTAGCATTTTCTGTCTACACACATATTAGACAAGGCTGTCAAAATAACCAATCAATGGATTTTAAAAGCACCCACTCAAACTTATTTCCCTTCCAAAATAAACGAAGACAAGCGACTAAAGCATCCTTCTTATTCTAACCCAGCTCAAGTCCACCCAAACCCCTTTCCCTCTTAAAATAGAAAGGGAATGTTTACATTCCGCTAGTAATTTCAAGAATGAATTAGACACTTGAAAGAATAATAAAGAAAAATAGTCCAGAATTTTTCTTTCTAAAGCGATAATTCCAATGAAAAACAAAACAGGCAGTCCTGGTGCCCATAAAACAAACAGACACTACAAGTAACAAGAGAGGAATTAGCAATTGCATGGCATGGAAAACACAATTTCCAGTGAGAGACCATTTCAGAATTTTTGTAGCAAATCAAGAAACTTTTGAGGAGAAGTAGCTCCCAATGCAAGACTCAAATCAAGTAATGTTTATATTAATATCTCGATCTGCTTTATGCCACCAACAGAAATTTATGTATAAAATCAGGTGATTTATCAGATATTAGCAAACCTTAAGTAGTCAAATATATCGGTACAATATCTCCAGACATTGACTGAACCATATTTTCGAAGGCACTCATCATAGAATCCATATACCTGTCAAGTGATGGATATTGAGTAAGTAATCTGGAGTCATAAAATATTTTAAAAAAATTTAGTGTCTTTCCCACTTTTCTTCATCATGTTAACGAAAAGGATTTCTTTCTTTCTTCTACTTTAGCTGATAGACAAACCTGAGTGATCTGACGGCTTTCATGGTTTCCCCTAATAAGTGTTATCCGATCTGGATACCTCACCTGATTGTATGTCATTAATTAGTTACAACAATAACGAACAAAATGAAAGAAGCATCATTAAGAGCACAAAAAGAATGAGTAGTTCAACATCTGACAGAACCTAGTTGTCAAAGTCAAAAAAACCTTTATCATTTGTTTTTCTTCTTTAGATCTTTTAAAAAAAATGATAAGAAAAAGAATTCATCAAGAGACAAAGTAGAAAGAATGAGGACTGTGCATCCTCTTAGAAAATAGATTAAAGAAAACAGCATAGACAAAAGAACATAAGCTCAAAAGCAAAGAGTAGTCCTTGTATTTTATAGACAAAGGAGTCCCTTGAGCAAGCAATGAGATTGCAAATAAAATCCTGTCTGACAAGAGAGTGAAAGGACAAAACTGCTGAGCAAATTTCACTCAATTCAAATGCACAAAACAATAACCAAAAGAACAAATTCAAAATTTTATTCTCCTTTTCACTGATAAAACCTTAATACCAGACCAGATTAACAAAACATCACCAATAACAAAGCATCCTTATATTACTCACATTATCTCACACCAAAAACTTGTAGAATTTCATTCCAACAATAGCACAATGTGTTCCCAAAAAAGAAAAAGATTAAAAAGTTAACTCAAAGACAATATATGCATGACCACCAAGCCCATGGCTCAGAGACCAACCACATTTCTGTTGTAATCATAGATTAAACTCACTGAAACATTTTTTAAATTGTTGCAAGGTGGCCAAAACAGATCTAACAAACAGAAAAAGCATTAAAAAAACATACAAACCACACAAGATGTTTCTAACTTGCAGTTTTAACATAAGAGAAGAATAGATAATCACCTTAAGAGCGAGCAGAAGCAGAAACGTTTCAACCGAGTAAAACCCTCTATCAACAAAATCCCCCAGGAATAAATAGTTAGTTTTGGGGCAATCCCCTCCTACTTTGAAAAGCTCCTTCATGTCATAAAACTGACCGTGAATATCACCACATATCTACACAAACCAGCAAAACTAATCAGTTGAAAACAACAAAAACCAGAAGCAGGATCATAAAGAAGAGTAAAACCGAACTGCACTGTAATAGAAAAAACACTTTCCGTGTGCCCCCGTGACAGCACCAAACATGAATTTCGTAAATAGGTCTAAATAAAAAGACACAAAAAACACCAAACCCCCATGAAAGAATGACACTAAACCTTTCTCTCGTGACTATATATGACATTTATTACAAACCCTAGATAGATTGAAGTTCCAAGTAAAGTAAAGTAGTTATAGTATTGAACTAAAATCCAATGAGGTAACTTTGTTGAGTGTGAGCTGAAATCAAAAGTAAATCGAAAGGCAGAAAGAGGAAAAGGGGGTAGAGTGACTAACGGTGACAGGAGCGTCGACCCTTTGAACGTTGCTCTCTTCGACGAGGATTTCCATGGCTTTGAGGCAGAGCACCTTCACTTCAGACTCCTTAAGAGGCTCACACCTCTTCAACTGCTCTATTTGCCTGTCCAGGTCTGAAGATGATGACATCTCTCTCTTCTGCTTCAAGCTTTCCTCTTTATTTTCAAAATTACTCACTCCCTACTCCCTTCCTTTCCTCCTTTTCATCTTTTTTCTAACAGAGTTCTGCATCAGATCTTATATTCTACTGTTAGTTTTAATTCTCTCTAATTTTTATTTCTTTTTAATTAGGTCAAGAATCAAGATTTAGAGTGTATTGGATTACAATTTTTAAAAAATGTAAAAACATCTTGTGGTATTCCATTAATATTTTTGAGATTTTTTTTAAGGAAAACAATAAAATATATATAATTATAATTTTTTATAATTTATAAAAAAAAATTCCGTATTAAAAATATAAAAATATATAATTTTTGATATGTTTGTTTTAAGAAGGATGTGGATCAGATTTTTTGGTATAAAACATCTAAGGAATGTTATTTAAACTTTTGAAATTTTATTAATTTTTTTTCTTTTTTTATTAGTTATTTGACTTTTTTTTCTTTCAACACAGATATTATCTTATTTCTTTAATATTCTTCAAAATGTATGTCATATATATTTCTCTTATTCTTTTGAGATAAAAATATCAAATATACTCTTCTCTTATGAACTTTTTTCTTTATTTTTTAAATTAAATTAATGTTTTATTTTATGTGTTAAGATTAATCATATTTTTATGAGTGTTATTCTTAATTTCATCATTTACATAATACTTGGTAATCCTCCTATCAATTTTCTATCCTTATTGTTCTTTTAATATATGTTTATTATTGCACCTCCATTTAAACATGTTATTAGTTTATTTATCATAAAATAATTGTAGTAATTAAAAAATTAAAAAATCAACTTATAATTATAAATTTATTATTCAAATCCTAAAGTGAGAATGAGAATATGCTATTGTAAGAAAAATTATATATATGAGAACATAAAGCTAGAATTAATATAACTATTAAAATATTAAAAAAATTATATCATTTTACTTTTTTATCTAAACCTCATAATTTTTTATTATTTTTTAACTAACTCTTATAATTTTAAATGTATTTTTAAAGATTTATATAATCCTTTTAAATCTTATAAATTTATAAAGTATTTTTAAATTCTATAATTTTTTATAATGTAAATTTATTAAAATTTAAACTATCATAAAATCTTATAAAAAAATATGATAGATCATAATACTGATACCTAATGTTTTAAATCACACAATTTTTTAAATTCTTAATCCAATACACCTCTGCATCTCTCTACGGAAAGTTAATGTATGGCCGCAAACTAAGACTAATTTAATTTATATTTCTCACCGGCTGTTCTTCCATACTTCATAAACTTGAGATTAAAACCCTGATGAGTAATGATTTCAGTTATGTTATGTCACACTGTGTTGTAGTATTTTCTTTGTATTACAGTTAAAAAATAAGAATTTTATAATATAATATATTTTTCAAGTAAATAAAAAATATTAAAAAAAAGTTAAACTGGTATTTATTGTTTTTTATCCTATAACAAGCAACAATATTATAAACGTCATACTATTTAACTAATTAAATTAGATCATGCCAAATAGTATTTATTGTTTGAAATTGAACAGAGGAGGTCAATAAAAATTGATGTAACCAATCAATAAATGTTTAGATTATTAAAGTCTCAATCAAAAAGGGTTATTAAAGTCATTGTTCAAAACTGTATTTTCAATCAAAATAATTGACAATAAAAAAAAACTTTATTTCTTTTTACACACAAGTATTGCAATTAGAAATTGAAAAAGCAGCTGTAAAAGAAATGAAAATGCAACTAAGAATCGAATGTTGATAGGTGAGTGTTTGATTAGTAGTTTTCATGGTTATATATATATTGATGTAAAATTAAGAAAAAGACATTATCAAACAATTATGTCAAGTTTTATTGATAAAAAATTATTGATTTTTTAAATTAAGAAAACCTTTGAGTACCTTAAGATTTTCTAAAGGAAATTAGTCTCAATAAATGATCCATGATCCTTCTGACAATGCTGTGCATATAAAAACTAAGAAATGTAGATATATCACAATAAAATTATTTATTTTGACAACAAAATGACTTAAATTCTCATACAAATAGATTTTTAATCATATTATTAATATCCCTTTTAAAAATCATATTATTATTATATTAGTAAAAGAATTTGGTAGTCTGAAAAGGTTAGTGGACAACACTAAGATAATACAAATTATTCAATAGTATTAAGAATTTAATTGATGTGGTAAAAAAGAATCAGTCAATGACGTATCCTTATATATGCCAAGTTTGACCTTAAAATAATTACGTTAGAAAATATATTGATTTTTTAATTAGAGAATTGTGTAAACATTATACTGATAATACGTGACAGTTAAACTCAAATTATTTTTCTATTAATCAGAAAAAATTATTAATTGATGTGGTAAAAAAATATTAACAGCACAACTACGAAATCGTAAATAAAAAAAAATTACTGACGAATTGTTTGGAATTTTTAAAACCAAATTAAGAAGATGGGAGATGAAATGAATTACAAACCTTATTACATAGCATGCCCTTGTATCCATGTTTTAAAAAAGATATTAAATTAATTGAAATTGAGTCTAATAAAATTTGAGTTTCTTATGGATGAGTAGCACTAAATAATAAGTCAAAGTTACCAATAAATTGAAATAAAATAAGCTCAATCATCAAATTAAATAATAGAACCATATGCAGGGATTTTGTCTGTCGACATGCTCCTCGCGCAGTATGAGCATTAGTATAAAGAAAATGACAACACGATCAAATGTATATCCAACACCTTTATAGCAACTTTTACACGAACATGTATAATGACAAAATAATTGTAAATTTTCTTTTGATAATTAAATAAAGAACATAAATAATGATTAATATTTAATAGTTTAAGTTGCAGTAATAAAAGAAAACATAAAATATACACTAAAATCTTAACTTTTATATCATTCGTGTTTATATTAGGCTAAAATGTAATTCTGGTGTAATCTATGTAGCGAATCTCGGCTAGGGGTTCAAGGCTTTGTTGTCTCCCTTCTAAAACTAAATCTTTTGATTGAACTGTGTAACTAAATCTTTTCTTGTTCTCGGCTTAGGGTAACACTCTTATAGTAAACTTTATTGGGACCAAATCTCTTGTTTAGTCATATCGAAGTTAAATTATGCTAATATTATTGACATTTACTTGCTGCTTATATTTTATGTTTCTGTTGTGAAAACAGCGGGTGCAGAAGAACTTAGCGGTTTTAAATAAGCGAGCCAAGGGTGGTTGCTCCTGCATGTGCATGCTTTTATCAATGGTTGGTATGGTGGCTTTGGTTGTTATCATTTGGCTATTGGTCAAATATTTGTAATGTATAAAATACCCAACTTGCCAAGAGTCTGCCTTCATCTTTGTTTCTGCCGTGTGCACTGAAGCATCATAAGCAGGTTTCCTGATTTCTCTTGGTACTTTTCCAATGGAATGGAATTTGTTGAGGTCGTAAAAGGCGATGTATTGTAATTGGCATATTTAGGTGTTTATATATCGTGTGTGTTTTTCTCTTGTACAAATATGAAAGTGAATGCTACGGGCTGGAGTATCAATATGGTTGAGTTTTCACACATTTCTTTGTTCCATTGTGGTCAAGTATTATGTACGTGACTTACATTAATATCGTGCAACTTTAATGTGCAACCCAGTTATAAAAAATAAAAAATAAAAAACTTTAATGTGCAACCACAACGAGGTACTTAAGTTAAATTTCATGAATCCCATCATAACATTTCATTTTCCCCCTTTCATTTTACACAATTTAAGCAATTTTCTCTTTGATGATGTAATTTCAAAAAATTCACTAAATAAATACTACAAGTTACTCCACTCCTTCAATCTTATTAGTATTTATTTTGATTTTAACTTAAATTTTTTGTTTTTTTTTATTATTTTATTAAATTTTCTTTCAGCTATTCAAAACTTTATTTGTAATGGTTTCTAGAATATTTTTCTCAACTGCATTGATCATTCAAAGAACCAATACAACGTTTTCCTTATAAAAATAACCACTTTACCCTTCGACGACATCTAGATTAGTTAAATGTATTCTATTACCAGATCTTCACACATTAGCTATAAGAATTCCTCAAAGCTTGATCATCATGCAATATCACACATAGACCCTTATAAGTAATGTGTCAAAACCTGGCAATAGAATACATTTAACTAATCTAGATGTCGTCGAAGGGTAAAGTGGTCATTTTTACTTTTGTAATTTAAAAGTGAAAATAAAATCACAACATATTCTCAAACTAAACAGCTTTTAAATTTGAAAAGAATAGTGCACATTGGAGGGGAAAGAACATCAAGAGAATGATATCTCACTTAATTAAGCATCAAGATCATTGTGTCCTACAATATAATATAATAATTTTTTTTTTGATCGGCCAATATAATATAATAATAATAATTGGAAAAATGAAAAAGGGTAAAAAGAACCATGCAACTAAAAAAAGAGCTTTCGCGGGGATGGTCTAGATTCAACCTTGTTTGAGGACTTGAGGGGAGGAGGGACTACCTTGCTTTCTTGGCCCTCAGCCACCTTGTCAAGCAGCTTTGCAGCCCTTGGATCTGTTAGCAACTTCTTCTGAAAAGACTGTGAGAAGCCAGTTGCAATGATAGTCACGTGAATCTCCCCAGTGTAGCGATCATCAACGACAGCCCCAAATATAATATTAGCAGAAGGATCAGCCAAACTAGTCACAACCTATAAAAATTACACGTGTTAAGGACAAGGCAAATACGAAGAAAAGGTAGGAGTCAACCCAGTAAATATACCATACAGCAAAAGGCAAAATACAGCACAAACTGCAAAGAAAAACAGACCCCTGGAGGATGGAAATATTGATATTTTCCTTTCTTTTTTTTCTCTTCCAGTGAAAGGTTGGTTAGGTATCTAAAATTCCTGACTAGATGGTTTCCAGAGGAATACTTAATAAATTTTTTTAACATGTTACGGTAAATTGAATGCAAAGATATCAACATAACAAAAAACTGAAGCACTCTACTTGAAAATTGAAATTATAAACATAAAAATCAAGAAACATTATACGGTTAGTTTGCAACAAATTCACAAGATCAAAGGAATAACAAAATGTTTCTTAAGCAAGTGGTGACAATCTTTAAATACCTGAGAAACCCTGTTCACTTCCTGCAGGGTTATGTCCTTTCCTCCAGTAATATTATACACTACCCCAGTAGCTGACTGAATAGAGGATCCAATTAAAGGAGCCAAAGTAGCCTGTTCGGCTGCTTCTTCTGCTCGGTTTTTACCGGAGGAAACACCTACTCCAAGCATTGCAGTCCCAGAGTCTTTCATCACAGCTTTTACATCTGCAAAATCCACATTGACAAGTCCAGGTACCTGCAAGAAGGCACAACAGTTTATAATGTCGAGAAAAAAAAAGCATGGACATACCCTTGACATGAATGCAAAGCCAAAATGCCCAATTATGAAGAAGTGAGCCAGTGACCACTCAAAAGCAGTAAGGAACAAGTAGGTGGAGAATCGTTCAAGCTTTTTATGTTTCCCTTTTCTCTTTGCAAGTTACTGATCTAGTATTTTTGAATAGAAAAAAAATATGAATACGTAGTTTGCCAATCAACTCACAGTTATAATGTCTGATATTCCCTGTACTCCTTGCCGTAGAACGTCATCTGCAAGACGGAAAGCATCCTGAAGAGGCATCTGCTCATCAGCTATGTCAAGCAGACGGTCATTTGGAATCACTATAAGTGTGTCAACATTTTTCTGCAGCCTTTCGATGGCTTCAAAGGCCTGAAGAAAACCAAATGCAAACTAGAGACTTATTTTCTAGATTTCAAAACACAAACTAAAAGTTTCAGATGAACCATAGACTCTTATCAGCTAGATAAAATAAACTTCAGACGACAAATTATATATACTGGATGACACATAACTTAAATAACAAATTATACAGTGTGTTTGGAAATCCATTCATTTCAAAACAATGTCAAAAAATGAATTTCCAAACACACTTGTAACCAGGATAAAATAAACTGCAAAGGAAGAAGAAGACAAGTGATATTTTTCAACATAATAAAGAAAGAAGGTAATATTAATTAAGAGTAGAACTTTCAGTAGCCACATTCCCAAATAACGAGAAAAAAGGACACCTGCCTGCAAGGATCTCTTACGTCCTTCAAAACTGAAGGGATAGGTAACAACACCTACAGTCAAGTAACCTGCCTCTTTTGATATTTGGGCTACAACTGGGGCAGCACCAGACCCGGTTCCCCCACCCATCCCAGCCGTTATAAACACCAAATCTGATCCTTTAAGAGCATCAGCAATAGCATCTCTTGATTCCTCTGCAGCTTGTTCCCCCAAAAGTGGATTCCCGCCCGTACCTGCATCACTATCAGGCAATTTGAATCAAAGGCCACCCCTCAATTTCTCAAAAAATTCAGCAAAGAAACAAGACAGTAGCCACAAAAACAAATCACATCATAGCAAAAACTATACAAGTAGAGTGCCTGACCTAATCCACGAGTCAGAACTTCTCCAATTTTAATAGGGTTCTCAGCAGCAGAATTTAACAGTGCCTGAGCATCGGTATTTATTGCATAGAAGTCTACACCCTGATTGAAAATGCAGCAGAATTCGACAATATAATCAGCATTATTCACTTGGTGGCAGCAAAACACAAAGGTGAAAAACTAGATGCATTTCTTTAGGTGCTTTTGTGTCGTTCTCCAATCAGAAGAGTTTCACCTTGGCAACCTATGCTGACATTCAATGTAAGCATTTATTATGCAAACTATCAAGGTGAAACTCTAATTCTAACTGGACAAAGATCTCCTAAATAACTACATCTAAATGGTATTTTATCTTAGAGAATAATGCCACTAGCTACAAATTAACATTGGAATAAATAAGTGACTCCAAAATGTGCTATCAAGATAAAAAAGAAAAAAGTAAATAGAACTGCTATTAATAACTATCTAACTTGTACAGTAACTATTTTAAAGTGGTAAAACCTCCAAACACAAGAAGCAAAGCATCAAAGTCACTACAAATAGAAACCACTGAAAAAAAATCGATTCTGATAAGAACCAGTTATCGATGTTCCAAATTGGGAAGCAAAGACGATACCTGCAAACCACTACCGATCATGCGATTAACGGCATTGTTGCCGCCACCACCGATGCCGACAACCTTAATTTTGGCGTTATCTACGTAAGCGTAAGAGCATCTCACGGACCCGAAACGACGACTTAGGCGTCGAGGAGCAATTTTTGTTGTTCTGGGGTTGAGAGAAACGGAGGTTGTGAGTGCATTGTGGTGGAATATAGAAGAGCATGAGAGTGAGAGAAGCTCGTTTGCGTTTGGGTTTGTGAGGGGATGAAGCATCGCCATTTTTTTTTTCTTCTCTCTCACTCTCGATGGTTTTTATTTTATTTTTTTAAGTTAGGGTTTTAGGGGAAAATGGAAATGGAAAGAAATTGAAGCTAATCACCCTCCAATTTTGAGTGGATTTTGTTTACTTGGTTAGATTTAAACCAGATGAAGGGACGTTGCTTAATAAAAACTAAGACGTCCTTCTTTACTCCAATTTAATTGATGTATATGACATGCCATCAAATATTTTTCGATAACTTTTTCTTTGATTTTATAAGTTTTTATTTCTATTTTTATTTAATAAATTAGAACCTTTATCATTAAAAATGAATAAAAATTTAATTGATGTATAAGGTTTAATCATTGTTTTAAAATGATGGCATTTTATGTTTTAGTCAAATTTAAAATATTTGAAGTAGTATTTTTTGAAATATTATCTTTTTATTCTTAAAATATTTATTTAATTTTATTATTATCATTTTTAAATATGTTATTTATGTCATTTTATATTTTTTTAACTATTTTAACAAATAATTTTACCAAATATTTATATAAGTTAATTTAAAAGTATGTAGCTATTAGGTTTCAATTACCATCTAATTTTAATTAGTTTTGTTGAATATAATTTAAGTCGTGTAAATATTATTTTATAATATAGTTTTTTTAAAAAAAAAATTCAAACTATGCAGAGTCTTATTTGAGATTCAATGCACCTAAAGTTTTCATTTTATCAAAACTTCTGTATTTTAATATATAAGAGTAGATTATGATTTAGAATCAACGTGTTTAAGTTAATTGGTTAATAATGATACATGAGTTATTATGAATTTTTTGAGATGTCTTTTTGATTTTTACGAATAAAAAATAATAATATTTGAATTAAGAAGCTTAAGTTAGATGATTTTATCTTGAAACTTTAATGTTTGAAAATCTGGACTAATTTTTTTTAGGGTAAATACTATATTTGAAACATTAGATTTTTACACTTGGAAATTTTATTACATTTTAATGTAGTGATTCGAAATTTTATTCTTGAAAATTTGGAATAGTAAGTTAAAGAACTATTCGTGGAGGTTTTTTGTTTTTTTATTACATGTTTTACTTGTAAGGTTTAAATCAAGAAGTTAAAATTTTTAAGTGGAAAATGTTCTGATTTACACTTTCAATTGTTACTATCTAGGGGTGAGAATAGGTCAGGTCTGTCTACAGGATTTATGATCTGACTTACATAAAGTCTGGCGTGGACTGACTTATTTAGGTTAGACTCAGGTTTTTTAAAAAATCTATTAAATTAAATAGATTAAGCCTCAAAAATTTATATTAAATTCATATTAGACTAGACTTAGCCTTTAAAAGTTTGATTTATTTTCATCCCTATTACTATGGATCAAGAAACCCAAATAGTAATTAGGATAGGAGATTTTCGTAAATCCCATAAGATGGGCCCATATGCGTGATTGCTCAGATTACGGCACTAAGGGGGTAATGTAAATGTTTCGTTTTCACTCTCACGTTCTTAATTTTTGTTTGTGTCTCTCTCGCAGGAATTAGGATCCGATATGGGGTTCTCGGTAACAACGCTAGTTTTCGCAGTGATTGGAATTGTGGCGTCCCTTTCTACCAGTATTTGTTTCAACAGAGGACCTTCCGCCAATCTGTATTATGCTTTGCTTGCTTCTTCATTTCTTTCTAGGACTTATGAAGCAATTTAATAATTGCTGTTGCTAATCTTATAAAAAAAAATCATAATCTCACATAGCTCATAGA
This sequence comes from Glycine soja, assembly GCF_004193775.1. Classification (NCBI taxonomy): domain Eukaryota; kingdom Viridiplantae; phylum Streptophyta; class Magnoliopsida; order Fabales; family Fabaceae; genus Glycine; species Glycine soja. Next base: position 49,531,939 of record NC_041003.1, read on the forward strand.
TCTAATATGTCATTGAAGGAATTATGATATGCTTTTTTTTCTCAGAGGCTGTAAGAATGCCTGCTTTGCATAACTAAGATATACTCAAACATCTATTTAATTAATATCTGATTCTGTTATGAATTCTCACAGTTTTACAATTTTAGTTAGTGGCAAAGTAGGTTTCTAAGATGATGTAAGTTGTCCTCATTGAATAATGTCTCCTCTCACAAAATTACTCTTCTCTGTATGAACTAATATCTTATTACTACGTTGCAGATTTCACCTAACTTTGGTTCTTACTGCAACAACATGCTGCTGGATGATGTAAGTACATGTTTGATTAGCAAGTTCTTTTAATTTTCATGGAGTTAGAATAGGAATTGCTGCACTGCTCCTGAGCTTATTGCCCCAGCTAGCTATTGATCTAATAGAAAAGGAATACACTAAAAACTAAGTTTTCATTTTTTCCTAAATGAATAACTTCTCTGGCTGAATGTGTCCATAATCAGTTCTGTTGAAGCTGTTTGTGTACCTGTACTTTTACTCTCCATGACCTTGAATTTGGAGTACTTTTTAGTTGAATTATGTTTGCTGTGTAATCGTACCAAACAAAAGTAATTGAAGAGGAATAGGTGAACTTTTCAAAATCAGGATATGTTTAGGCATACCCATGCCTTTGGTGCTTTACTTTGGTCATAAGATGGGACTTTTTGCTGCCATATTTCTCAAGGAGACCAAAGGATATACGATGGGAAGCTTTGGCTTGTGCTTGATACGTAAATTGACTGTAATATAAATTGTAGTGATGTTAACTGGAAATGCATAAAAACTTATGAGTAGTTTCTGAATCAAGAAGTCAAGTGCTTGAAAAGTTATCATTTCCCTGATATAACTACTTATTTGCTGTCTGACAATATGTCCAGCCTGATTAAGAGAGGAAGGAAAATGGCCTTTTGATGGAATGAACACATGCTTTGCTGAATTAGATTATTTTTTTTGGAAAAGGGGGAATACCAAATTCTATCTTCTTGATCAATTAAGTTCATTTTATTTCTCCTGGTGATGTAATTTTCATAGGTCTAAACATGCCTGCCTTAAGTTGATAAACTTTGGTTCATTAATTTATGGTTACATTTTACTTTGTTTCAATAGTAATTCTAACTGGTAAATATCCATGCCCTGTTTTATTTTCCATTAAGCTTTCTTTCTTTTTTTGCTTACTTTGGTTATTCATTTGCCATATCAGGTGGGCGATTGTATATCTGGCACAGATGAAACCGCTCATAGTACCTATCTTGAGTGAGGGTGAATAACTTTCTGTATAAACAGATGCAACTCTTCAGAATGTGAATCACTAGTTAGACGCTGGAGAGGAGTTGATTTCAGCTCTCATAAATCATTCAGTGTTTACTCTGGCTGGATCTGTATGTATTCTTGTTGGATAATGACGTTTCAGTTGGATCTTCCATTGCCGGCATTACCCCATGTTACAATCGTTGTATTCAACCCTCGTTCGTTCCATAAGTAGTGGTATTAAGTATGTATTTTGGTGAAATAAGTTGATACAAGAAAATTATATCTTGGTTTTACTATATTATATATATAAAAAAATTGATGAGAGGATTTTTTCATGCAATCATGATCTTATATATGATCCTGTAGAGAAGAAGGAAGCTCTGGTCATTACCAATTATAAGAAACGTGATGAATTATGAGACGTCACATGAATTTTTCATTTATTTTCGGCTATAATGTTTTCCATAAGAGCCAACATACATACAGATGGTAAAAAAAATGAAAAAGAAGCCTTCTATTTAGTAAACTGTAACCGAAATTAGCATGAGGTGAATATGTTTTCTTTTGCAATTGATTAATGCTTGCATCAAATGTGAATCCTCTCCTGTTGTGTTAAGTAACAAGATACGGTAATGTTGAAGAGAAAAATACACTTTACAAATATTTAACAATAATCATTACCCTTTATAAATTATATAGCAAATTACAAATGATTCACACACTGATTGTCCAGTTGAACCAAATTGAGAAATAGGATAAATGACATAAAAATGCCTTAAAAAACAACTCAATCAACCCTAACATGATATGACATTGAAGACGGAACATTTCATTTAATATGTCGTGTTATCACTTATCAAAATTTAACTAATAATAGGCACTTAAATCGAACATAAAAGAAAACGAGGTACTAAAATAAAAATTTCAAGTAAATTTACTTAGTCTCTCATTACTTCATTGACCATACATTTGCTATCTATTGGGAGTGAGTAAATTTTTTCAGAAGTCTTAGAAGTGCCTACGTTGTGTTATTAAATGTCACTCAATATGAAAAACATAACACAAGACAAGAAATGATCTCAAATTCCATTAATTATTATGAGATAGAAGTCTTATTTTCGATTAAGAAATTGATTAATGGTATCGTGGTTAAATCGAGAGCAATTACTTGCATAATTGATTTGGTGATAATTAGGGTGCAATGCGTAATGTGAGATCAAATGCGCCTTGATGATTGGGTAAATAAGGTAATATACGTTTAAATAGAGATTTGAGTATAGTGAGAAATTAAAGTTAAAAGAGATGCGGTTTTTATTCAAATACGTTTAAATATGCATGAAGATTATACAAGTTTGTATACATCAACATGCTGCACTTAAAAAATGATTTTTTTTTAATTTTTTAAGATTGATTTTATTCATTGTAACTTTTTTTTATGCATATGTGAATAATGGAAAATTTGACATAATAGAAACATATAATGTTCAATGAAATGGGACTAGTAAAATTTTCCCATCACACACTCAACTACATCGTTGAACTCCTTGATGGTTCTCTCATCTGTGCCATCATGCATCAACGGTGGAAAGAAGAGCCACGCGGCGGTGACTATCACAAACGCCACCGTAATGGGCCCACACAAGGCCCAATGCAGTCTCCATTTAGCGCCCAACCACTTCACCGCACCAAACTCCGCAACGGCACACACCCCATGGAGCAAAAAGAAGCACGTGACCTCCCACGTGGGACTAACACGTGTGACGTAGTAGAAAATCAGCTCGTGCATTAGACCAGACACCAAGAAAGTTGCCATGACTCCGGACACCGAGGCCCACTGGGGGCCCAACACGGTCTTGGACATTAATAATGACCTCACGGGTTTGTATACAGTGTGACGCAGAGTATATGTTACTATGAGGTTCCACCTTCTCCCCCAGAAATCACGCAAAGAAGTTGACAAATAAGGGTCATCCGACGGCAACTGAAGCTCAATCCCAAATGCAGCATTGACCACAATGTTGCATAGTCCCAAAACAACATCCATTAAAAGATACAGAAGGGTACAATATATGCCCAAAATAATTGTAGGGTGAAGTTTTTGTTTGTATTGATCTTTAAGGCTCATGAGTGAGAGACTGAAAAGAAAGACCTTGATTGGAAAAATAATGAAATGCAATTTTAATTTTGATTTTGATTTTGATTTTGAATTTAAGGGGGTTAGTCTAATTGGGAGGCATGCAAAAGAGAGGAAGTGAAGAAGGGAGTTTGAGTTTGGTGTGAGAGGGCCCAAATCAAAAGTGAAGAGGAGGAGTTTGAAGTTGGTGAGCCAAGTGATGAAGAAGGCAGTGACACCTGTTGGGAGGACAGTGGTGAGTTGAAGAGGTAGGATGGTGAATAGGTACAACACTGGGGAGAGGGTCAAAAACCTCAACAAGCCTTTGGGTACCCTTGATGATATGAAATAACAGTAACATAGGGAGGCTAGGATTGAAATCCATACCTTCATTAAGCTCTTGATTTCTCCTTCCATTTCCATACATTTTTGGCTTGCCATTTTGATACTTCTATTATTCTTCTTTGCCTTGATCCCCTTCTCGCCTGAATTCTAATCTCTGTGTTTTTGGTGCCATTGGAAAATGGGGGCACCTGTGGAACGAAACAGCTTTATTAATTGTTATAGACCAACAACCATTCTCGGGCCATAGCGCATAGTACATATTTCTATTTTGGCAAACCCTCGGTATATTTTCAATTTCGGATTTGGTCCTCATATAATTTAATTAATAAATTTGATTCCCGAGTTTTATAAGTCCTTGCAAAATTGATCCTGAAAGTTCAATTTGGATATTGACTGTTAACTTCAGAGTCACGTGCCAATGTGACGTGTCACATTTGGTCCCCCAATTTTACTCCAATTTTAATTTTGGTTCCCTTATAATTTAATTCACACATTTATTCTCCCAATTTTATAAATTTATTTATAAATTCAGCCAAATTTCATTATTGGAGAAGTTGTATTTCAAATTTCAAACAAAAATATCATCATCATGCATAAGTCACTTAAACAGTCGTATACACATGATATGAGCAAAAAAAGAAAAAAAAAAGAGGGAGTTATTACAGAACCTGTTAAAGTAAGAGATCTGAAAATTTCAGACCCAGGTTGGGATTTATGCGCCACTTTCCCAAGTTGAACAACCCCGAAAGTGGGAGAGAGACAAAGAGTGATTTTTCTCTGGGTTCCAAATGAGTGAAAAACTTGCGATGAAAAAAGAAATGCGAGATTTATCAAGACCTACCATGTCTCTAGCACCAGTGACTAAACCATTCAAAAAACCAATTTTGCAAGAACAATTTATAAAAGAATTTATAAAACTGGGGGACCAAATGTGTGAATTAAACTATAAAGGGATCAAAATCAAAATTGGAGTAAAACTAATGTACCAAAAGTACAATTTTACCTAAAAAAGATGAAACCTTCGCGAAGAGCCACTCAGACGTTGACACGTGACAGCTAACGTCTGAAGTTAACGGTTAACGTCCAAATCGAACTTCCAAGACCAATTTCACATGAATTTATAAAACTGGAAACCAAATTTATAAATTAAATTATAAGGGGACCAAATTCGTAATTAGAGATAAAATATGAGATCAATTTTGCAACTTTACCTTCTATTTTTAATTTGCACACGTTAAAGTGATTGATGGTGACAGGTACAAATTTATGAGACGTAAAAAATCAGAATTAAAACTCTTTTTATATAAAATAGAAAGTTTATACGGTATTATTTACTGTTGTCACATTACGACTAAAAAATTAAAACATATTTTAGCATCGAATTTATGCACTGGATACGAGAGCACCGCCACATGATTGAATTTATATTTTTTTATTGTGAAGTGCAAAACACGAGGGAGAAGCCAAAAACGCACAGCTTGCATTTCTTCCATAAACAAGACTCAAATTTAACACGGTTCAAACAGAACGTCTGATCATTTCCATTATAATAACATAAACTAAGATCCAACATATACTTAAACCAATTTTTACCAGTTAAAAATTAATTGTAACTTATCAACTGAATGCACAACATTGTGCAGAAATAAAGGGGAAAAAAAAATATGAAACAGCTGTAGTAATTACTCCTCGAGCCAACCACACGAATGCTGGCTTGCATATGCATAGTTCGGACCAGAAGCAAAACCAAGCAAACCCCCACCACCATATCTAGATTGGGGTACGCTACGTCCAAGACTGCCACTTGTACTGAATGTACGAGGTTCAGAAACCAAAGAGCTTCTCATGACATGGTTTAAATTACCTAGGCAAGGTTCACATTGTCCAATAGCTGGTGTATTCGTCTTACAAGATGACTCTGTCTCTGAAACTACTTGCTCGTTATTATTTCTCGAGTGGCCCCAGGAAGGACCGTGACCAGGTACCACGTCACCAACCTCATCAGATTTGGGCTTAAGACCTTCACCTGAGGATTTTCCTTTGATTGGATTGAGTTGACTATTACCATAATGTAAGATTCTTTTCTGACCTTCACTAGTAGATGCCTGATCTTCTTGATTATCAGTTGACTTTAAATTGGCAGCATAATTTCCATCCGTAGTATGATCAGTTGTATCTAATACTTCATGCTGGCTGCATACATGACCATTCTCTTGGGCTATGACCTTGTGTTTAGTAGTCCAGTCAGGACGGCTCCAAAGGGAGAGTAGAGGTGGCCTTGCATTCCTTTGGTCCATTTGTCTGTCAACTGAACCAGGTAGATAAAATGACTGTAAAAAGGGCAACAAACAGGAAAAAGGAAAGCTGTTATGTTACCCACTAACATGCATCCATGAAAAGAATAACTTGAATTCACAGTAAAACTGCAATATACGTGAGTGGGGATCCAATTAGTCTTGGGGTCAAGACTTGATACAGTTAGATTACACCATTCAATCACTCTTCCAAGTATTGATTTTGGGGATTGAAAGTTTACATAAGGTAGATCATGCTCATAAATTTTATATAATTTAAGACTGATAAATTACTTTTAAAATATAAATAAATATCATTATATTAGATATACTTATAAATGCCCAATTGGTCTTAAATTTGACATGCATGATATCACAGTATTATGACATCATTCAATGGTTAGATTTGATTAAATTTGCATTTTAAAAAAAGTAATTCATTGGTGTAAGTGCATGCAGGTATTGAATAAGAGTTGCTATTGACTAAGCAGATCCCCATCTTGTGTGAGTGCATCGCTGCATGCAGGTAGAAAGAGAGAGAGACTAACCGTGCCTGATAGAAAATTCTCGTCCTCCCATATAAGATCATATGGTGATTGTTTTTTATCAAGCCTGTGACAAGCAAGAAAACAATGGTGAAAAGGTAGAAAAAAATATTATTTTCAATAACAGGAAGTGACAGTTCTAAGGTAGTGTCAAGAGGCTTGTATAGAGTCTATAGACAATAAAAAAAAAGCCATGCCTCTCTGTCTCCGGTGGTACTATAAGAATTACGAGCTTTGGTTTAAACTCAAGAGCCTTATCTACAAACTTGTTAGCCAATGCTGCTTTATGCCCAAAGGGCGGATTGAGCCCCATGATCTGCTCCAGAAGTAAAAAGAAATTTTTAACTAGTTCATTGGTTTTGTGGATATCCATGCACTACATCTCAACCATGCAATTGAAAAATTCTTACCAACTGTGACCCTGTTGGCAACTCGGTTGGTTGGACAGTCATCCAATCCCTCCTTTCAAAACTAAAATCATTCTGTTATTGACAAAGAAAAAGCCCATAAAAAAACAATAAGATGATCAAAAGCAAAATCCAACTATAGTCTAATTTATCTTCATTCACTAAAATTGGGTGAAATCATAATAAATCGTTAGTTCTCCCAAGAATCAAAGGGCACACTCTTTAAGGAAACAATCAGCAGACAAATTGGCATGTCCTTTTGATGAATACATGTACTAGATAAAATTCTTCCCAGGCAATTTGCTCACGAAGTTTCAATGCAATAGTCTATTATTCTTTCTTTATCCATCAGTTCAATGAGAATTATCATTATCAATATAGATAGAAGAACCAAAAAAATGGAAAACCTATAGATCATACACGGAATGATGAAATTTCAAAAGCAAGTATGACTATAAAACAAAGACCCATAAGCACCATAGTTATATATCTTACAAAGCAAGAAATATTTAAAGATGGTATCATCTAATACAATGGGGCAGCAGCAAAAAGTGAACAATAACAAAAGATGTAACAAGAACAAACTCATACATAAAAGACTCAACATTTGAAAGCAAAAAATTAGTCAATTTAGAATCAATCACTGCATGGCACAATGTCAGAAAGCAAAAATTGAATTACGACAATTAAATCAATGAGAACTTGTAAAGTATATCTACCTTTGTTGGAAGTAAATCATAGTTTCTGTATGAGCATTTCTTCCCATTCTCCTCAAGCTTTTTCTTCATAAGGATGCTAAAATCATTAGCACCACAGCAGAAGTCCACAATCTGAAATTTCACGAGAATGGTCAAGATCAATCAGGTATTCAAGATCAATCAGAAATAGATTAACAATGTCAAGAATGGTCATCCATAAGACAGAAAATTTCATGAGGAAAATCAAATATTTTATTGAATAGAAATGGCATAGAAAGAAAATTAAAGCAGACTCTAGAAATCTAATGTAAAAAAACAGTAGTAATGTAAAACCAGGTTTCAAGTATACTGTCTAAAATTCAAGACAAGAAAATCAGAATTTAGTTCCCTTGAATCAGAGAGAGAACTGTCAAAAGCCAGCAGCATTTAGTTCCCTTGAATCATTGACTAGAAAATACATAAATAAAGTTTAGCAACAAATTTCCCAAGAAACTAGAAACTAAAGATTGGTAGAATGCCAACTCTGTTATTATCTTCACTCAGCTTCAGATAATAAAAAAGATCAACTAATGACAAAATTTATGCTAACATAGATGAGGGATTTGAAATAAGTGCACTAGTACAAGAGTGCCTACCGTATCACTGTTCTGGACATACCAATGAAGTTTATCAACAATCTGCAAATGTATAAATCATTCTTTCAGCAATGCTCGATGGATGTAATTATGATTATTAATATGGATACATAGGTATCATGCAAACTAAATATAATTGGTATGAAAACAATGAATATGTTGGCTAAAATGGAAATTCACTTGAACATGATAAAAAAAGTATGGTCATATCCAAGCATGTTCCTCTTTGGTACCCTTTGCTTTTATGAGGAAACCAGCACATATAGTAATTAGTGGCATCAATGAAACCCAAATACACCTACATATTAAGAGATAGAATTATAAAGGCAAATTCTTGGCAACATCCTAGACTGGTTAGGCTTTGGCATTAAGTATTTACTTAACAACTCTCCCCCTCTTAAGAACATTGCATTTGTATAATTATTGATTACATTTCCGAGACCATTAAACCCCAACTCAGAACTACCTGACAGTATCATATCTAACTATAGTGTTTGGCCCAATTTTCTAAGGCTTCTCTTTTCCTTACAAGAAGTTGGATCAAACAAATTTTCTTAAAAGCTCTTAAAAAGTTGAACAGCTTAATATTTATAAAAGAAAAAGGGAAAAAAAGTAGATTTTCAAAAAATAAAAAATGGGAGAATGAGCTTTTGGAAAAAACTGCATTTGCCCAATTGTTTCCCTAACCTCCCTCTCTCTCTCTGATATGCTCAATTACCGTAACAATTGATGATTATTATGCATACTTAATTTTTGCACTTAAAATACATAGCAATTATCTCACTTCTTCTCTTTTAATGCTCTGTTTAGCCTTATTTTGTAGAGTTTTGATACAACAACAAGGGACTTGAAGATGTGTGAAGAACTAGAGCAACTTGCTCAACGCAAGAAGTCCAACATGGAGAAACACATGTCAAGCATATGGTGGTTTCTCAAGCTAGTTGTACCATGCATGTGCGTGCTGAGCGCACTATGCAGGCTCAATGCGATGTTACTTAAGCCAGTTGTACTCTGCATGGCGCTCACTGCGCACATGCAGGCTTAGCGCTTTGAAAAAGATGACAGTGCAGCATTTCTAAGGTGGTTAATTTCGGTATTATTGATACCTTCCTATGTTTATTGCCTTGTTTATGGTTTGACCACCCATATACATATATGTTATATGATCTTAATCATTAGAAAATATTTTTACAATAAGAACTTTAAGGAACTTATAATTAACTCATATCTAGGGATGGAATGGTGTTGGTTAGTGTTATTTGTACATCTTTTACTCTTAAAACAAGTTACTTGGTTGAGGTTTCCAAGGAATTAGGAGTGAAATCAAGTGACTTAGACTCTTTCACATGAGGGATCATGTTTAAAATAGTTTAGTTGGTGAAGGTAATAATTGGAATAGCTTTAAATGGTGAAAAATCCTTATCTAGGGATGGAATGGTGTTGGTTAGTGTTATTTATGCATCTTTACTCTTAAAACAAGTTACTTGGTTGAGGTTTCTAAGGAACTAGGAGTGAAATCAAGTGACTAGACTCTTTCACATGAGGGATCATGGTTAGAATAGTTTAGTTGGTGAGGGTAACAGTGAGGAGGAATAGCTCTAAATGGTTAAAAATCCTTAACATTACATGAAGAGTACTTTTGGTAGGCTAAAAACTTTTATAAAATCTGCACAAGTTGTCATTTTTACATCCAAGTGTTTGTTTTTCTTGTCTCTTGAACTTTGCTCTATTTTTATGTCTTTCATTACTCATAATATGCACTTGTACCTTAAAATATACCCGCTTTTCTTTGTTCCTTTGCTTAAAATTTGGTATATACAAACTCCGAGTCCAAGCAAAGTCCTTGTAGATTTGACATTCGGTCTTACTGTTTACTTACGAATTGGTACACTTGCCAAGGAGTTAACAATCATTCATTTTTCAGGATTTGATCCATGAACTCGTTAAAAAGGTACATATCAGCGAATTAGAGCCAATATGGCAGGAACCTTTTCCTTATCAGAATCCACAATCAACCTAGCCTCAACAATTAGAACAATCTTCTTGAACACAAAATGCAGCGTGTGCATAATCCCCAATAGTACTTGATACACAATCAATGTAGGGTCCAGCAATGAAGATGATGGTTCATCCCAATTATGCCCACCCCCAAATCAATAGAAATTCAAACCATCATCACTGCCACTAAACCACTGTGCCACCATAACTGTAGACTCTACAGTGTAGAAACCCCCCTCATTCCCAGCATCTGCAGGGTCATCATCTGAAGAATTGCATTTGGTTCATTGTTTTCTCCATAGAAGTGCCTAACATACTGCCAAGCTTCAATTTTGCTTTAACAAAACAGCATAGGCTTACTATTTCTCCTATCCATGATATCTGCCTCACCTAGAAACCTATGGTGCATGCTCAAGGGAAGTCCTAAATCAATAATATGGTTTAACGAGGAAGGAGGATATAAAAGCTCAACACCATATATTCCCAACCCAACAATACCCAAGGATGTAAAAAAATAAAAAGTACAAAGATATAATACAAGAGTATCAATGGTATAGAAATCCAATTAAGTTTCTAAAAGAATAGGAGATAAAGTTGAATAGAAATATAAATAGGTACCCCTTCCAGCTTTTCCACAAGTGTAAAATGGCGACCATATGATGTATAGCGGTTACCATATAGAACGGGAGCAAGATATATTTTCAGCTCATCCTACAGGAAATTCACTCAATGAAGTTGTGATTACTGATTGCTAAATTGAATCATCTCTATAAATTTGAAAATCTTCTAACCATCATCAGTTTTGTACAATGATAGGAACATTCGTATTATATCAAATGCCAAAGCTAATAAAGTGGTTGCCTATCTTACCATATTACTATGAATTATAATGTAATGGCATCAATTAGTTTTAAGCTTTTAATTAAGTTTTCATAACAAAACCTCTCAATGGCCAAAAAAAAAAAGAGAACCCACAACTGTGCTGATTTTTCTACATCTCCTCTGAATAATTACTGATCAAATCCACCACCACCATAACCGCAATGCAAAAAGAAAAATATATGAAACTTTTTTTCTCCAGTAACTGTTAAAGTTGAGGCTACATTGTTGAAGGGTCTGAGTTAAATTCTCTCAGCCACAGATTGTATATATATATATATATATAAAACAGGAAAAGTAGAATAAGAAAGAAGAAAAGACAGGTTCAGACTAGGGGAACCTGCTCCTACTTAGGCTTTTCTGAATACACACAAAAAACCCTTTTCTAAACCTTTCAAGACTATTCTTACAAAAATAAAACTAGCTTATATTCTAACAGTAACAAATAAAAAAACACCAACCACTAATCAATATTCTTAGGGTAATGAAAGGCCAAAACACCAAACATCAATAACCTTCTCCTATGTCTGATCAACTACATGGATCAAAAAACACCATCACATTCTATCAAAAAGCAAACCCTCAGAATCTCAAACTTTGATGACACACCCACGAGCAATACACATGCAGGTTCACACTTTTACATCATTACATGGATGATTATTATGCATATAAACTAACCTGCTCTATTTTGTTTACAGTTATAATAATTAAAAATCTAGGAAAATAATTTAAAAAGTAAAGCAGTAAGCACCTTCCACTTAAATAACTGCTTCAGATCATCAGGGTCACAAAAAGCTTTTACATCCTGAATGCTGCATCCACTCTCTAATTTCCTTAAAGCTGTTCGAACAGCCTGTATATACACGAGATAAAATATATAATCTTACAAGAAATTCCAGAGTGAGACACTATAGCAATAAATATATAAAGTTATGTACATTAACTGAGTATTCCAGCTTCCCCATTGTAATGGTCTTCTCCACAACATTTCTCAACGGGTGAGTATGAGTAGAAGCAAATGTGTGCTTTTCTAAGACACTCTCCAATGTAATTGATGATCTAGCTTCTTTAAATAAAGTCAACAAACTACAAGGGAGGAAAACATCTTTAGTATTAACTATTAAGTTCTTGACAATATCATAATGACAGCTTCAGCTTTCACGTTTCAAACAAGAATCTAAGACAATTCTATCAGTGTAAAACATTAAAGAAAGACATAAAAAAGGATCAATAATAAGATAATAATTCAGAAGTCAGACAGATTTACCTCTTTTCTGAATCAGCATCCAATGGAGGCAATTCAACACTCAGTGATTCGATAGGCTTCACAGACAGGGGATTAGTAATCACATTATTGACCTTATTGTCATGCTTGATTCGCTTCAAACCCTCTTTTTGGAGAGCATATATCTCACCTATTGTAGGCTGGTTATAGTTTTGCTCAGAGTCAGACATTTCAGATTTCTTTGAGATTGACCTCTTATTTTCAGTCAAACACCTTGATGTTTCTTTTGATTTTGGCTTTCTTGAGATATTTGAACCAGAAATAATCTTTTTAGTCTTCTTGCTACCAACTTTGTGAGAAGACAGTTTTCCAGTCAATTTAGATCCTTTAGCAATGCTTTTGCCAGATGAATTATCTAAGTCAACATTTTTCTTCTTCAGTATAACCCTCTCTTTAGTTGCAGGTTCCTTCTGCTCAATAGTAGTATTAATTTTTTGAACAGTAGGTTCCATATTGGGGAATTTTATATGATCTCTTACAGGAGTCCCAAGTTCACGATCGATCTTGTGATTTCTGGTCCAAGTAAAGGTAAATATAATTACATAGGGGATTAACAAGTACAAATTGAAAGGAAAAAAATATCCATTTAGCACTTACAAGCAATATATCAGAATGCGGTTATTTGGTAAAAGACCTTCCCAAGCCCTTTGTATAATATTTTTGTTACCTCTGTTGCTAGGAGCAATTTCTCTGATAAAAGCAATTTGAGAATCAACCCTCTAGACACTATCAATTAGAATTATAAAAAGAAGACAAGAAACACAGATGATAAGATAGAAGTAACCTTGGCAAACATTTGCGATGATATGACTTTGGACAACGCCTACAAACAGCAAATTGCAACTCAGGATCCACCTTATTTTCCAATTCTTTACAGACACAGCAATAATGAAGGGGACAAATAAAAGGAACCCGATCAGCAATATTTCTCTCAAGATCCTCTGCAACAGGCTTAGCTAGCTGAGGAAGTAACTTTGCAACACAATGTGGATGATAAAAACGGTCACAGGTCGCAGAAACACATTTAATAACCTGAAAGTTGAATTCCCAGAATGACTTTTAGTTTCATGCATTATAAAGTTGTAAACAAGTAAACAACAAATAACTTGCATTAAAAAGACTAACAAGTATAAGGTGGAGCATCATTCGACCATGGAAAAGTAATTGAATGAACTAAGCAATAAGTATAAAGAGAAACTACTTTATTTGGCAAAGCTATACCTCGGCACCCTTAACTTTATCAGATGACCCCAGCTTGCCACATGCAAAGCATTGGTGCTGATAATATTCACAATTCTTACAATAAAAGCTTTGGATCTCCTGCAAATTTATGCCATAGTCCACAGTCAAACAAATATCTACATGGTCATATGAAGTGGAAAATGAAAAGTAAAATATAAAAGAAAAATAACAAACACCATCATACATCAACTTCCTTCTGGGTAAAACCAAGAGAAACACAACTATTTTCTCTACCAGCCTCCACAGTAGCATGAAATGATCTCATGCACACTCCGTCACAACTGCATTTATCATTAAATAAATTAAAATTATGAAGAAAATATAAAAAACATGTAATCTACTCTGAGAAATTTATCAGAATATATAATAACTCCAGATTATCTTACAATATCTTTAGAATATACTGTAGAATCAGTTAGTCATCTAACTGAGGAAGCAATCTTTGGAGATATTTCCTTATTTTGTTAGATACTTTTTTGTTTGTTAACCTTTTGTGATTAGGGTTACACTGGTTTTACTATATTAGAAGTTGAGTACTTGATTACTGATATAAATAGAAACACTGTTAGTATTTTGTATCACATTTTACACACTGTATCAATATAATATTATGATGTATTATCAGTTTATGCATGATAACCACTATTCCAACAATTCTTAACAAAATTATATGCAGTTAGACAGATACACGGGACAGAGGCAGATCATTAAAATAAGTTAACCCATATGAAAAAAATATCATACCAAGTAACATTACCACCATTGTCACAAAGTGCACAAACATCCAGATCATCCCTTTCTTCTGATTCTTCATTAGATTCATCTATCATATCACTGTCAATTCCAACAACTGTAAGTCCAGGTTGAGCCAAATCGTTGACTTCCTGAAATCAAGAAGAAAAAATCCTTAAAAATATCATAAAAATTAAAAAATAAATAAGACTAAAATAAAATGCATCATAGAAAATAATCAAGGATGGAAAAATAAATATGTAAAACAGACCTTATCAAGAAGTTTTTGACTATTCAGTTTCTCCAAAACCATGAGTAAAAGCTGTTTAAGTCATCATGCAATTGTCATTAAAATGAAGTACACATGTTGGGATTTGGGAACAATAATCAAGTCATATCCCACAAACAAGGAGAAAATAACTGAAACAGAGAGTTCAATTGACCAACATTTCATTACAGAATGCAAACTATTAAGGATAAAACAGTATCCAAGGTCAAAACACCTTATCTAGTTCGGTGTTATGCACAATCCACTTCCAATTCTTAAACTAGAAATCTCAATGATACATCATCCAATACAAAGAACAAAGAAGGATCATATAGATTCCTTGAAATGAAATTAAAAGGAGTCAATCTGATACAAGTTATGTATTGTTATGCATTCTTTATTCTCTGCTGACAACGATGCAAGTCAAAGTCATTCTAAAAGATAGTGCCATTCATGAATTCCATCAATTATCATCTTCCTCCTAAAGTCTTGACTCTTGACCAATGTTGTTAAAATCAAGATTTTACCTAGGATCGGAGAGGAGATAAAAAACTGTAACTCGGAATCATAAGATCCTACTTTCTTCACTAAAAATACTTATATATAATACATGTGTATAAAATATTGCATAAATAAAGAAATAAACTTCTAAATCACAACATTCATAATCATAACAATATAGTTTCCTTAATTTTTAAATCATAATTTTACATCAAATTTATTTTTTTAAAAGATTTATCATATATAAAAGAAGCCTTTCAACAATAAAAAAATAAAAATAAAAACTATTTTTGGGTTTTGAATCATATTGTGTCATCCCAAGAGATAATTTTTTTTGTTACATTTTAGATATTTGCTACAGATAGTATTTATTTAAAAGACAAATATTCAAGAGATATTTGGCAATACTCAAAAAATAATAATAACGCATAACCGAACTCATGGCACATGAACAGAACAAAATTTAAAGATGAGTGGTTGTACCAAAAAAAATTAAAGATGAGTAATGAGTAAAAAAGAGGGCTGAGGCATATTCGATGCCTCATTTGCAAATCAAGCATTTCAAACGATGCTCCATATGGAAAACACAGGCACAACGGCAGTGGCACAGATTGATGGTGGAAGAGCAGCTTTAACATCCAACATTACAATAAGGGGGTCACAAATAGGTGATGTCAGGGAGCAAATAGGGTTGTGCCGACTCACGCAGGGTAAGAGGTTTGCTTTTGAAATGGGGACGAAACCATTTTTAGGGATTTTGAAACTGAGCTAGGTGAACTCAACTTCGTTTTTGGCGCACAAAAGATCACCACGGATCGACAATTATCGCTACTACAGTGTAGATCACGATTTTACTCCGATTTTGTCTTCGAACAATTTTACCTCCGACTCAGCACGGAGGCCCTCATTTGAAACGTGGTATCGCGCGATTTCACAAGGAAACTCACAATCTTAACAACAGTGGTCTTGTCAAATACACTCCATTAAAAACCTACTTTAAAATGTAATGTCATTCAACAGCGAACTAAATCATTTACTTGAACATATCGAAGTATACAATAAAATAGAATCATGTAATCTGCAACTTGAAAGCAAGAGGATTGATAACTAGGCTATAATGTCAAACTCACGATATTTTGCATCATTAATTTCCAAAAGGGTGTTGAGAAAGAAGAAGAAGAAAATAATAGTTTTCCAGTTTTGGTGTTTAACACTGCAATGTCCAGGCAGGGGGATCTACTTGAGCAATTTTGGGGGTAGCTGCCCCGACAGGATTTTTAATATCTTAATATAATATACATATACAATGTACAATTACAAATTTTTGAAATGCAGTAAAAAAAATCCATATTATGAGTTTTTCCCCCACAAATTTATATATAGGTTTAATTACTCATTTGGTCTCTACCATTTCGAACTTTGTTGTTTTGACCCTATACTTTAAAAATTGTAAATTTTAGTTCCTGGACAAGCAAATTTAATGTGTTTTGGTTCCTATTGTCAATTGTCTTCTAACTTTGTTAACTTTGGCTACTATAACACCGCTACAAAAATTGTGGTGTTATTGGTGTAAAACCGCTAGAAATTTTTCTACTGCAGAAGTAGTTTTTTTAGCAGTCCACATAAACACCGTGTAACGCTGTTAATGGCAGGGACCAAAACGCATTAAGTTTACTCATCCAAAGACAAAAACTTATTTACCTATAAGGTCAAGATAGTATATTTCATAAAGGTATATGGACTAAATGAGTAATTAAACCTTATATACATAAGTATTGCACCCACAACGTAAAATTTCTGGATCCATCATCACTGTGTCTATGGAGAGGGAAATACAAACCTTGGATTTAGCTAAGACTGAGTCCCTTTTGGCAGCTTCACGAATCAAAGGCACATGGTCCGATAAATCCTTTTGTGAAGGCTTAACCCCAGAAGAGCTACAAATAATTTATACAGAACAAAAAATCACGAAATGCAATTTTACATAAATCACCATCAGGTAATGAAAGTTTATAAGATAAAAAAAAATAAAAAATACCTCAACTCCGTATCCTTACTCAAGTCTTGCCAGACAGATATCTCAGACATTTGACGTTTTTTCTTCACACGATGCAGGAAGTGAAGGGTGATCAAAACGGTCCTTATTTTATTCTGAAACCCCTTCCTAGGTTTCTGAAGCTTGATCCACCTTCCATCCTTTGAAAGCAAAGATATCTCGAGTCTCACATTGGAGAGATCAAATCTCCACGCGGTGACTTGCATGAAAATTTTCTTCAGCCCATTATCGGTGTCCCCATCTATGAACACCTTTCCTTTGTTGGCGGCTTCAGAGTTCTCAGAATCACTCCAATGAATTGGCAACACAGCAAAAGATACAGGATTGTCCTCATCATCTACAATGTGGTAATTTGACACAGAGAGTGACTGAACCTCAGCCTCAGTCTCAGCTTCATCTTCAGATGATGACCTACTCCTCTTCATCCCAAAGCCTTCCTTTATACACACCTAACCACAACCATTACCAAAAATAAAATAAGAATCAAATCAAGGAATAAGTAATTGTTAATGCAAACGTATATGACGAACAATCATATCCGTGAACGAGTGTAACTAAAGGCATCATGCAATGGTAGCAGATAACAACCGAGAAAGAAGGAAACATGAAGGGGATAAAGCTCGAGAAACAAGGAAAACCCTATATCCTAAAATCGAAAACAAAAATATTTGCTCAGGAAAGAAAAATAAAGATAGAAACAGCGAGAACGGTGGAGCAGTGAAACAACCTTAGCGTGAGAAAGGGAAAGCAAAAGCAGAAGTGAGGAGTGTTTGCTATGGTGAGTTTGATTTAAACCCTTGTTTTAGATTTGATTTAAACAATCTAAAATTTTGGCGCTGCGATCTTCACGTCACTATCTTCTTCTTCACTCAGATACGCCACCTTCTTGTGTGTTATTTCTTTTATAAAAGATTATAAAAGATTTTTTTTCTTCACGTCACTATATTCAATTGGATTATAAAAGATTTTTTTATAAAAAAATATTTAAGATATTCAATCAAGATTTTCCAACATTAGGAAATAAAATATTATGATATTTAAAAGGTTATTTTTTAAAATACAAAAAAATTCAATAATATTTAAAATTATACTGATAAATTATTTTATTTATTAAATTTTGATGAATTTTATCTCACTTTTTAATTATTATATATATAAATATCATGTTCATCAAACAATCACATCCTAATTCTTTGATATTTGTTTTCCTATTTCTCTCGATGGTAACATCAATAGGCTAATCTTTTACTTCCAATCTCACGTGCTTGTTTTGGGTCAAGTTTTTATGCTTGTCCCAATGACTATCATAAATTCATAATCAACACCTATTTCAAAAATTAAAAGATTAAAAGTTACAATCAAACACTAAACAAGTTTTTCAATAATTAAAGATAGTCAAGTTTTTATAAAATATTTATATAGTCAATATTTTATGCAGCAATGAACTCCTCATTATTAAAGATAAGCTGTTTTGTAGCGTTTACCAAGAGAATTTATTCCATATACGTGTTTTTGGGTTAGTTAAGTCGTCGAAAGTTTTTTGTGTGTGCTTTTGTGAGATATGGAATATTGTATTGGTTGGGGTTTTATCGTATATTTTGGACATCCAAGTTCCAATTTTGCCTCAAATGAAACTTTGATAGTTTTAATTCTAATTTAGTCCCTAATCCTAATTTTGTTCCTAACACCACGAGAATCCTAGTTTCAATTCTGTGTGGCTTCGTATTTGCGACATCCCGGTGTTCTTGGCAGTGCTGTGTTGTAGCTCCAATCGTTTTTACGGCATTTTGCAATGATAGATTGTTAATTACTGAAGTTAGCATTTCCTTATCCTTTATTTGTTACATAATCATACAACAATCCAAGTGTATTTCTATTCTTTCTCTAATACTAATGGATGCTTCTAATTATTAGTAATGCCACTACATCATATGAATTCATAAAAAAATTAAATGTTTAGTAATTTATAGAATCTTTTAAAATTTTGTAAATCCATAAATTTCTTTCATATTTTAAATCTATTAAAATTCAAACTAAAAAATCCAAATCATAATTTTTAAAAAAAAATATTAAAAATCATTATATTCCTAAAATATTTTATAGTACTATTTATCGGTATATTGTAATATTCAATGATCAATTAGATATTAAATTTTTTTATCAATTTTACTTTAAGTTATAAAGTGAAAAAATAATTTACTATTATTTTTTTAATGTTTTATTATTTAAAAGATATAATATATTTTAAATAATAAAACATTACAAAAATATATAAGATATTAAATAAAATCATAAAAAATATACAACATATTAAATAAAACTAATAACAAGTAAAATTAAAATTATTTATTTAATAATCAAATAAATAATTTTTTTCATAATTTTAAAAAAATTAAAATAAAATAAATAAAATTGCGTCAAAAAAATTATTAAGAAATACAATTTTTTAATTATTAAGAATTTTTTTACCCAACTTTATTTATATATTTTTTTGTTTTCAATTTTTTAAAAATTGTAAAAATTTATTTATTTATTTATTAAATAAATAATTTTAATTTTACTTGTTATTAGTTTTATTTAATATGTTGTATATTTTTTATAATTTTATTTAATATATTATATATTTTTGTAATGTTTTATTATTTAAAATATACTATATCTTTTTAATATTGTTTTATTTAAATATTTTTATTTATTTAAATTTAGATAATATTTTATTTAATATGTTATAGCTTATTAACACATTAAACCCTAAAATAATAATAAAAGTTATAATATTCTAATATATAATAATATGTAATATTATAGAAATTGAAGGAAAAAAAAAAACAAATAGTAGAGTCGTGGAGAGGCCGGCAACTTCACTAGCCTCCATGACCCGTCCATTCCTCTCCATGCACCAATCCTAGCCATCCAAATTTTTTTAAAAAAAGTATTATGATTTTAAAGTTATAATACTAAAAAAAAATTTCAGATTCGTAAAATAAAAAAAAATTACGTTGAAATCCTAAATAATTTTACGACTTTAGTTTTTTTTAAAGATTATGACTTCGAAATCTTAAAATAAAAAAATGTCAATAAATAATTTTACGATTTCAATTAAAAAAATAAAAAATTAAAGTTGTGTGTTACAACTTCTAATTCAGAAGTCCTAATACTTATTACAACTTATCCCCTTTTAATAAATAATTCAAAAATAATCTGCATATGAAAAAAACAAAAAAAATCATTTTGAGTAAAAAAAGCCCAATATATCATAATAATTGGTATTTTA
Organism: Glycine soja; assembly: GCF_004193775.1. Lineage (NCBI taxonomy): Eukaryota > Viridiplantae > Streptophyta > Magnoliopsida > Fabales > Fabaceae > Glycine > Glycine soja. The sequence continues at coordinate 49,552,492 of NC_041003.1, forward strand.
TAGAATTATTTTAAAATTAATATGACCATGAGAATGGATAAACGTAACTTTCAAGTCACCTTAATTATCTTGAAATTATTCTCATTTTAATGACATTAATGTCATATTTTAATTAGTTTCATTTCTTGTTTTAATGTATACTAATATCATTTTAATTGAATTTATTACACATTAATAAAATAACATGAATCCTTTCTCATATGTGAGTGTGCTTTTTCACTTTTATTTTCTATGAAAATTCCTAGGTTAATTTCATAAAATAAAATAAAAAACCAAACCTATTAATTATATTGTCCCAAGTTATTAGAAAAAACTTGTTATATCTTAAGAGATTTGTGCATATTATGCTATTAAGTCCTTAAAAATAATATAATTTTACACATCTTGGATTTATCTTGTTTGTGCTTATTGTTGATGATTGGTGAGGATTTTGAGCATATGGATAACACAAATGTATCCTTAATGGTTTGGATTTAATAACATAAGACTGGAAACAAATAAGATAGGAATATAACAAGTATCTGTTATTAGTGTAAAATTTACATTTTCAATCAATTAGAATTTATGATTGAAATAATTTTAAAAGTAGTTTATTAAAGTCAATATTTTATATATAGCTATTTGTAATTAAATGATAGTATAAAAATAATTTCACACATATATATTCTCTTTTCTCATGCTGGGATAATTCATTGAACCGGATAATCTGCTAGATAAATCGCACCCCCTGCTAAGAATTATATTACTCCTCTTGTCGCTTTTATATCCATCATATTTTGACTACCAAATTGACCCTAAAATATTTCTAATAAATTTCAAATACAAAAATCATAAAATATTATTTATATGATAATTATTAAATCAACAATGATTAATACAAGTGATAACGATTTGTATGTCTTAATTAACTAGTTCAGAGTTTGAATCCTAATTAAAAATTAAGTATAAAATAAATCATAAGAGAAAAATACCTTTCATATCATGATAATAAGAAAATCATATTCACATCTAATCTTTGAGACAGATTAAATGGGATAAGTCAAAACACTGTTAGATTAAAAACCTAACCTGTACCGCAAAAAAAAAATCAAACGAATTAACTCAACAAATCCAACTCGCTCAACGAATCTATCGACAGAAAAATGATGACAAGGCTTTGAGACATTCACAATGCATTTCATCTTTTTTATCAGACTAAACCTTAAGAACGAATGAGAGCTAATTATAAATTTTCTGTTCATCTGACACGGTAAATGGTCATCATTGTTGGTCATCATAACGTAACGAATGACAAAATACAAATACAGTAGTGGAACCCACTTAAAGGCAATATAAGGGAGTCGTGTGAATTGATCACATTCATTTCTTTCTTCCCCTCCAAGCTTTATTCATTCTGATCCCTCTGAATAAGCATTTCTCTCCAAAGAACATGATATTTTTGTACAGACTATTCACATCTACTATTCTATAGGTATCTTTACTTCCCTAACTTTTTTGAAGGTTGAGACCATGGTGGAGGTGTTTCATAAGCTTTGCAATGTCATTACTCATTATATTCTCCCTTTAACAAAAAACATTTAGCACTCATCTTATGCCAACTAGATGACTCATAACAGCTCATCTCCAGCAGAAACACTGTCAGACTCGGGTTGTGAAGAAGTGGCTGTGGTGTCAGAGGTGGCATCGTCAACACTCAAGTTGGAGAATTCACCGCCAATGGAGGAACTTTCATCTTCACCACACACCGAAGGTGCCGGGGATGCTTCGGGCGTGGTGGTAGTAGCAGTGTTGACAGGTGAAGGAAATGAATCCGTGTCTTCAGTCTGTTGTTGCAGGCTCCAATACATTATACTGGCTGCAAGAGTGAGAATCATCTTCTGATTAACCTGCCATGAGATCAACAGAGAATCAATCACATCATAAACAAACTCAATCCAGAATGTGTCAACTTAAATTTTTTGGTATCATTGCCCTATTACATGATGGCCTACTGGCCTTGTTTGAATAAAGTTCTGCATAAGTACTTGTAGAAGAAGAAAATAAGATAAATGGAATTAAATTTCTCTCATAAGTTTAAATCAATTTATGCACTTAGCTTTTGGAGAACTTGAATAAAAGAACTTCTTATAAAAGTTGAAGTGTATAGTTTGATTTTAACTTACGGGAGAAAATTAATTATTTTAACTTACTTGTTTCTCTTATAAGTACTTATGAAATTTATTCATAGAAGACTAATGTGTATAAAGTTTTGTAGCAAATATGAATGAAACTCTCAGGTGGCAAGGGGCAACCATACCTCCATAATATCCTCAGGTAACAAAAATATAGAACAACCGAGCTTCCGTGCAACGCTGATTATATAAGTGGCATTCAACCTCTTCTCATCATCTACAATAACAACAAATTAAGCCAATTTAGGAGGGATGGAAAAAGTAGCAAGTTATTACATGTTATAGAAAGTATCAGTTTAATATCCCTATAAAAGGAATCATACCACTTTCACCCTTGGTGACAAGGTTCCAATTGACAACCCTAGGCTCAACAGCACTCAGAAGCTCAAGGAAAAAGAGTCCACTTGACAAGCTCTTCTCCTGTGCAAAAAATTAGATACAAAACTTTGTCACCGATAAATCATTATTTTATAGTTTACAGTTGTTGGGAATTGTTAACAGCAAAAAAAACAGAGAATTTATTTTGGAAAAAACCTTGAAGCTCTCTATGTGAGAAGTTCTACCAATGATCTTCACTTTTCTGTTCACCCATTTCAGGATATCAGCATCACTGATCTCCTTTCCTTGGGAATGAGATCTCAAATTTTTCAACAGTTGAAGCATTGTGAATCGCATGAGCTGCCACAATAAAGCTGAAAAAAATATTTTTAGATAAAATTGAAAGCTAAAACAAATAGGTGGGAAAGCAGTAAAAAAAATTTAGAAAGAAAAAAAGCAAATTATATCCATAACATTTGTGTGGAAGCTATAGTGAGATGAAGAGATTACCAAGAATGAGCTTCTTATTTCCTTGCACAATGTCATTACCAGCTACATTGACTAGTGAGAATCTCAGTTGTTTACCAATTTTTATGACCTGATTGCAGTTCTCTACTTTTCTGAATGGCATTCTAATTGGAGGTCTTGTTGCATGTTTCCAGTTAACTGATCCAGGAAATATCTTGTCTAACACTTCTAAAAGTATCCATCTACATGCATAAAGTAAAACAAATCAAGCACGTAAGAACTTAGTGAATTAATAAATTAAATTTTGATATCACATTCATTTAATTTTTCCCAACATGGTATAGCAGGAAAACTATTAAAAAATTGAAAATAGAAAATAGAAACATTTTTCCCAACATGTGTGTGTGTGCGGGGGGGCACCAGGTGGATCATTTGGTCATTATGTTTTGAGAACCAGAAAATTTACAGTTTTACAAATATAAAAGGCTTTAGATTTTGCCAAAATAATAAATGCAGTTTAAGAAAAGGAACACACCCATTTCTGACATCCTCAAACAGATTATTTACATGTGTAGAAATTCCAAGACTATTGATCCACATTCGGAAGCATCTCTCTTCTCTAGATGTTTGCACATCATCCGTCATCATCTCAGCATAGGACATCTTCTTAGTGTCTGTAGATAGACAACTCCTGCATTGTGTAGGGCACTAATTAAATAACTACAGCACTTAAATGGAAAAAAACAGATTCAGAAATTAACATATGTAATGCTGCTAAACCAAAGTATTTTCCAAAGAGTAAGAACACATTTATGGATTGACTAGGTCAATCATATACTAGCTCATGATCTGATCTCCAAATAAAAAGAATATTTGATCCTTCATCTCAAGAGGAACTCAATATAGTTTTTTTTGTGAATTTGTTTACAAACACATACCATAAAAAGTACTTCAAGATAACCCATCAACTAAATTGCTTGACGTCAACATGGAATGTTGTAATGCATTACAATGCCCACAACTTACGCTACCTACTACCACTCAAATGCATCATGTGATGATTATGATCACAATATCCAAACCAAGGAATCTTCCAATAAAGATAAGTGCACATGCATATGAACATTTGTTTAAATTATCAAATAGTCTGCATGAAATTAACTATGCAATTCATTTCATACCTATGATGAAACAATTGTGCAACAAATGCAAGATTCAAGTTTGAAGTACCCTCTGCAACATCCCTTGGGGTCAAGTATCTTTTGCAGCCCATTCTCTCTGCATGATCAAGAACCAGATTTGCCCTTTCATTGGCGTCCTTGGTATCCAAGGTGGCCGGACTGCAATGTTCAGGAGCAAGGACATTAAGCAGATAAGCATAGGCCTCTCCATCCTGTAAATAAATGGGTGTGAACACATTAGGATAATGGATTGATAATAGCTTGATTCAATTTCAAATTGTAGAGGCAATATTCTCATGAGTTATGACACTATTGGCTTAAAAGTTGGGAGTTGAAGAAATTGCAATTCTGCAGGAACAAACATAAGAAAAATTGGAATTGGGTCCTGGGTGAACATCCTCTTAAAATATATTAAGCAATATGACATGGTCAAGGTCACATTTCCACTCTAGGTCATGCATTACACACTTAGATATTGCCATTCCATGAAATGGGATAAATGAGATTGTTATTCAAGTATATATGTACTAAAAGCATCTAGTGTCAAAGTGTGGTGCGCATGTGTATATGTATGAGTATGAATATATTTATGGTCAAGTTGCTCATTTACCCATCTTAAGAAAAATATGTGACAGCTACCTTTTAAGAATACATCAACAATATGTTACAAAAAATATATGTATTATACAAGGTACAAAAAACCATTATATGTTGTGAGCAGAGAAGCCTTAGCAGGTTCAGTTCAAGGTTAATAAGTAAAAAATCCAAAATTTCCAATGAAGATTTTTTTGGGGGAGAACAGTAGTAATTAATATTTTCAAGACCACATTTTAACATCCATACTTTGAATAGTATGAGATTTTGAAGGACAAGTAGGGCCGGGAGACACCCAAGTTCCAACATGGAACTGAATTTTTTGTAAAAGCCCTTTGACCATAAAAAATCCACAAAATGTACCCAGATTGTTTTGAATATAGGGGCCCAATGATACTCATTTATGCAATGTTTGTACCTCGTATAATAGATATATTTTTTACTTATCAATACTCTCATTTTACAAATTTATACCTATCAATACTCATATACCTTAACATCAGAAGAAAAATTTCTGACAGTTTTCTCGTAACCTGCTCTCTGGAGATGAAAATTCATCCATTTTAGTAGAACCTTTTCAGGAGACAAATTAAGAAGCTCTTCGATCTCCTAAGACAACAATGAAATGCAAAATACATTAGTTATCCTGAAACATCAAAATTTGAAGGAAAAAAAAGCATATCTTGTTACCTCGTTGTCATCAACCAATTCCACAAGCTGAGGTGTCTTCTTAAGGTTGAGATCAGCCAGCAGCTGAATCTGAAATTATCAAGAGATTGAGAGGAAAAGAGAACAATGACTAAGTAATCATTTCTGAAGTCAAAAGATATATTAGGCCATTAAGAAAAATGATCTCAGCATATAAGCAAAATCAAACAACTAAACTAACAATAAATGAATGATGTATGCAGTTCAAATATTTACCTTTATGATTTGGGAAATCAACCCTAGAACAAGATGAGGCTGCAACATAAACATCCAAAAAATAATGTCACACAGACTAAAAATTAAGAACCTAAGTAAATGTCTATAGAGGAATTGGGGGAGTGCTTATTGCTAAAACTCACTCTTCCTTCAACTAAGTCCTGTGCGCCAATGTTAACCACTGTGCAGCCAATAGCCTTGGCTGAATTGAGGCATAGAGTATGGTTCTCGTTTACCTCCCAAAAACTAGGATTCCGTTTGCAATTGATGGTCCGTTCATCTATAGTCCCAGGCACAGCAACATTGATAAGTTTACTGCATTAAACAACGACATATATCAAAGCCAATATACATTAAAGGCTCATAACACACATAAGTAAAATGCAACAATCAGCAGACCCTGCTTATATACCACAGAAGAACACCATCTTTTGCAAGATCAAATATATCATTTGTAGCTGGGTCCAAAGGAAGATATTGCTTCAAAAATGGATCATCACCAAGGTAGCTGTTTATGTGGGCAACATAGCAGGCCTTTTCTGATTCACTGATTGTGTGAAGAAGGGTGGTCACGGTTTCTTTGAGGAATGACGAGGAGTGTCTCCTACCACCTTGTTTTGTAGTAGCTTGGCTTTGCAAATTCAAATATGCCTGCATGAAAAATGTAATAAATTGGAAGGTTACCTACACTGTATTTAATGTTGTTATATGGCCACATAAACTGTTTCATTAATACAACAAACTTACACATAACATCCCATTATTTTACGTTCACAACATGGAAAAAAAAAAAGGTTACCAAATCTAGTAACACTGTAAAAGAAAGAGTCAAAGATACCAAATAACTAACCTTTAAGAAGGCTTCAAAATCAATGTCATTGGTAAAATCAGTGCCTGATTCACCCAAGATACCCCTAATCTCATCCTCACTGTACATATCTCTGAATGCGTTTAGCTTCACCATCAAAGGCGGCAAATCTCCAAATGTAACTTTACCATTCTGATTCTTTAAAGAGACAAACTACAACACCAGATAGAAGGGCCATATAAGGTAAAAAAAAAGAGCATGAAAGACAACAAATTTAAAAGAATAATGAAATTGGACCAAAATGTCCATTACAAGGAAGCAATGAAATGAACCTACTTTTGATTTCAGGCTGCGAAGCTCAACCTGCGTGAACTGGCTATGAAGCCATTGATCGGAGACAATAACACCCTCAAATTTTGACATCTTGGAGAATTACTAACCAAAGCTAGAAATTGTAATGTATACCCCAAACTAAAAATTCCCCAGAAAAGCTTAAGAGTACTTGTATCACAAAACAATGCGTTATGCGTATTACTCAACAACCTATTGCCAGATGCAATTCTACACGGTCTAATTCAAATATAAGACCAAATCTACAACAAAACCCAAACAAGAAGTGGTTTAGCTCCCGGAGTCACCAACCTGTCCAACGTTATCCAGACAGATAACACAAACAAAAGATAAGCTCAAAAAGGAAAAAAAAAAAGAAAAAGAAAGAAAGAACAACGATATAATACACAAAAGGTTAAAATAAAATTAAATAAGAGAGTTCGTTAGATTAGTTATTGAAAAAAAAAACATCATTAAAAAATGACCAGAAACGCAATTCCATCAAACACAAAAAAAGGGTATGACGCATTTCACATCTATCCAATGGCTTTTCAACGAAAGTATAGCAAGTCTCGTGGGTATTGAGTTATTTACCCCTCCCCCCCAGAGAGCAAAATCCAGTTGGGAAGATTGAGATCGAGGAAGAAGGGAAGAAAGAGAAGAAATTGAGTAAGAACCACGCAGAAGCAGATACAGCATTGTAGTAATTGTACTATGTATTTGTTGAAGATAATGAGAACATACCCACACATAAAAATGAGGGCATGGGTTGTTTGAATGTTCAACTACCCCTTCATTATTATTTCACTAACACCACAAATTGAAATGAATGAAGAGAAGAGAAAGAAGCGTATGGAAGAGAAGAAAGGATCGATTTTTCTTAGTGGGTAGGCAAAGTGACAGAGAAGAGAACCGACCGTGTGACTCCCAAGTACTATGAGAATGAGACTGTCTTTGTTTTTGGTTTATTTTCAGATTGCGCGCGTGGGTTAACCACGAGAGTATGCTGAACTCGCTCTAAGCTTCGCACACGTTGTTCTTTGGGTGTATAGTTTTTTTGGTGTTTTGTGGAACCGACTTTGTGATCTCAGCAAAAAACAAGCATCATTATGGCGGGCATGTTCATCATCACAGCTGTGATTCGGTTTGGGACAAAGTGAACAACGCATTACGCAACATTATATTATTACATTTTTTTGTCACGATTCTTTGCCATTTTTATATTCCATCAGATCTCGTGTCCAATTTTTTATTCAAGCAAATTACTACCTTTTTTATTTATTTATAGCATGGCCAAATTTATCGTAATTCTGTTATATTTTTATAAAAAAAATTAAAAGTAAATAATGAATGCAATGTTGTCCTAAAAAAAAAATTAAATACGTCAACATTATAAAATATTTATATACTATCATCTAATTATAAAATGATATGAAATAAGTTTATCAACTTTTATAATAATTATTTTAAAAATAAAATTAACAATTATTATAATTGATTAATAAGATACAATTTTTTTTACTTATAATACATAAAAAATAAATTCTTAAGAATATTAAAACTCATTGTTTTTCTTATCAAAAATCCTTTGTTAACTTTACTGAAAACAATAAAAAGGTGAATGATTGTTTTAAAGTTAGATATAATTTCTGGAAAAAATTGTTAAATATAATTAACTTTAAATTACTAAATGTAATTTAAAGTTAATTTTTAATTAATATCTTATACATTTTATTATATTAAAATAAAACACATATTATAATTATAAGACTTGATTTTTATCATTATTATCCAAATATATGTATTCAGAAAAAAAAAATCCAAACATATGTTTCTAAGACTCGACTATTTATCATATAAAAATTTAGAGTTGCATAATAACATGCTTACTCCTTTAAAAAATAAATAACACGCTTACATGTCAATATAATTTTTTTTACATCACATGTTTTGCTACAATAACTCTCATCTAACATTAAAAGCTTTCATAAACTCTCATATCCCCAATTGGTGCCATTACAATTTATGTCCATTGTAAAAACCAAATGAATTGTGGGTCGAGTTGCTTAAATGTCGTGACACTCATTTTTGCAATTTGAATGTTATTGTCATTACAATGACATTAATTAAAACTTTTGCAGCTCTCATCTCCGCAATTAGTGTATTATTGGCACTACATCCTATGAATTGAACTCAACGTTGGATAAATTAGAACAATAAGAAATTACAGTCTCCAAACTAACTCCTTTATACACCTTCATTCCTTCATTTGAGTTTCAGAGAAAACAACAGAAAAATGGAGAAGAAAAGGAAGATAAGAAGAACAAGGAGCAAGGACATGATTGTTTTGTTGACACTCACACCACCAACATGCCCGTGATATTTGTCACCGTTGCATTTGCGAAGCTCCTCGTGATGGTACAGCACTACTCATTATCATGTATTCGATTAAGTGAACTAATGAACGTAACAGGTGGAAGTATGATGAATCAAGATCCCAATAGCTGTTGGAGTGTAAGAAAAAGAATGCTCCTGCTGGTCAAAACAAGTAATATGATCCCCAACAGCAATTTCTCTCAAGTTCCAAGACAAGTGTTACAAGAATGCATTGTAGAAGAACAAGGATGGATATGCTGCTGAACATAGCAAGTGCAAGGTAGTGTTTTAAGCACAACCAATTTAACATTGTGAGGGAAATAACAGATTGTTGAGAAAAAGATTATAAATCCTTTAAACAGGTTGCCTCATTTTTGGATTGGAGCATAGGTCTTAAATCAATAAAGCATCCAAAATTCAAAGAAATCAAAAAATGTACTTCAGTAAATACCACCTTTATGGCAACTTGGTCTCCTATGCCAACCCTCTCTCTCCTCTCTGCTAGCTGCTGCATGAACTCTTATTATTTATAGTATTAAAGCATCCATGAACAATTAATAGGGTTATTTTTGTGGGGTTTTAGAAAATGCAAACAATATATCGTGATAAGAATACATCATCTTCCTTTGTGCAATTTATCAAAAAACAAGCTCATGAGTAGCTTATGAAAGGGTCAAGCTTGAAAAAATTAAGCAAGTTGGCACTTGGTAAACTTGCAATTGTTTTCTTTATCCTTTGCCAACGAACAATGCCAAACGTTAGAATATCTCCACAGAAGATTGCTGCACATCCCTAACAGTATATTTTCATTGAACTTCTTACAGGAAGAAAAGTTCATTTGGGCACACCTTAGCCCAACGTCACAATAAGAAGCTCCTGAAAGGAGCAAACTTGAGAATTAAGTCTATTGACATTTGGTAAACTTCCAATAGATTTCTTTAACCTTTTGAAAGCTTAGGTCTTGAGAGAAGGAATGTTTTAGCTCAGAGAAGACTCCAACCAGCTTTATGTTCCATTGAGCACCTCTCTTTCATTGTCCTTCTCACATTTTCGTCTTCTTCCCACCTCCAATGGATCCTTACATATTGGCCAACATTATATTATTGCCGTCATTTTCTGGTTCAGAGACAATAGCATACATTGCAATTCTTATTCCCATTTCATCTTGGTTGTAAGTTCTACAAAGGCTAAACAAATCTCCCCAGACACCGCCATTTGGAGAAATGAGCATGGATAGGACAAGAGCTTCTGCTTGTTGTAGATTATCAGACCTTCTGATAGCAACAACAGCCCAGATAACACCAGGCCCACACGAACACACAAGAAACCAACATACCTGCAGGATTACATTTGATTGCACCCTTTTGGAGAGACCCTTGCCGACAAACATTATCCATTCTGTTACTAGCTGTTACTCTGTTATTCCTTTCTGTTATCGCTGTCCCTTTCTGTTATGGCCTTAAGTGCTAGATCATCAGTATATATCACTATAAATACACCATTTCAATGAAATAAAGGCAAGGAGGAAATTTAAGTAATCTTACTTGTAGTTTAATTTGGTAGTGTAGACACTGTTTGTAACACCTTCCTAAAAGACCTACCATATAAGTGCAGTGCTTTAAATTATGTTTCACAGAATAACTCAGCATTCCAGCAAACACATAATTCCCTTCTTCAACTAGCCCTGCATGGAAGAGAGAGGAAGCCAATTTCATTGGGCCTATCATTTGATTCCTCCAAATGTTGGAACATCTTCACAGCATGAATTCTATCAAACATTGCAGGCAAGGTTCATTTGGGCACACGTAGAGCAGAGGAAAACAAAAGAAGTGGAGGTAGCAGGGAGGAGTATCAAGTGGACAGAGGCAGAAACCAGGATGTGGAGGATGAAATGAAGTGGTTGAGAGAGTCAAACAGAGAGATCAGCTTTGAGGCCACGAAATGCAAAATGAGAAACTTGTTTATCTGAAAAGAGTAATGGTGATCACATTCAAGATAGGCTTTTGGCACCAAGAACCATTTTGTTCTTTAGAAAGTAATTGACCAGTGTAAGTTTGTGTTTTTTTATAATTATTTTCACTATTCTACTATATAAATATATCACATGACACAGCCTAATAATACCAAGTCAAAGTAAAACTACAGAAGCTAAAAAAATGCAAAATAATTGTTCCAACTATGTTTTGAACATCACTAGTTAACTTCGAGGCAACATAGTAGACTAGACCAAGCAAGCTCAAAACCTGGTTAAGGAGAGTATGGCACGGTCTAGTCAATCTGCCTTGCATCTATAGATTTTTCCATTACAACTAAGAACCTCTTAGTCTACAATTGCTTTCTGGTGTTTCATTTTAACACTTAAGAAGCTTTCATGTTTTAAGACACCATCCGATGCCCTTCAAATAAAGGTGCAGTTCATTTTAATCAATGTGTTTTGCCCGAAAGTTTGCAAGCAGACGTGTGGTGTATTAGTGTCTGATGTTGTAGATGTTGCAAAGGTGTTTAATGTACAAGAATACAAAATATCATTACTCTTTTCCCTCCATGTCTACAAAATATCCAGATGTCTATCATTCCTTTTCACTCAAACTTGAAATATGTTTAATAAAATGTTTGGTTCTTGGTTCTGAGCAGAAAATCAATAAATGAGCCAGGCAGTATGTAATATATACACTAGACAGAATACATAATCATACAAGAAACTCCTCAACGAGATACCATGGTAATAGTAATAAATAATATTTAAAAAATATACATAGTAATGCATCCTTCACAACATTTCCCAATGAGTATGAGTAGAAGTAATGTGTGCTTTTCTGAGACACTCCCAATGCAATTGATGATCTAGCTTCTTTAAACAAAGACAACAATCTAAACGTGGGATGAAAACATCCGAAGTAAAATGTCATAATGGAAGATTTAGATTTCAAGTTTCAAACAAAAATTTAAGAGAATTCCATCATAGTATCAAACATTAAAGGCCCCAAAAGAACAAAAAAGAATCAATAGCAAGGCATTATAAAATAAAATGATACATGTTTTATATCACAAGAAAAAGAAATAGCTATCATGATAAAAATAGGTATCAATTTTACCAATACTATATAATTTTTCTTAAGAGCTTGGTGAATCACCTAATTGTTAAAGATAAACTTTATCAATTCACAATAATTTCGCATTAGAACATCAATGGTTCCATCAAACCTAGTCGATTCGCGAATAAAAACACAAGAACAAAATTGAATTTCATAAAACAACCCAAAATAATCTAAAAATTGATCCTAGGGATCCTTACACATGTTTATTCTAATCTTACACGTGTGAGGAATTCATCTTTTATCTATCTCGATTTAGTCGCTCAAACGCTCTTCATTATTTGTGCTCTCTAGAGCTCCTATGTTTATTTCTATTAGGATTCTTAAAAGTAAAAAAAATGAAGTAAAATGTTTTTTTATAAAGTTGGGTAGGATTAAAGTTCTTTTATATTTTATATTGTGAGAGTTCTAATAACCTAATCTTAATTAATTAATTTATTTAAAAGAAAAAGTAAAGTACAACTGTTACAATGCCCACTCTAAATACTTCAAAGAGTTGCAAAGTAATTCGTCCACAGGAACAAGGAAAATTCCTAGGCTGGCCCAGTAAGCAATAGCAATAATGCAATGACAACATTTCATTGAAAGTAAATTCGTTTAAGTTGCCATCACTCTTGTTTGTCTAACTTGTAAGTTTCTGTCTTAGAACACTAACAAGTAACAAGGATCGAATTAGATTCCTCATTCTCAATGTCTTTTTCTGATATTTCCCTACCCGTCATTAATTTCCCTTCTTATACAATCTATGTCTTTCATTGAGCACCTTATCTATCATAGATTTGCCCTCTTGCTATTTCCTTGAAGTTCTAGTTCTTAGGTGCATTTATGCCATACTCAAAAATGTATTACAAATGTAATCAACACTCTTTATCTTAAACATTAGACTTCAGCAAATTATTACAAGGGGCAAAGCACACATGTATACTTCATTCTATTTTCAGTCAACTGTTCATTACTTATTTTCATAAATCAATCCCATTCTTATATTCTTTATTGATCCAATAGGTCTTAGTCTTGTTATCTGATACAGTCTGTCCTTGTGTGCTTACCTGAAGCCTCAGGTTTGAGCTTCCTCAACCTAATTCCATGTAGTGGTAATGCCAAGAGCCAACCTTATTTAACTGAAACAACATTCAGCATTAATTCATTTATACGTAGAATCCAATGTTACAGAACAGTCAACCTATGCAATGCTCAACAATTGGTTTATACACGGAATCAAATTTCAGATATCAACCATTCTTTTGCACCAAGGAGCTCAATATAAAAATTAAAATATTTAAGGTATAAGCCACGCAGAGTCTAGCTTTTATAATAATAATAATACCCAAAAAGAAAGTGTATCCGAAATGGTCATTATTAAGTAAACTTCATAGTGCTGGTTTGAATGATAACATCCCCATTAAAAATATCCAGGAAGCAAAATAATTCATTAGATAGAAGCCAAGTCAAGCACCATATACTTAATTAGTTCTAAATTTAATTTCATTTAGTTTGCAAGGAGTTATTAGTTATTACCATTATCCCAATATTCTACCAATTATTTCCTTTTGTATTTTTAACTTATTATTTAACCAATAAAACAAACCCACAATGATTCATTTCTTTGTTTGAGCTAAAATAAGTCATACCGTGCGTAAAGCAATGCTGATTGAGAACTGAAAGCAAAAGATGGGACATAGCCATACATCTATAAATGCTTTTTTTTTTTATCTATGAAATTTAATGTTTCTATATCTTCAATTATTATGTCAAACAAAAATCCATTTTCTACCCCAATCTGTAATGTAATTGACTTGGAAGTCAATGCACCAAAAATGGGACTTGGGTTTGATATTTCAACTAGAAACTTCTACTTTCTATCTTCAGTTTTTTATAGAGGGAGAGTACCATATGAGATGAGTTAATTTAATACAACTTAATATTAATTTTACTCAAATCTTATTAATCTATGCAGATAAAAGTCTGTCCTACGTACCTTCAATTAGAACAACCCCCCCAAAAAATGAAATAAGGTCTGAAAACGATTCCAAAATGTTGAGGTATCATCACAAGCCGGAACAGATGTTGAACATATAGTTACTTTTTCGTATACATGACAAGATAATGCTTCATGACAGAATCATCTTAGTTTTTGTTATTTACTTAAATATAATTAAACTGATGTGTTCTGTATGTATAATATTATGTTATTAAAATATATAAAAAAAAGTTATTTTTGAACTTAAACACTTCAAATACCCATAAATGTACAATAATCATATATAAAGAAATTTATGATGTCAAATAATAATTCATCTTCTTTATTTATAATTTATGATGATATTCGTGGTTATTTAAATAGATAATTTAACACTTAACGAAAATTATTAATGATAAAGACTATCTAAAATAACAAATATTTAAAAATTCAATATTTTAAAAAAATAATTTAGGAATAAAAAATTTAAAACTCTTGACCAGGAATAAAAATTTAATTAATCCTTAAATAATATTGGCCTTTTGAAATAGTCATGGCCTCAAAGTCAGTTTTCAACGTCAATATGTCATAACACGATAAAGCCAAACATTGAAACATAGACAGATCATTTAATTTATGCAACTTGACCAGGTCCATCATCATAATTCAAATTAATGACCACACATTAGAAAGTTCTGTTTTGTTTTAAAGTATAATTGGTTGGTTAGCGACTTCAAAATAAAAATTGTTTTTTACGAAGAAAATACCAATCATATCTCTCTCTGTGTATAGTATTATATTATTCTTTTATTTTGTTATTACTATCATTATTATTATGATAATTATTTTTATTATTGTCAAAATAATAATGACACTGACGATAATAAAAATATTAACGATGAGAATGACTGTGCTAAAAATAACAATAATTGTGGTGAAGAGAAAGAAAAGTGATGTAACACAAGATAGTAATATCTTATTATCTATTGTTAGATTTGAATTAAATTAAAAGTGATGTGAATAGTAAGTCTAAAGGTACTTAAAAAAATGGAATAACTGAAAACATGTTGGACTTGGACAAAGTGGTCCAATGCAGTGGGAGCAGTCTCACTAGGCGCCAGAGTTTGACAACCACGTTGTGGACCCCACTCCGCACTACCTAATATATCAGTCAAAACCGCGCCTTAGCTCAAGCCAGCTTGTCCACTTCGCCCCCTAATACAACAATATTTATTTAATTAAAAATATCTTTTATTAAAATAGAAAAAATATATCAACAAATAAGTATTAACGATAAGAATAGTTTTAAAAAATTATAAATTTATTATTATCCATTAAATTAATAACTTTTCCTTCATCTTTATAAATAAAAACAGAAAGTATTAAAAATTAATACTATCCACATGTAGTTGCTAAGAGTTTTCCATGAAAAATAATAAATATTAAATAGTATGTAAATACACAATGATAGACTGCATGAGAAAAAGTTCTTCCGGTGAGTTAAGACCTGATTTCTCTCTCTAAAAGTTTTGAGGTGGTTGGGTTCATCACTTGGTCCTGTTCGTAATCTGCCAAGGTTGCCGGGATGTGGAATCCACGCGCTCTCTCTGCGCCACTCGCCCTGCTTCTTCTTCACTCGCTCCTTGCTCTCATCTCTGCTCAGAGATCTACCTGGAACACTCTCAGCGGTAATGTCTCATGCTTTACTACCATCTTTGCTTCTCTTCCTCTTCACTTACTCTTTAATAACTAACCAAGTGTACGATCTGTTCGTTTCTTTTTTGTGTTATCTTTGATTTCGTTTTTTTACTTTGAGCTGAGTTCGGATTTGGATAAATGGCTTTGCTAAGCTTCGAGCTAGTTTATGGTCTATTGATATTATATGCAGTGCTTAGAAAGAGTTTGACGTTTCTCGAGAGCTTAATCTGAGAATATCGTATGTGAAAGGGAAACATTAGTTATTTGTTGTCAGGGAAAGTTTTGGCCGAATGAACTGTTTGCGGATTCAACTCTTAGAATTTGGGTTTGAGCCTCACTCAACCTCAAAAGCTAACTAGCCTTCCCCACGCCGAGGACTAGACATATTCGATGTGAAGTTTTCATGACTTAACGGGTGACCCGATAGATTCAACAATAATTGCTAGGATCAGCTCTGATACCGTTTTAGAATTTAGAATTTGGGTTTTGTCATATTCAATCTTAAAAGCTAGCTTCAGAAATGAGGGTTGTCCCCTATTTATACACTCTTTTTTGCCATTTCATTAGCCGATTAGGATCTTCAACATGAACAATTTTTTCCATGTAATCTAAAGGCCAATCGCTGACTGAATACGATTCTTGATATAATCTCAGAGACCATTGCCACTTTCAGTTTTAGAATATGTTCTTGAATGACTTTTGCACTTTTTATTATTGTTTAAGGAGGAACTTTCACTGTGTTAGGTGTTTTGAAACTTACTTGTATACTTGTTTTGCAGGAGGTGCGCCATTGGTTGTAGCACGTGGTGGATTTTCGGGGATGCTTCCTGATTCCAGTGATGCTTCCTATAATTTGGCAGTAATAACGAGTGGACCAGATGTCTATATATGGTGTGATGTGCAATTAACAAAAGATGGACTTGGGATTTGCCAGCCAGATATAAACCTTGCAAATTCTACTTACATTGCAAGCGCTTACCCAAATAAAACCACAAGTTACTTAGTTAATGGTGTACCCACCCGTGGCTATTTTCCTCTGGATTATACCCTGAAGGACCTATCTAGTGTCGTCTGTGAGTTTAGTTTATTTCAAACATGTAGTTTTATTGCTAACAGTTATAAACTTTCGGAATTTGATGGACTGAGTGATTCTTTCCTACGGTCTATATGTGTGTTGTTGATTTAAGGTTTAGCTTCTAATCAGGATCTTTTTTAACCCTTTTCTGTCTCAGCATGCAAATGAGCTTTGAAGTTTTTTTTTTTTTTTCTTTTTGGATAGGGAACTTGTTTCTTTGTATAGTTGCTGACAGTTTCTTGTTTCTGGACAGTAACTCAGGGAGTATACTCTCGATCCAACCTGTTTGATGGCAACAATTTTGGAATTCTTACTGTTGAGGATTTAGCTAAATTAAGGCAAAAACCAAAAGGAAAATGGTTGAATATTCAGGTAAATAAAATGAATGCATAATCCATTCTCATGATTCAGTCTCCTTGTTTGCTTTAAAACTAACTCTTTGCTTTCTCTTATATTTTAAAGCATGATGCATTCTACGCACAACACAATTTGAGTATGAGAAGCTTTGTGCTTTCAGTTTCTAGAAAAGTAGTTTTCAGTTATATCTCATCGCCTGAGGTTGGTTTTCTAAGAAGTATAGCATCACGCTTCAACCCAAAAACAACAAAATTGGTCTTCAGGTTTATGGGACTGAGTGATGTAGATCCATCAACCAATCGGACTTATGGTTCGCTTTTACAAAATCTTACATTTATCAAGACATTTGCTTCTGGAATTCTTGTTCCAAAGGGATACATATGGCCCGTAGATGCAACTCTTTATCTACAATCACATACATCTTTGGTCTCAGATGCACATAAAGCAGGCCTGGAAGTTTTTGCATCAGATTTTGTGAATGATGTTCCATTTAGCTTCAATTACAGTTATGATCCTCTTGCCGAGTACCTCCAATTTGTAGACAATGGTGACTTCTCTGTTGATGGTGTGCTGAGTGATTTTCCCATAACTCCATTTGAAGCTATAGGTAAGCTGTTTATTTGTTTATTCCGCCATGTTAGAATAGCCTGCCACAATTAGAATGCATTTGATTTTATCAAAATCTTGTTTACGTCGACATAGGGTATGCTTGGATGGAAGAGTTTAGAAGTGAATGGAAGAGTTTAGAAGGGAGACAATACTTGTTTTATGTAAACATTCTAATTATTTGAGAATTTCTTAAAATAATAGAACTGGGGGATATAATCAGATAGTAGTGTAACTTGCCAATCATCACTTATTCGTTTTTGTAAACATTTTATAAATGAAAAATCTGCTGTCATCACTTCCCCTTCAAACTCTTCCAACCAAACATATCCTTATATATATTTTCAGTTTTTCACTATATACAGCATTTGTCCCTCGGAATGGAGTTGATGCAGCTGTAAGGTTCCATTAAATAAAACTATCCTAATGTCTTCCTAGTCTCATGCTCATAGTGTTTGAGTGAATTACCTTAACCGTGCCTCTTGCATTTGCATGCCTTTTCAATTTTAGAGTGGCCATGGATATCTTGTTTAAACTTCATGGGGAAAATCCTCAATTTTAATCCTCAGTGAAATTGTTTTAATCTCCTCAAAGCTACGATTTATCTTGTGAATCAACATGCCAGATGTTGCATAATCCTGGACTTTAGTGATCAATCTGCCCAACACTGATATATTTAGAAGCTAATTTATCCTTACTATCCAATCTTAGTAAGCAGATACTTTCACTTTGCATGAGTATGCCACTAAGATTGTTATGCAACCCTTAATCAATGGAAGGATATGATGGGATTTATGTTGACTTTGACTAAAGGATCTCATGTCCGAATGCTGGTCCAAGTGCATGAATAAAGTTACTAAAAATATTTACTTTTAGCCAATCTCTCACCACCTCCCGCTTTCAAGCTTCCACGGTAAACTAAATTCAGCTTAGGGCAGACTCCTTTAGGCAGATCATATGGTCCAGTTATATACTCTTTAATCAACTATAGTAAATGATTTTGTCATGGTGTTCAGTTTCCTTACTGCATGAAAGCACATAGCGATGTTTTCCTTCTAGGCATTGCATGCTTATTAGCTATCCTAACTAGAATTTTCTTTCTCAATTTTAAAATGCTTTTACATCATATAAGCATAAGACATAAGCATGTACTTGATAATAGTCGCTTATGGGTTCTACTGCGTACTTATAAATTGTAATCTCAGAACATGTTTGTATGTTTGTGTTTACGATCCTTTTTTTCTCTATTTAAGTAGATACTATGTTGTCTTCTTATAATGCAGGTTGCTTTGCTCACCTAGCCACCAATGCTACAAAAAAAGGTAACTTTTAGTTTTGATTTTGGAATATGTATTCTCATGTTGTTCTTAGCGATTTCTAGTTGTTTGACTGTATGATTTTTATCATTCGATGGAAGCATAGCTTGCATAATTGTTTGACCTGTTTCTCTCACTTTTTTTTTTATCATGTTTCAGATAAAACTTTGGTTATCTCAAAATATGGAGCAAGTGGAGATTATCCTGCTTGTACCGACTTAGCATATAATAAGGCCATATCTGATGGTGTGGATGTTCTTGACTGTCCTGTTCAAATGTCTAAGGACGGAACACCATTTTGCTTAAACTCCATTGATCTTATAGAGAGTACAACAGTCGCCCAATCAAGCTTCAGCAAATTTGCCATGACTATCCCTGAGATCAAATCTGGCATTGGCATATTTGCATTCAACTTGACATGGAATGATATAAAAAGCTTGACCCGTAAGTCAGATAGTTCTGTAGTTGTTAGCTATTCAATAAGGTCTATTGTTCTTCTACATTTCTGTATTTGCATGGAGTTAATCCAGACTTGTCAAAGCTTAATTATTATTTGGCTGAATTGCAATTTTGGTTCTTCTAGTTTTTCACATCCATGATTTTGGTCCCCTGAAAGATTATTAACTAATAATTATGATTATTAAAGATATTAAATTAATTATAAATTAAATAAAAACTATTAATCATTAAAAAACTTAAATAAAAGACTATTAATCCTAATGTGGTGTTACTGCTGGTGGTGGAGTAGGTAGAAGAGGTGTTTGCAGAGAAGAGGAAGAACCGTGTTGCAGAAAATTAGGATTAATAATTTTTTATTCAATTTTTTTAATAATTAATGGTTTTTGATTAATTTATAATTAACTTAATAACTCAGTTAATCATAATTATATGTTAATAATCTATCAGGACTAAAATCACCAATTCATAAGACTACGAAGACCAAATGTTACAATTAAGATTGAGTGGACCAAAATCATGGATTTGAGAAACTACGGGGACTAAAATCACAATTTAGCCTATTATTTTTTAAACAAAACAGCATGCTTACGGCACACTGGAAATATATTAACCAAAAAGAAGAGGAACTTAAAAACAAAACATGGGGGGACATGAACCAAACCCACGAAGCAAAAAGCCTAATGGAATCTATAATTTGGTATCCCTACTTTGTCAAAGCTTAGTTGACTGATACTTCAAGTAGCCAAAATTCAGAATGAGATATATGAACATTGAAACAAGTCGTGTTTTGGGAATAATGGGGAAATTAGCTTACAATTTCACTTTATAGGACAATTAATGTCTCACTGATAAATTACCATGGCAAAATTTTCCCTCTCATATCTTTTGGTGCCTTTCACTTGGCTGCCTATGATAAGTGTTACAACAAATATTTGACATATTTTTCTGTTCTCTATTTTCCCTGCAGCCTCAATATTGAACCCTTTTGCAAAATACAGATTGTTCAGGAATCCAAGATCTAAGAATGCTGGGACATTGTTGGCGTTATCAGATTTCTTGTCCTTGACAAAAAATCAGACTTCTCTATCAGGTGTCGCTATCATTGTTGAGGTGTGTGCTTCCATGCCTATTCATTCTTTATAGTATTCATTCTACTGGCTGTTATTTGAACATATAATTTTTTTTGAAGAATTAGGACAAATTTTTGTGAGAATGGCTTAGGGTCACTTAAGTTATTTAATAATTCCTATGATTGATTTCACCTTGGAATAATAGGGGAAATAGAAATAAGAAATATTAAGACTATCATGCATTATTTCTATCAAATTGTTACAAGACCTGTTTCTCACTTGTTTTTGTTGGCCATACTTTACTTCTAAATTTCTGTATAACTTGGCCAAAAATTATGAAATATACTGTTTTAAACTCTTTGGAGTTCTACTTGTGCTTCATGCAGCTGACAACTTTCTCTTTTGAAACCAAAAGCAAAATGACTCACCTGCCAAAACTCATGTGAATTTCACATCAAATATTTCTTCACTGACTCTATTCACCCTGATTTATTTCAACCAAGTAAAGAATTATTTGGCATGTTCCTTGTGTGTAAATGATTTTTTTTTTCCTTTTCTTTCATCTTCTATTTACTAACATGTATATTGTGTTCTTCTTCTTCTTATCAGAATGCAGCCTATCTTGCAGACAAGCAAGGATTAAGTGTGATTGATGCTGTCATCGGTGCTTTGAGCAAAGCAGGTTATGATAAACCAGGATCCCAAAAGGTTTATATTCAATCCACTAATAGTTCTGTACTGCTGAAGTTCAAGGAGAAAACCAGTTATGAGCTTGTGTACAAGATTGACGAGACCATTGGTGATGCCGCTAATGCAGCTGTTGAGGATATAAAGAGCTTTGCTAGTTCTGTGGTTGTCAACAAGGACTCCATAATTCCTAATAATGATCAATTCCTGACGGCCTATACAAATATTGTGCCAAAGCTAAAAAATGCTAACCTCTCAGTTTTTGTAGAAACATTTAGCAATGAGTTTGTGTCTCAAGCATGGGATTTCTTCTCAGATGCAACTGTTGAGATCAACACATATATTACGGGAGCACAAATTGATGGTATCATCACAGACTTCCCTAAAACTGCTGACAGATACAGAAGTAAGTGCTAGCAAATTCTGCTGTACCATGGGTTGATTGTTTCAATATAAACAGTTTTTACTGAAATAATTTTTCTCCGTTCTACGGCAGGGAACAAATGCTTAGGTTTGGGTGACAACAAACCTACTTACATGGAACCTGTTCAACCAGGTAGTCTTTTTGGACTCATTACCAAAGAATTCTTGCCTCCAGCCGAGGCTCCATTTCCACCCTTGACAGAATCTGAAGTGGCAGAGCCACCTTTGCCTCCTGTTGCTAAAATAGCCCCAGCTTCCAGCCCGAATGCCGGAACCAAATCACCACAGGGAAATTCACAGCCTAAAGTCACTGTCTGCTTCTTCTTGTCCACTCTGGCCGTGTTTATAGCTTCTCTTCTGCTTTGAGTAAAATCATCTCTAAACTTCCTTCTAAGGAAAAACAAAAAAAATATGGAGAAAAGGTTGTTTTTGGTGGTTTCAACCCTCTATTTCCACATCTCTTCTAGGATTGAGTGGCATTGAAGCTTTTGGCTTCAAGACTAGATGAACAATCCACATTTTTTTTGTTCTCTTCTTAAAAGGAGCAAATTCTCTCAACCTTATTTGTTGTAGCTACGCTTGTCCATTCTTAGTTCCTCAATTGCTTCTCGGGTTGGATCTATGAGCACAAAAGCCCGCGTGGTATATATTTATGAATTCTTTTTAGATGTGTATTTTGTATCTTTTGCTGTAAGATATATTTATATTTAATACTTGTTGGGGGTGCATTTGGCATTAGGTTAACAATTTTCCCGAGAATTTTCCAGAGCATATACATGGGTTGATTGTTTCAATATAAACAATTTTTACTCTCCTTCTGATCCTAAATGTAATTAACAAAAATGATTGATTAGCGATACCGAACAGATAACGCATACTAGAGCTAGAAGGGGTGTGTTTGAATACTGTTCGCTTGAAGGCCTATGACCAGTGACATGGATTGGTATTGAAACTGCGGAAAGTGATAAGTGAGTAAATCATACCCTTCAAAGAAAAAAATCAACATAATTATTGATTGATCCAATTCAACCGGAACCAATTTTGGGGTGGCTTGATTAGAAAGTTTGAAGATATCAAAAAATCTTTAGAAGTATTAAGTTTTTTATTGGTTAGATTATATTTTTTTCTCTAATTTATTATTTAAGTTTAATTTGATCTTTTAATTTATTTTTTAATTTAATTTTTAATTTTTAAAATTGATTTATTTTTTATAAAAAGATGCATTTTATGATCATTTAAAATCATTTAATAGTGATTTTGAATCATCATAAAATGTTATTTTTTACAATTTATATTGAAGGATCGAATTGAATCAATTTAAAAAATTAGGAGATCAAATTGAATAAAAAATTAGAGGATTAAATTAAATCTAAAAATTAAATTAAAGGACTAAAAAATAATTTAATCTTTTTTTTTTAAGTTTTACTTAAATGTCATTTTAAAACAAAAAAATCTTAAATAATAATTTACATTAGATCTAATATTACAAATTACTGTATATTTTATATTAAATAAAATAATATTAAAACCAATATTTTGGCATAGTTATATAAGTATCTTGTTAATAGTGTCTTAAGGCATTCATTAAGGAATTAAAAAAAATTATTTATTATGAAAATCATAAGAAAATGCAAAATTTGAGAAGCATAATTGTCCGATTTCAATAAAAAAAAAATCTTTAAATTTCTTAACGAGTATTCTTAGAGCACTGGTTAGCATTTATAATTATATAAATATAAATTAAATATTTTGTTAATGGATATACTTAGATATGATAAAAAAAAATGTATGTCAACAAGTTAAAATTAGAGAATCATTGAGCACATAAATAATTTGACATATAATTATTATAGTTTAAATAGTAATGTGTTCGAGTTATGAATATATAATTTCACTGAAGACTCACAGAAAAAGTTTACTTTTAGCCCATAGTAATATGATCCGACTCTAGAAAAATGATCTTTCATAGAGAATAATTTAAAATTAGAGCATATTGAGTAACGTTTGAACCTGGGTTATCAAACTAGTACTTAACTACTACTTGTTAACTTGTAACATGTGTGTGATCATAAGGTAACGATACATGAACCTCACAAATTATATTTGACTTTACTCACAATGAGTGGCACAAATGGGTTGGTCTCCCCGATTTGACAATACTAAACAAAATGGTGATCCTTAGCTAGATTTTTGAATTCGTGATTTCATTAGGCACTACACTATCATAGAATATTTGACATAATCTTTTCGGATTAATTGCTGTCGCCATCAATGAGTAAATTTAAAATTGTGCCAATTTCTATTGAGATTTCTCTAAATTATACTAATAAACTCAGAAACTACGAAGATTGTAGAACAGGAATTGATCTGGGGAGGCAATATTCCCATCTTACACCCACTTAAAGGAGTCTCCTTGAGGGATGCCATTATGCTCTCTCTTTGTTACCATAGCAATAATCATTGTGTTCCTTATTACGAACCCTGCTTCCACAAAGTATTGGGAAAAATAATGGCCAATTGTGGTGGGTTATGTTAAACAAGTGGAATAATTCACTATTGTTTCTCCTTTTCTATGAACTATTGTGGATTTGAGAATGTGGATTACTCCTAGATTGCACTTTCAATTTGAGTTGGGTATGATTTTGGTTTCATAATTCATATACTCAGTAGTTGTCACGTTACATGTTTTCTTTCCGTTTTTCTTGCAGCTCTCCTTAGTGATTGATTCCAAGTAGGGTAATCATGATAATGATAGCTTATACTTGTGCTTATCATTTTATATAGATATTTTAATATAGTCTATTTTTTGCAGACACTTGTGCCAACTGCCAAGGGGTATTCTCAGCTCATGCTGAGATCTGCAAGAATATTTCAGGCATCAAAAGATATAATTAACCGACTATTATTGAAAGAAAAAAAAAACTTTTTAATTTAGTAACGGTCAAAGATATTGTTAATATTTATTTAAAAAAATATTGTTAATATTATTTTATAAATAATGTATGGATTTGAAAAGAACATGATATATTGATTGTTGATAATGTTTAATGAGGTTAATTTTAGTGTATTTAACTTAATACCTTTAAAGAATATTCTTTAAAATATATTTTTAATTAAAATTATACTAAAGTATTTTTAATTTACCAAGTCACCATTTTCACCTCTTGTCTGCACATTAAGGTTGTTTCTCTTCTTAAGGAGTTGCAAGCTAAGCAAAGTAAAAGTTTGAGAGTGATAAAATGTGTAACTAAATTTGTTATTAGAATTATTAAAAAAAATGTTGTTAGTAATATATAAAAGGTTAAAAATAACATTCAATGGAGAAAAAAAAATATGACTGAAAATATATCATAAAAACAAAAAAAAAAAATAGTAACACAGTTTTGTAAAAGAGTGAACAAATGCATTAACAAATAATTTATTTGGTAAAACAAATTAATAGAAGTTATAATAATTTTCATAGAAAAAAAATATGAAAAATTGAGATATGTTTTCACCTATTTAAGGAAAAATTGTATGTCTTAAACAAAGGAAAGAGAAAAATGAATTTTAAAATCTCTCGAGATAGAAAACATTAAACGAGGAAAGTGTATATCTTAATATAAGAAGAAATGATCAATGTAATATTTGCATCTATCAAAAAATGATAGTGTAAACAATATTTTAGTAATAAATTTTATATAATGAAAATTAATAGAACTTTAAAAGAAAATTTTAAAATGAAATAAAATATAATACATATATACTTGAAGTTGTAAAATATATACAGTATTAAAATACAAAAGAAAGATCACATTTTATATCTCTCTTAAGTAGAGCGTAATTTATTCAAAGAACTGTATCTTAATCCATTAATTTCACCATTAAAATTAGGTAATTTACATATATTTAGTGAGTAACTCATGTTAATTATCAGGTAATATTACTTATCAGAATGTGGAGTTTACTAATAATATTGATAAAGTCCATGGCCTTTTTGAATTAATGAGTTCGATTTTGGAGGCGTCATGCTTTTGTTCTAATGATGTCATTTTTGTCGCAGCAAACAGATTGCTTACCAGTTTGTCACGGCTGGTGCCACTGCCAAATAAAGAAGAACAAAGAAACATGTTTCAAATTTAACTAATAAATGCAATCTGAAGGTTCCAATTAAGGAGATGCAAAGCAAAGAAACAGAATAACAGATAACACTAATTCTTTTCAGACTACATGTATTTTATGCGGAAGAACTTTTTTAACTATCACAACAATTATTTAGCAAGTTTAATTGTTTCAATAAAGCGTCAACATATCATTGAATGATTATATATATAAACAGTTTCATATTAAGAAATGATTAAATACAAACTGAGGTTAAAAAATTTACCCAAGGAAAATTAAGAGAGAGAAAAAAGTTGTAGGTTAATTGATTCAGTGGGAACATATACCTCCCAAACTCTATTGACTATACAAATATATATATATAGTTAACATTGGAATAAACCCTCATTTGCGTGTAGAATGTGGGACTTAGTCTTTCATCATGAACCATACACGCACGCCGCGAACAAGTGACCACTTTATTCAACATTGTTTCCCTCTTTTTCTTTATTTTGTTGTACTTACCTTCGATGAAAGAATGGAAGCATCATTGAAGGTGACTGGGATTTTCCTACTCATTCATGGCATTGATCTCCAGTTGTGGTTTTCATCCAATTTCGTAGTTTCCATATTTTTCAGAAAAACCATTTTTCAACGTCTTGATTAATTCCTCCCTCTTGAGGTGCTGAGCGATTCATGATGAAAGATGTGACTCAAACATACATTAGTATTTGTTATCATGCTTATGCCACAATAATAGTGTCTCTGCCAATATCACCACATAAACATCCCTCTAACAACTGATAAATATCATGGATTAAAAACATAATTTGATGTTTTTCAAACAGAAAAGGAAAATATAATCCATAAATATGTGTTTTCTAAATAAGTACCAGCATTAACAAATTTATATCAATATTTAGACTTCCTCTTTGTGTTTTGCTAATGCCCAGAATTTTTTCATTCATAAAAAAATTTGGACGAGACTTTACTATTATTTTAATTTTTTTAAGTAATTTTAAGACCAATTTTTATTTATGTTTCAAATTATATATTGTCTATTCATATTTTTTAGTTTAAATTTGAGCTTTGATCCTTGTACACAAGACACTTGTTTTCAACTAAAAATAAGCTTTTAAATGTCCTTTATTTTTTAATCCATGATAAAAAAATATTTTTTAATCAGCAATTGTGATATAAATTTTAGTTTCATTCACTCTCATATTGTTGCTATTTAGCCTAAAACCATTGAGCGTATGTATATGTTTTTTTTCCTCCGTACGAATTATCTTGATCTCTCCGTTATCTTTTCTAAAAGGCCTGAGCTTGATGGTTGTAATTTTCTCACCTCGTAACCCTGTTTATATTTGATTACGGACTCAAAAAAAATTATGAGGGAAAAAGAGTTAAAGAGAGAATGAGAAGAAAAGAAAGAGGAGAAAATGAAATGTCTAAATAAACTAGGAGTTTAATATATTCTAAAACTTATTAATTTAAATAGATATTCTAATGTACACAAAAACATTTGCCATATTATCTTCTATCATTCTATTACTATTATTTTTGAAAAATTATTAATTAAAAAAATTATTTAAATAATTTTTTTATTTCAATAATTATATATACTAATTAAAATTTTATATAATCTTGTGTCTCCTTAAAAATGGAAAATGGGTCTCTAATCGCCTACACCAAACACGCTTAGGACCACCATTCCTTGACCCATATCTCACTTTACTTCGTCTTGCATCTTTAGTCATAAATCAACCTTTTATTTTCGCATGGGGATTGATTTGAGAACTTTTTAATATAAGGATCAACTTGAAAATAAATATCACCAATAGCAACAAAAGTTTCATTTTAACCACACAAGTAACTTTTTGCATCATTTTTTGTGCTACATATAGAACAAGGTTACATTAGGAATTTAAATTATAATTTAAACTATTTCCTATTAGTTACGATTTTTTTTTATTTCTTTAAATATGATTTAACAGTTTTTTTTAAAAATATTTTTATATGATAAAGTCACACCCCGCATAAAAAATATCTTATTCTCAAATCACATTCACATATAACCGAATCATTTCAAATATCTCCAAATATTGTTTAGTATAAATGATATGAAATATTATTAAATTAAATTTATGCTTCAAAGTTCAACATATTTATTTATAATTAATAGCAATTTAATTATTAAATCAACTAAAGATATTTCCATTTTGAATGAAGATTTTTCAGCTTGAGTATTAAATTTAACTCATAATTTCTTTTTGTTATTATTAAGTGTTTATGCACAGCTCAACTAATTTACCTATTTGTTTCGGCCAAACGTAAGCTTATCTATAGTGGAAACAAGACATTCGTGAGAATACTTTTAATTCTTGACACCGAGTATAGGACAAAGAATAAAACTAAAAAAAAAAATGCTAAACTTTTGAACCATTTAAATGTAATCAAAAAATAAGTAAAAAGAGTGAATAGAGAAACAAAAGAGGCCATAACTATTCCCCGAAATTGTAAAGCAGAACAAAATGATGAGGTGCGAAGGTTGTTAAAAACAAGTCAAGACTTTAATTAACCGATTGTGAAACGTGGGTGATGTCAGTTGTCAAGTGATGATGCAGAGGCACAAGTCCAGCTAGGATCCAAGATATATTTTTTTTTCTTCTGCCTTTATATAATATTTATTAGCCTTAAATTTGATTTGAAGATAAAACCACACAATTCAACATGACAGGTGGTAGTCACGTAACAAGTAAGATATATCATATAACATATATGAATTCAAAAAATTCCCAAGTCCTATGCCTATTCCCATGAGACACACCACACGTCATGAGTGCGTTATGCTGACGTTCATAGGAATAAGGAAAAAAAAAGAACCTTGAGCTCAAGCAAACTCTTATTCTATAATTCTATGCTATGTTATGTATGTTATGAGGGTCTTCATTGGCAGCCAACACCTCAACGTTTTGAGTTTGACTTTCCAAGAGTGAACCTCTCTCTACCTCTCTTTCTCACGCCACACCCCCCCCCCCCCACTTTTCCTATATATACCTTCAACAATCTATGTCTTGCTCCTCACATTTCCATCATTCTATAAACTGTTTTTTTTCCTTTCTCTTTTGCACTTCTTTCATAAAATGCCGGACCAAGATATTTGCAGTTACATTAATGAACCTCGTCTTGTAGCCAGAAAGTTCTTGGCCAGACCTCAGCATGAGGGTGTTGGGGCTGTTGTTAGAAGAAGCATAGGGAGGTAAGACTTAAGAGAGATTAATTATTACACAGTTAATCTTAGCCTTAGCCATTATGCATAGTTATGATTATATTTAACTGAAGTTAATTTTGATCCTAAGGTTGAAAGGTGTAGATTAACTTTATGTATATACTATATAGCATTGCAAGTTTTTTTTTTTTTTTTTTAAATTGAGCTTTCTGAATTGACTGGTTGGTTATGTGGGCATGTTCAGATTTGAGCTCAAGTACTTTGATCCTTTCATTGTCTTGGATGAATTCTCAGGTGGGCATCTCTGTAATTTTCTCTGTTTTCTAACTTGAATTATGAAAAATCTATCGGGATCAATCTTGTATTGTATTCTAAGAATGTGAAATTCTGAAATATTGCAGTCACCGCTCCTGCTGGGTTTCCTGATCATCCACATAGAGGTTTGCCAATTGGATTTTCTGTGTCATTTATGTTATGTTCTTCAATGATCTGATTTGCTTAGTTTCTAACTTGTTCCTTCATTGTGGGTGTTTTTTTTTTTACTTTTCTTTTAACAGGATTTGAGACAGTCACATACATGTTGCAGGTAGAGCAAATATTTATTGGTTAAGTTCATTGGCTTTTCCTCCTTTGATAATTGATTAATATAAAACTGTTTTCCAACATCTGAGAAACCACGTTTTAAGTTATTTTTATTTTTTGTTGCAATCCGTGTTAATTATAAAGTCAAAGGCGTATAATATAATGGCCATTATGCAAATCAACATGCTTGAAAAACGAAAATTTTAAAGTAAACTAAATACTATTTCTCTTTATGATTTCTTTATTCTATATTTGCTCATAGTTTTAGTTGAGCCAATGCAAGTATCAGCTCAATATGGTGTTAATCTGTGTGCTGGTGGTGTGGCAACATGTAAGTCACAAATTAATGATTCGTTACCAATTAAGATTAGGGCCTCGAAAACCAAACCATTAAAGATTGTGTCATGATTGCAAATAGTAGTTGGTTATAAGCACAAATACAAGAGTGACCCCACATGTTGATATCTTGTTTGTTTTTCAAGAATGCCAACTACCATCTTGAGTGTAATGTAATGTATCTAAAGTTGGGTACATATTGGTCACATATGGTTGTGCTGATGTTCTAACCTCACCTGAATGCAATTTTTTGAGCAATTCAGGGAGCTATAACGCATGAAGATTTTGAAGGACATAAGGGAACAATTGAAGCTGGTGACTTGCAATGGATGACTGCAGGGAGAGGGATAGTTCACTCAGAAATGCCTGCAGCTCAAGGAACCCAAAAGGGTCTCCAGCTGTGGATCAACCTTGCTTCAAAACATAAAATGTAAGTGCACAATTCTTCTATTCCAATATTAGAGACACTTTTGATTAGACAACTTAATTAAATACTTATTGTCATTATAAATGTCTATAAATAGTAAACAACTTAATTAAGTACTCATTGAACTTGCAAAAAATCACAAGTCATTTTTATAAGTGTATTTGGATAAGCATCAAATATACATATTTATCAACAAACATACATGAAATCAAATGAATGAAAAAAATACAAAAATTCCTATTTGTTGCTTCAGGTTGACGCGCGTCTCATGGAATGGACACAGTACTAAACATGTACTAAATAAATTTTCTAGAGTTTAGATATCTTATAATTCATTTATACTTTATTTTAATGTAAAAACCTCCAAATAAGAGTAACCAACAAAGTTCTTTTTTTATGAAATACTCAAATCACAATCTTAGCCTTATTAGAAGACGTACTTTTTGCGTCACTGAAGATCATCATCATCATGGGTTTGGAGGATCATATCAATGAGACAAAAAGGAACTCCACTCTTCACAAAGAAACAGTCAAATCTTTAAAAACTTTCTGAATTAAGATATGCCTTCCTCACTTTCACATGACTTTTTTCTCATGATTCGTCATCACGTACCATTTCCTAGAAGTGCTCTTGAATAGGGCATCAAAAGATGCAAGTGTGCAAAAGGGCCTGAAATGGCCAGCATAAAAAATGTGCCTCTCACCCCAATATCCTATAGTGATGATGGAAAGTTCAATAATAAGAGCAACAATAGCATGTTGCCAATGCTAGTTTCAAAATTTTCTGGTTATGGATGCCCCACTATAAAGGAATTCAACTTTTCCATTAGTGTCTTCTTGGAAGTACTATTTGCTATCCTTTAAGAAGCAATTATTATCTACCTTGAACTTCACGTTAAATTGGTAAAGTAGTTTCTTAATTTAGACGCTAAAACCATATGTCCGTGTACTATTATCTTGTAGGATTGAGCCAAGGTACCAGGAAATGTTGAGCAAGGACATAGCTGAAACTATGATAGATGGTATCAAAGTTAGAGTTATAGCAGGGGAAGCTCTTGGAATAAAGTCACCAATCTACACAAGGACACCAACCATGTACTTGGATTTTACTCTTAAACCTGGTGCTCACTTGCAACAAATTATACCAAAATCTTGGAATGCTTTTGTGTACATATTGGAAGGAGAGGGTGTTTTTGGAAACCAAAAATCCCAACCTGTGACCTCTCACCATATACTTCTTCTTGGTTCTGGGGATGGCCTGGAGGCATGGAACAAATCTTCTAAGGTCCTTAGGTTCATTTTGGTTGGAGGTGAACCATTGGGTGAATCTGTGGTGCAATTTGGACCTTTTGTGATGAATACTCAAGAAGAGATTGACCAAACAATTGATGATTTTGAGAACTATACCAACGGATTTGAGAAAGCTAGACATTGGAGGTCTGAAAGTGCAATTAGTCTTGATTATTGATTTTATTTAGTGTCACAATTGTTGGTTGATTTGGGAAAGATGAGAGGAAAAGTAATTTCTGATGTAAATTGGAATGTATGAATTAGGCGATGAGTATCTATCCTTTTTACCGTTATATTATGTAATATTTTTTGCATATACATATAATCTAAAATTGGAATGTATGAATATTATATCAATATGAGGAAAAATCATTTTAAATTTTATACATATAATCTAAAATAAAGAAACAAAAAAAAAACTCTAATTAAGTCTTAAATCTTCTTTAGTTCAAAACATACCGACCAAAATATCATATTTTTTCTCAAAATAAAAAAAATCCAATTTTCCTCTTTTTCAAACCTTAATCTCAGTTGCTTCAAAATTGTTCAAATTTTAAGAAACTTTCACTAAATTTCTGACTTTTAAACATTCAAAAAGATTTTAAATTCCAAATCCATCATAAATTATCTAGTATTTAAATAGAAAAAAAAAAGATTTTGAGAATGCTAGATCTACAAAAATTGACAAGATGACTATATTTGTTCAATCTATAAAATAAAGAGATTTGATTTGCTAAAACATTTAGGAAAAAATTTACTCGTACTTTTAATGAAATTAAGTTAATCCTAAATATTTCTTACATGAGATTTCATTATTTTCACATATTACCATTATTAATTACTTCAATTGATTTCTTTAAACATGTATTTGTACATCATTATCACTCTTATCCCTTTATTAATTTATAAATTATAAAAATAAAGTTAGGTATAATAAAAATGAATAGATTAGTCCGTGCAAATTAAAATTAGTTAAGAAATATTGACGAGACTAAATGAACCCTTAAACAGTGCAATATTTTGCATAAATACAAACAGAGTTGGCCTTAAGATTTGGTTGGAAGAATTTATTTACAATTTTTTGTGTTTATCTCGTGGCATAAGTACATGATCAAGAATGTGGCAATTTTCGCATGATAAGGAGGCGGGTGTTTTTTTCATGCAATTCTAGAATTGCTTCGTGCACTTTCAATATGGGAAGTGCAAGAAGTAATTTGGAGAGTGCAGGAAGCAATTACCCAAGGAAGCAGTATGGTTTAACATTCGAGAGGCTGCTGCTAGGCGCAACAATTGCTGGAAGAGACCTAAACGATTTTTTTTTCAAAAAAATATGTTTTACGAATTAATTTAAAATTAATATTCCACATAGGAATCAAATTTGTTACTTTCAAATTATTAGTTCAACACTCTAATTAACTAAACTAATAAGTCAATTATATTATAAAATAATTAATGTCGCTATATGTAACACTAAATTTTTTAATGTATATTTGATGCGCATGTAAATTTAGATAATAAATTTTGTGACAATTAATTTTTTTACATATATAAATTTTAGATAAAAATCATAGATTTCATAAAAATTCATATATATAAACATATTAATTATCATATAAAAATTAATTATCACAAAATTTATTATCTAAATTTACATGTGTATTAAATATATATTAAAAAATTTAATGTTATATATGACAACATTAATTATTTTATAACATGATTAGAGCGTCGTACTAATAATGCGTCGATTCTTGCTTGAGCCATTAATTTTAAATTAATTTGTAAAATATATTTTTGAAAAAATTAAAAAAAAACTCATTTGGACCACTTATAGATTGTCAAGTCCGTATCCGTAAGCCTCATAACCCCAGTCCATATCAGTTTTACAGAAGGATAAAATGGGAATTATGCAAATTATACTGGGTGTACCAGCAATTTGCATGGTGCGCATAGCAACAGCCCATTCCAGACTATAGTGATGGATCTTAATTTGTCTTATTAGGCCCAATGCCTATCTATCGCAGGATGAGTTATTTTGTTGCAAAGGAAGGTGCGGGAAGACTGCCTCCTAATTGGTTTCTGAAGACAAGGATTCTGATTTTTATGTTGAAAGCTTCCCTTTATATATTTTTTTAAAAAAAATCAGCTAACAATAATTAGTTTAAAGATTTTATTAGAGAGTAGTATGTTAGTAATATCCTTTTATTAAATAAATACACTCACGTTATTCCCTTGGAATTGAATTCCCTACCATTTCCTCTCCAAAAAAAAAAAAGAAATCCTTACCATTTTAAATTATGAATTAATCTTTATCTTGCTGGAGAAAAATTAAAATGGAGAGTAATCATTCTAGGAACTTGTGATGTGAATTAAAATGCTTATGTTCTTTCACGAATGTTAGTTTATTGGATTTTGACAAATTTCAGTTATTCTTGAGCTACTTATTCTTTCTTTACAACCTAAGATTTGAATCGGAATGGTAGTTTATTAGTTCTTGACACGTAGTTGAGACAATTGTTGGCAACATTAGAAGAATCAATGCCTTGTGTCGCGTATTAGAAAGGGTTCGCTTGTAACTGAAATGACTCTAAACACTTATAAAATTATTTTATACTTTAAATTCTAAAAAGAACGTGTGAGGAAATATGTTATTAACCATCTTCCAATAAATTTTGTAAAAGCCGAACATTTTTTAAAGGTTACAGAAAATCCAACTACCTAGGCCCAGCCCAAGTTCTATATCCAGTAACGTAAATTCTAGGCCCGAATTTAAATTTTCAGACTGGGACCTGACCCATTAATAATTTTTTATTCAATCATTCCAGCAAATGTAAGAGCAAAGACTGACAAATAATTTGAATGATTCCGTAATACTTGACCAAAACACAAAAAAAATAATGAAAAATAGAACAATTCCAGAATGTCTTTCATTTTCTGACCGATTCCATAAACAACAAATCTCCTTTGAGCTGATGGGCACATGAATTTATTGGAAAAAATAACCCTTTGCTTAAAATAATTCTCTTTGATTTTACAGTCACAGCCAGTTTCCGCTTATGATTGGTAACATTGGTTGATGATACTTGATGGAAAAGAATAAAATGCAATGAAATAAATGAAATCACGAAAAGAAAAAACAAAAGACAAGAATTATCATTGGTTGAAACTTTTGAAAACTATAAAATTAGGAGAAAAAATCATTAAATAAGAGGTGACAAAGGATGAAATGTCTTACTTTTGTTTACTCTCGCATATATAGAGAGGATAATTTTTGTGTCTATTAGACATGAAAACATGGCGGAGTGGGGACGAGTTTCATATTCCTCTTTTCCCTCTATAATTCTGAGTATTATCTTTGTCTTCAATTTCTGGTAAAACTAATTATTTAATATATATTCTCATTCTTGTTCAAGGTCGAGTATTCCCACCCCATCCTCGTCCTTGGTCTAAAATTCTATTTAAAAAAATATAATAAATTTGATCGCACTATCATACCCGAATATGCATAATACAAACACAATAAATGATTTATAATCGTACACAAACAAGCTACATAATGATGGCAATGTTCTAAGTAAATACCAATGCAAATAACATACTACTTTGCCAAATGAATAACATTACAAGTTTATAAGAAGATTAATAAAGAACTAAAATTAAAAGTTTGTAACAAAAATTTAGTCGACCAAACTGATAACATTCAACAATTTGAACAATCTTTATTCTCTTTACTTTACTTGTATAATCTTAAATAAGACTACATAAGTAATTTTATATATGTATTTCATCATTTATATAATCTATATGTATTTACAGAATATCACATATTGATTTTTCTCTTGGGCTCCTTTTGGTTGTTGTTTCACAAAGTAAAAATCATCACAATTATTCAATTTGACAACTAAAAAGAATCATGTTAGAAATATAGGAAGGGGAAATTATAAAAAAGAATAAAAAAATGTTGCATCATGGTAAAAACCACGGCCCTAGAAGCAAAATTTCAGCACACTTTCGATGCAAAATTTCATCCATATATATAAAGATATGATATTCCTATTACCAGGATTGTCTATATAAGTTACATTTGTACTCATGTAATATGATTTTTCTCATTTGAATAAAATCCACTTTTCTCCCCTCTGAATCATGAATTCTAACACGTCCTTATCATTCTGACCAGGACAGACAGGTCCTTGGGCTGTTTTTTCAGCGAAAGGTATTAATGAAATTTTTTAAGCAAAATGGTATGTGAATTGATGTTCAAATGGAGTCCTTTGGACAAAATCTAAGAAGATAGTGATTTTTTTCTCTAATCCACAACTTATTTTTTTAATCACAGTACCAAACTCACAACTCCTACTTCAACGAAGCCCAAATAAGCAACGATGTGCAAAACAATAGTAATATTTTCTCAATTAAATATGTGTTGGAGGTATAATTATAAAATTAGATTAAATACTTTGTTGTTGTTGTTATAAAAAGAAAAAAGGGCAAAAAATGCATGAATTTATGAAACCGTAAGTTATATATAGGACCAGGTCAAAGCTATTAGTGGAAGGGTGAATGAGGATGGCAGTGCGGTCTGTCAACGTCACCCAACTGCGATCCACTCACTTATAGAATAGATTAATAGAATGAGCCAAACAACAACGATGACGCGTTCAAACTTTTATTTAAATTAAATCAGCAAAATGAATATTATTAAAGGAAAACGCGTTCAAACTATTATTATATCCAGTAGTAATAGTAATACCCATTCTATTCTGGTCCCTCCACAAGCTCCCATACTTTTCCTTACTCCACCAGTGCTATTATTTAATTTAATTACATAGGTCTTAGAGTTGAAGAAGTTTAACGGGTAACAATATAAAATCACCATTTATTTTCTACTTTCAATTTTTACAATATTAACTAACTATAACTATTCTTTCCCTTAAATAGTTTCAAATAAAAAGGAAATGAACTAGTAACCAGTAAAGCTTTCATAGAATGAAATACAATAGCAGTTACTTGCAAAGAAGGAAAGGAAAGTTAAGTGACTTGTTTTTAACAAAATTTACCTTTTAATTTATTTAATCAATTTTTTTAACTAGACTATAATTTATTTAATTAAATTAGATATGCTTGGTAAATATTTTTTTCCCTAACTTATAATGTTTTTTAAATGTTATTTGAGGTTGTGTT
Organism: Glycine soja; assembly: GCF_004193775.1. Taxonomy (NCBI): domain Eukaryota; kingdom Viridiplantae; phylum Streptophyta; class Magnoliopsida; order Fabales; family Fabaceae; genus Glycine; species Glycine soja. The sequence continues at coordinate 49,589,539 of NC_041003.1, forward strand.
TGAACCCAGTTCTTTTACCATCAATATTTTAAGATGTATTTTCATTTATCATTTATTTTTATGTTATATTATTTATTTTAACAAAATATAGTTTTTAAAATCACATTATTTATTTTTATCACAACAGTATTTGATAAAATATTTAACTTTTACGCAAAAAGCAAATGCTTAAAATTAATTAAGAAAACAAAATTATAATTATCTAAAAATATACTTTTGTCTACTAAATAAAAATTTATGTAAATATATTATTTGATGTCAGATAACTTTATTATCATATATAGTCATTGCACAAGATCCTTTAATTAATATAAATATTCAATGATAAGTGAATAGTCGTGAGATGGACAACAGAATTCATGATCATGAACATACTCTTTAATTCATTAACATTCTTGGAATAATATAATTGGCTAGATTATAAAGATTCCTTTTTGTTTTTTGTTTAAAGAGATGATAAAAGATTCTGCATGTGCAAATATTGAAAAGAGTGTATGAGATAAATGTGTTTGAAAATGATTGCCCGCCGCGCCTAAAATCACAACACTATTTGCATCTTCTTCTTCTTCAAACCTTGTGCTTCTAACGGGCCGAAATGGATGTATTCATATTCATGATTTTGAGCAAAAAACCAAAACCAAAAAGACAATAAAACAAAGAAGAAGAAATACCATAGAATTGTCTCTAATAAAAGGTAGTAGTATTTCTTCTGTTTTGCTAAAAGAAAGAACAAAAAGGAAGTTACAGAGCCAGTAAGTAAGTAAGTAAGTAAGGAGTGAAGAACTCCACGTGAGGTCCACCCGAATGCATTTGAGTGGCATTTGCATTTGCATTTGCATTTAGGAAGAAGATAGACAGTGACATTAAGCAAACGCTGCCCGTGGGGCCCCAAGCTTTAGCATTGAATAATTGACTTTGACCAAAGAGAAGAGAGAAGAAAGAAGGAGGAAGAAAAGTCACAGTTTCCTCCCTTCTTCCTTTCCAATAGTAATAGCTGTTGCTAACAATAAAAAGGGTCACCCACACAACCACTTTCTCCCTCATCATCGCTCGCTCAATCGAGGTCTTCTCGATTTCCTTCTCTACAACACAACACAACACAACACAACACAACGCTCTCTTCTCTTCTCTTGCAACCAAATTACAACTTGTTCCACTCTCTACTACTCTATAAGGTAAGCCTTTCTTTTCCTTCTTTCACTCACTCATACATAAAAACTTTTCATCTTCGCTTCTTTTCGGTGGCTCTTCTTCTGGGTAGATCCAAGTTTCAAACTTTCTTTGGTTTTGGATTTTGGCCCCGACCCACCCTTTCTTCCTTTTAGTTACTTTCTTTATTTCTCTCTTGTTAAGGTCAGTTGTTGTCTTGGATAGGATTAGTTATGGATCGATCTAACCTTTCTTGGTAAAATTGGTATAACACGTTTTATGGTGGGCCGTTGCTTAGCTTGGTACCTTTAAGGATTTGGAAGAAAAAAAATGAACTAGGGTTGTTAGGAAAACTCTGTTTGTTTCTAAATTGGAGGTTTAATCGTTTTTCTTATTCTGTGTGAATAATGATAAATTATAAATTGAAAGTCTTATTAAGATTATGTTGTCTTTATTCTCTGTAGGATTTGATTTGGGACATGTGCAGTGATTCAAAAAGTAAACTACTTTCTTCCCCAACCCTCGTCATGGAGGATGGTCTCTACAACAACTCGGTTTTGCTTGAATTGTCTGCATCTGATGATTTTGAAGCTTTCAAAAGAGAGGTGGATGAAAAGGGCTTAGATGTGAACGAGGCAGGCTTATGGTATGGTAGAAGAATTGGGTCAAAGAAGATGGGATCTGAAACCAGGACCCCTCTCATGATTGCTTCTTTGTTTGGAAGCGCTAAGGTGCTCAATTGTATTCTTCTTGAGAAGAAAGGAGGAGGTGTTGATGTGAACAGGGTCTGTGGTTCTGATAGGGCCACAGCTCTACATTGTGCGGTTGCCGGGGGCTCTGAATCCTCACTTGAGATTGTCAAGCTCTTGCTTGATGCTGGGGCTGATGCCGAGTGCCTTGATGCCAGTGGCAACAAGCCGGTCAATCTGATTGCTCCTGCCTTTGATTCTTTGTCAAAATCGCGAAGGAAGGCCATGGAGATGTTCCTCAGGGGTGGTGGGGAAAGAGACGATGAACTCATGAGCCAGGAGATTCAAGAGAGAAAAGAAGCAATTAGTGATAATAAGAAAGAATACCCTGTTGATATATCACTGCCAGACATAAACAACGGTGTATATGGAACAGATGATTTTAGGATGTACAACTTCAAGGTGAAGCCTTGCTCAAGGGCTTACTCCCATGACTGGACCGAGTGTCCATTCGTTCACCCAGGGGAGAACGCTAGGAGGAGAGACCCACGGAAATACCCTTACAGCTGTGTTCCTTGCCCAGAGTTCCGCAAAGGGACCTGCCAGAAGGGTGATTCCTGTGAGTATGCTCATGGTGTTTTTGAGTCCTGGCTGCATCCTGCCCAATACCGGACAAGGCTTTGCAAGGATGAGACTGGCTGCGCTAGAAAAGTCTGCTTCTTTGCCCACAAACCTGAAGAGCTACGCCCTGTCTATGCTTCCACTGGCTCGGCTATGCCATCACCAAAATCATATTCAGCTAGTGGACTTGACATGACTGCCATGAGTCCATTGGCTCTAAGTTCCACATCTTTGCCTATGCCCACCGTTTCAACCCCACCCATGTCTCCCTTGACAGCTTCATCTCCCAAGAGTGGAAGCTTGTGGCAGAACAAAATTAACCTTACTCCTCCATCGTTGCAGCTTCCTGGTAGCCGACTGAAGGCTGCTCTGAGTGCCAGGGATCTGGAGATGGAGATGGAACTGCTCGGTCTAGAAAGCCCTGCCCGCCACCACCACCACCAACAACAACAACAACAACAACTGATTGAAGAGATTGCTAGGATCTCTTCCCCTTCTTTCCGGAGCAAGGAATTCAATAGGATTGGTGATTTGAATCCTACTAACCTTGATGACCTGTTATTAGCATCTGCCGACCCTTCTGTATTATCTCAACTACAAAGTGGGCTTCAGATGCGGCAAAGCATGAACAACCACCTCCGTGCGAGTTATCCATCCAACGTCCCTTCCTCTCCTGTGAGGAAGCCCTCATCTTTTGGGTTTGACTCATCAGCTGCTGTGGCAACTGCAATGATGAATTCCAGGTCCGCCGCGTTTGCAAAGCGAAGCCAAAGTTTCATCGATCGTGGAGCTGCTGCAACCCACCACCATCTTGGGGGGATGTCTTCCCCTTCCAACCCTTCCTGCAGGGTGTCCTCTACCCTTTCAGGTTGGAGTTCCCCTACCGGGAAACTGGATTGGGGCGTAAATGGAGATGAGCTGAACAAGCTGAGGAAATCTGCTTCCTTTGGTTTCAGAAACAGTGGGGTAACTGCATCATCATCATCATCCCCCATAGCACAGCCAGAATTTGGCACCGAGCAGGATGTCTCGTGGGTTCATTCATTGGTTAAAGATGTTCCCTCCGAGAGGTCTGAGAAGCAACAATATGATCATCTCAGCAAAGAGATGCTTCTTTCACCATGGGTAGAAGCAACAATATGATCTTCTTCAGTAAAGAGATGCTGCTTTCACCATGGGTGGAGCAGCTGTATATAGAGCAGAAGCAAATGGTAGCATGAGCAGCAAGGGCTGCTGCCATGACAATGCTTCTTGGTTATTCTGACATAGTTTGTTTATTTATTTATTTAATTATTTTATTCATTTTGAACTGCTTCTACTATCCACAACATTACACAATATTATAGTTAGGGATAGGATGAGATATGATATTGCAAAGAACAAAGTTCAGGTTAATCCAGAGATTTGAACGGAGAGTTCCAACTTCTAGGTCAGGGAAGACTTGGAGAAACGTTGAACGAAGAAGGATGCTGAATTTTATTTTATTTTATTGTATAATAGTATAATTTATTCCCCCCTTTTCTCTACGGGTGGATGGATGTATTTTCTCTAGCAAGTGGACCTCAAAGTATTTGCCATTGATTAAGCAGCACAATTCTTTTTTATATAAAAATTATTATGCCATTTTATCAATGCTTATCCTTTTTTACAAGTTCTTTCAAGGGAATTTCTTCTGTGACTGCTTATTGCTTATTCTTTCCGATTTAAGAATACTTTATTCCTTGAGGTTTAGCCGCCGCTTATTCATCTCGGCTTTTTATATTAAAGTTATAAACACAGTCATACGTGTAAGAAAAAGAAAAAATTGCTGTTATACTGCTTTTGTTGTCCTTGTACGTGTGACATTTTTTTTCCTCTTCATGTTCTTGAGGGTTTCTTTAAGAGGAGTTTTAACACATTTGTCTTTCACTTTCTCCCCCTTAAATACAAAGAGACTTCAGCCTTTTTATGGGCCCAGTAATAACCTGTTTTCCCCCCAACTAGAACACAATAAATAAACTTAGCTACTTGGATAAGTTAATGACCATTTCAACAACAAAAAAGACTAGTTAATGACCCTTTGAAAATTCAGTCAAACATGATGGCTCTTGTTTTTCCTGTCAGGAGTTAAAGGAAAAACTAGAAGTAAACCGACAAAATATGAGCTGACTTGTATTGTTCCTATTTTAAAAAAATAATACTGAGTGAAGAAACTCCAGAAGATTACTTTATATAAAGAACTTTGAATGTTTTTTTTTTTCCGAAGGGAAAAACTCATAGAAAGCCTCACAAGAAAAGAGAATGAAAAAGGATTGAAACACATTGTAAAAGATCAACCCTATGGGTTACATGTATTCCATAGGTGTTAAAAATTGCAATTATCAGTACAGATAAGATATTTACAGGTTTTATAAAAGTCATCGATGACGGCTCAATAAAGAAAAAGGAAAGAGGGTTGGAAAAAATAAATGGTGTGAAATAAGTCTGCTTTAGATTTATTATGTATAAAAATCACTCCCATTAAATATACAAGACTTTATTTATGTCTGCCATTATTATAGATATAGATTACAACTTTGAAATGAAGGCAATGTCGGGAAACATTGTCATCCAGATTATAGGGTTATGTGGCGGACAGACGATTCAATGGTCCCTATAGATATTAGGTAGTCGAGTCCTTCAGAGAATGAGTTGGTTTGGGAGTTCAGCAACCCACGTGCTCAAGGATAATGTTTAAGGCACATTAGTAAAATAGGCAAAAAAAAAAAACAATAAAAAAATGTATCAAGAACATTTTATATAAATTTGATATGAAATAAACTCTGACATGATCGGCATAAAGTATACGTTATGTATAGTCGTTAAATTTTATGCAAATTTGTGCTGCAAGATGTTAATATAATAAAAATCAAGAGATAAATAATTGAATATGCTCCTATCGTCACAATTTGTGAGTTATCTTCTATCTAAACTGAACTTATTTCAGGAAGTATAATGCCAAATGAACGAAAATTGTATAAATACAAATATACCGCACTATTAAATTTTAACTTCTATAAACAAATGTGAAGTTAACTTACATAAATCTAGAGATATGTTATGGTGAATTTCTGTGTTGTTTCTCTAGCACAAAACTTTTTAAAACAAAATCATAGCATATTAGATCTGCCCATGGCATCAGTTAAGTTCTTAAAAATTGTATCTTCGTAATTCTCTCTCAAATGAAACATGGCCATATTTCATCAATAAATAACTGTTAACATTTTGTTTTGAGAAAAAATATTGATATTTCACATTCTATTCATTTTTTATTTAAAGAATTCTCGATTTACCTTCACATGCTTTATGCAGCAGCAGCAGCATGCAACTTGTTGAGGCTTATTATTATTATTATTATTATATACAAAATTATGCGCTGTACACAATAATTAAATTACACTAATATCTGTGTCACAAAAATAAAATAATGGGAGAAAAAACACTGCAAGAAGCCTGAACAAACTAGACCTGTCTTTCAATTCATTTTGCTTTGGAGATAGACTTGTTGTAGCATCTACTGAAGCTGCAAGAACTTCATCATGGAATCCTACAAGAATTAATTTGGAAGCTGATGTTGGAAACCAAAGTTCTAACTATATATTAATGAGACAATAGATATAATTTTCTCAAACATTTTTAATTTGTAGAGAGGCTGATCACATTCAGCAACGGCCAGGTGTAGGTTGTCCCAGGCTCTCTTTTATAGCAGCCCTCAAATTTAATTTCATTTAATTTGTCATAAGAAGCTTTGCTATATATGCTGAAACATTTTATTCTATATATACTTTGAATATGAACAATAGTGCTCTAAATGGTGGGTGGGGTTAAGAATTGAAGACTAATTGCTCAATATACATTTATGGCCAGAAAAGGGAGGAATGATGAAGTCACCAGAACTCATTTTCACAGTTCAACAGTGATATGCAAGCAGTTTCATTCCCGTTGACCTATAAAACAAGATAGCATGAGTTTGATTACAAAACCAAAAGAACCTTGAACTTACTTGAATTGTAGGAACACTAGGAATTATGCATGAAACATGTTTTCTTGCACTTTCTGAGCCAAATCCTTTGAAGAATCCAAAACACATAAAAGCAGAACTATTGATGTTAATTGTGGATTATCATGAACTGACTCTCACAAAATCTTAAGCTGCTAGATGAAAACTCACCCAAATGGTCTAACACACCCTCACACAAAAACCATTATTTGAAGCATGGATATGCACTAGCTCCCCTACGTGGTGCGGGAACTCAATTTTTCTGACTAATTACATTCCCTTCCCCTTAAAATGATCAAATTACACTGTCCTTCCCTCTATTTTTAAAAATTACACTCCCCTCCCTTTTGATAAAAGTATACTACACTTCATTTTGATGTTAACAAAACCTCTTAGTGATAGTGATCGGTGAATAACTATGATGAGCTTTTCAGGGACATTTTTCCTCTCTAAATTTCAGTCTCACTGAATTAATTTTAAACATCAATTGATTTTTATAACTATAGTATAGACTTTAGGAATTTAGAAGATGAAATGAAATTTTAAACACCGCTACTGTTGGTTTTGGAACTTAATCCAGAATCTTAATTTCATCTTTTAGAGTCCCAAAGTCAATAATAAGGATTCAAAAGTAGTTGAAGATGTTGAGAGTCACAGAGTAAAAAAAAACACCCATAAGAAGCTCATTCACATTAAAATAGATTAAAGTGTGTCATATATTAATTTATTAAAGGCAAGGTAGTGCAATATTATATTCATCTCCTAGACCTAGTGACGGGCATAATTTACCTTTTTTATTTAAATTATTTAGAATTAGAATAATGAGAGCATCAAGGATCGAACTTCTAGAGGATTTGACACTCTATATGAATGGATTTTCCCTAAAATTAAAGCTGTAAGGTGAAAGTTCATAAACAGCTTTATATCTAACATGAATTATTCAGTGTAATCAGTTATATCATGTTATATTTCAGGAGTTGTTCTAGTAACTGGTACAAGGAATGAAAGGTAGGTAGTTATTCTGGAAGATTGGTGATTCTAGCATGAAAATAACAGTAACAAAATCTTATCCCACTAGGTAGGTGAAAAGGAGGAAACAGAATAAACTGGAAATTTTTTTTTTTTTTTTTGACACAGGAAATTTTTGTTGTTAATTGTTTCCAAACGAGAGTTTAGTTTACTATATATATATCTCCTATAAATAATGTGCATTGAAATTGCATTTGATTTTACGCTGGGTATCTATTGCAACAAAGTGTGCATCCCTTTGTCATAACATAGACTAGCCCCATTCCAGGATTGTCAGAAATATCAGATACAGATTCCAGTCTGTCTGATTCATAGAAACAACTGCCGATCGAACAAGTGTTAGATTCAGTTTTCGTAACTGTGACATATTTGAATATATTGTAGGTGTCAAAGGTTAAGGATATTTTCATCAAATAATTATGAGGGGAGGGGATGCCAATCGCAAAGCTCTTGAGGTAAAAAGACTGCGACACATTTGAATTTTTGTTTCATGAATACTGATAGGAGAAAATCAATAAAAAAAGAAAGATCTTCATAAAATAAAATTAATTTATGCATAAATTAAAAAATATTCTTTTTTTTGGAAAGAAGTTAATTCTTTTAGAAGAAAACTAATATAAAAATTTTGCAAATTAGTTTAGAAAAAAGTTTATTTCATTTTTCTTTCTTATTGTCTTTTCCTAACAAAAAAAAAAGTGCATAGAAATCTTTTTCTATACAAACCCAAAGTTACCATATAGTAATGTTATAATGTAGCTCGGATATATAACTCTTATTAACGGATGGAGTAAAAAAGAATTGAAGACCGCAATGAAATAAGTTGATAGAAATTTCTTCAAATAAACTCTCGAACATGATGACACCTTTTTCTTATCATTTTAACATTAGCTTACGTAATGTACGAATTTGATGCTAACGCACTTGCTATACTAGAGAAGCAGAAGCTGGACGAATTTTGAGCAAACAGTGTCAAGTTAGGTTTTACAGAGGAAACAACTTAAGTGGTTATTTAATTGCAGCGTAGCTATTCCACTGAGCACATGTAGTTGACACTATTAATTAGATTTGAATTATCTACATTTCAATCGCGTTAACAGGTTGAATTCGTACCAAGTTTGATAAGCTATGGGCTGACATCAGAATAAATGGATATTCAAGTCAAGGACCCAATGAATGCTCTTGAAGTATACTTCCAACCAAAATTAGAAAGATAATTTTCTAATTAAAAACGGTAAATCTGTAAACGTAATCAGAAGCATTCCAGAATAGCAGAGTTTAGCTTTCAAACAAAAATCGCTGCCACCCGATACTAACAGTGTTTAGGATAGTAAGTGCACGGGTCAAGCTAAATCAATCATCATTCAATAGGCCGTCCAAGTTCAACAAACCACCAAGAAAGAACATGGTAGAATTAAGATGCCATATTGGAACTCAGAAGCAAGTAAACAACCCATGTCCTTGGACAATTTGATGTCACCCTTAATTAAGTTCATCAAAAAGAAATGTTGACAAACGATACAAGGAGCCTAAAAGTTAAAATGGCAAAGGGTGCACATCTTATCTACAGATGCTAGAAAATCGTGATATCCTAATTTCTTATCAAGATGTAGGATAAGGTCCCTTGCTGCGCTTCTTCAAAGACTCGGAGAAAAAGGAGAAGGCATCTTTTAGTTCGTCTGGAAGAGAGAGTTGAAGGGGGAGTACCAAGGGAGGACATGCATTGTGTTGCACAGTTTTTTTCCAGGACATGGGAACTGCAAGTGCTGGTTGCTGCTTGTTTAGCCCTTCCATGATAAAAGAAAATGCCCCAAAAGTGAGACAGCTCTGCAGAAGAGCTTGTGGTGCACCTGTAAAACCCTAGAATATAAGTCCTAATAACAAAACAAGTACACAGAATGAAATTTACATGTGTATTTAGCTGAACAATGAATTGTTGAATTTTAACAATAGCAATGATTGGAAGCCATTCTGAGTCAGCAAAATTTCCCCCCTCCTCCATTTAAGGTGATGGTTTGGGAATGGAGACAGAGGATTCCAGAGTAATACATCTCAAGAAACAAATTACCACACTGATTATGGACAAAATTATCTTTGCATTTTAGATCATATGACTATGCTTTTAAAGAGAGATCAAGAATGCCAATAGGGCCTATTCAGAATAGTCAGATTGGCAAGTCCTTTATCCTAATTCTTTCTTATAGATTTCAAAAAGAGGGCAAACCCATCAATTTGAATAAATAAATAAGAGATACCTGGAAAACTTAGAGCAAGACCAGTGCAACATCCAGCAACACCCGCATTAATGACTGCAAATGCAAAAGAATTCACATTACCAGAGGAAGATCACTTAAAAGCAAAAGTGACAAATTTTACAACTAAATATTCATACCATCATCTTTTCCTCTAAGCCTTTTCAAGATGCAAACAACCAAACTATGAACTCCAGACAAAACTGCAAATGTCTAATGACATAAAGAACAACACAATTACTTACAATCTAAATTAAAGCAAAAAAATAATGTAAAACAAGCAGGGGAAAAAAAGGCAGCGAGATTCTCAATGTACCTTTGCATAAGACCCTGCTTCTACAAAGGATCCTTTAAAACCTTTCTTCTTAAACAATCCAGCACCTGAAACACACCATAATATTCATCCTTAAGCAAAATCAAAAAAATACAAGTGACAAATGACAATTAAGCCATCAAAAGTCAAATTTCTCAGAGGTTTTTTTCACTAAAAAAAGTCCTCGTGCCAGCTTATTTTTCACTCAAATACACACTGCACATAACTAACCTACATTATTAACGAGAAAACGAAACTAAATAATTGAATTTAACCTAACACCAGACACGTGCTCATGTAAACCGAGTCAAACACATTCACTTCTCAGTTACACTAACCTAAGCAGCAATCGTGTTGTCACTACAAATCACCGCTAAAAAGGATCAACCGATAATTCAAAAACCAATCCATACAACGAAGAACAATTCAAGCACTGTATCCACAACACACTATCGACAGAAACAGTGAATCTTCGATTAAAAGTTGAGCGAAGAAATTAGGCTAAACAAACGGTAATTAGTCTATGAAACGACGGCGTAATGTGATAATACAGAGAGAAGAGAAGAGAGAACCGTATCCAAAGACGGAGCCCATGAGAGCGCCGCCGGCGGAGTCGGTGGCGAAGCGAAGGAGGCAAACGGCGGGAGCGGCGGGGACGAGGGCGTTGGGAGGACTGGAATTGGGAGCAGTGTCGGAATCTTGAGGCTGAGTGGTAGCGTCAGAATCCGGCGTCGCCATAGATGAAGAAGATGTTGAACCTCTCCTTCTGTGTCTTCTTCCTCTTTGCTTTTCTTCTCTTCTTGATTCTTTTGGGTGGGAGTGAGTGATGTTATCCCTTCGCAACATCCTCCACCACGTCGTCGTTTTACCCCTTCCACCGTTTTCATTCTTCTTTAAGTTTTAACCATAAACTAATACTATTTTGAGTTTAAAATATTCCAAAATTAAGTTATTTTCACTTAGAAAAAGTTATTTTAACCAAATATTTTTTTTATTATGATATTGATATGAAATAATTCAATCAAAGAGTAATAATGACAAATATTTATCGGATTGTAAGCGTATATAATTTCTGATATTTTCCTTTCTCCTCCACACACATACACAAAATATATACTACCACTTTTATGGGGGCTTCTCTTTAATTTCGTATTTTGTAGAAACAAATAACATAAGAAAAGAAATAACAAGAAAACACACTAAGAATTTATTAGAGGAATATATCACTCAATATTTTTAATTTTTTTTTTCTCTTGATGCATACAAAGTGTTTTGAGAGTTTTGTATCTTTACAAGAATTTATAAAAAAAAATTTATAAGAAAGAATAATTTGCGTAGATAGTTTTTTTTGTTTCTTCAAAGCTTTTTTTATGTGTTGTCTCACAACCGTTGGATTTTTTCACTCTAATCTTTGTCTGAAGTCTTAATCCGTTAGAGCATTTGATGTCTGCATTAAATGCACGTCTATTTTTCATACAAAAGTGTTCAACATAAAAATTTACGCAAATTCTTAGTTTGCTTTCTTGTTATTTTTTATAAACAAGATCAACATGATTGTGGACTTTATTTATTTTTCATTAAACTTTGACAAATCTTAGGAAGATATTTTTTTTCAGACATAAATGTATTTTGAATTAAGATATTTTTAAATATATTGAAAATATCAATTCAAATTGTTGAAAGGATATTTGTCAAACCCTATGTCTAGAATTGAAAGCTTGACATAATCACACTATCGTTAACTAATTATTTAAAAATATTTAGATATTAAATGCATAATTTATATTGAATAAGTCTCTTTGTTGATCATAGAAGACAGAAATGATTTATATAACTAATGTGTGTTTAACCGAGATTTTGTTATGAAAAGCTTTTTTTTCGTGTTTCAAAAGCTTTTATTTTCACATTTTATCTTTAACAATTAGTTATTTAAAATATAAAACTAATTAGCACGAAAAAAAACTCCATTCCCTTGCCTAAAATATACTCATTGTCAATATAACAAAAAACATTAAATACTATTTTTTATCCTTAACTTCATAGCCTTCACAATATTTAAAAGTTTACCATATTTGTGAGTTGTCTTGTTTTTTGGGTACAGATTTATCCTACTATCCGTTCTAAACAATATTTGCTCATAAAAAATTCTGTAGCTTCTTCTGCATTTACCAGAAAAATTCAAGCGGTAAAGAACAAATAATTCGATGTTATTACAAACAGAATAGACTTGGAACTCCACACAGCTTAAAAAATAGAATGAATTTTAAAACAATACAAAGAATAATATAAATGGGTGTATGAATAGATTACTTATTGATCCAAGAAGGATCTGATGCTAGGCAAACTGTTGGAAGTTTGATTGTTAAACTCATCAATTGTTAATCAATCCAACAAATGTCGAATTAATAATGCTGTTGATAGATTGCTCCAAACTCTACTCTCCATGCCTGATCATCACGGGAAGTTGCATCCTTGTGAACAACATCAGAATCCTCTCTAATTAGTGGCTGCAGTGCAGACTCTGGTAATTTGCTCTCTGCAAGGTACTGCTTCATGGTAATAATCTCCATCTTGTGTTTTCTTTTCAGCTTATCCATTTGCTTTTTTAGCTTTTCATTATCTTGTTGCACTTTTGTGAAATTCTCCTGTATAAGAAATATAAAAATCAAGAGAAAAATTAGAATTGTCCGAAATTCTCCTATCTATTGATATTAGTTAGGGTTGCGTTAATAAGATAATGCATTTGAAAAAATTGATGGGATTTTTACCTCTGTAACAGACACTGCATGCTCAGCTTCTCTTAGTCTGACAAGTAGTTCTCCAGCAGCATGAACAGCTTCTGCAGTTTCTCTAAGTTGAATCTTGAGATTCATGTTCTCCTTTTTCAAGAATTTTGCTTCCCTTTCTCTCTCCACCCTCAATGCAGAAAGCTCAGCAGCAAGAGATTTGGCAAAGCGAGCATGACCCCGTTTTCCAGCCTTTGCCGCTGCTTTCTTCACCTCTGCTACGCCTTCCATTATAGCATTGTGCTTTGCAACCAAATCATTATATTTTTCTTGGAGGTCGGCATAGTGTTCCACCATTCTACCATGTCCAAGAATCGCTCTTTTTAGTGCATCGTCTAACTCTTCAGTGCACTTCTTCTCTAAACTCAGCTCCATCTCTACCCTCTCTGCCCTCTGGCGGATGGACTCAAGATCAACTCTTAGTTCATCAGTAAGACAAATCCATTCACTTTCCATTTCTGTCCATCTCTCCCTCTCTTTCTCTAGCTCATCTCCACCATTATCAAGAGAAAATACACCACTTTTTCGGAGTTGAATGGATCTTGACATTAATGATAAGGATGATCTTAGTTTGTCGGTGGACTTTTTAACTGGTGCATCACTACATAATTGCAGCCTGCTTCTTAGATTCTGGATCTCCTTAAGAAGTTCTTCCTTCTCAGCTGCATTGAAAGAGCTGTCTCTTTGAGTTACTTCTTCCTGGACTTCTTTAATTTCACAATTTTCCTCTATAATATCTGGTAAATGCCTGTCTAAGGAAGTTCCCCTTGGAAGCTGCAAACAATATAAAAGGTACGTTGTTAAAAGGGCCAGTTTGAAACATTCAAATGGATAGGACTTTATATTGTAAATTACAAAACCAACAGTTGACCTTGTCTTCATCTTTCAATGAGTTATACTCTTCTTCATGCCTAGTCTGTTTATTGCTTTCTGGATCATACACAATGATGGAAGATTTTACTTCCATTTCTCCTTTCAATTTCTCCACCTGGACAAACCAAACTAAATTGTCAGTAATGTAAAATTCACACCACAGACATAATTCATGAGGGACATGACTCTTTATACCAATTGATTTAGTTCTTCAATTCTAGCAGCTTGCTCCTTGCAAACATTCTCAAGTTCCTTTTCTCTCGTGATTGCTTTTTCCATTATACTCTGTAAATCCTTTAAGCAAAAAAAAGAAAAAGATAAATGAGTTTTACAAGAAAACTAAACACAGAACTTTCTGGAAATCGTCTACAAGACATACTTTTGGAACCTTATCTGTTAGTCCATCTGGATTTTCTGCTTCAGCTGTTTCAACCCTAGACTTTATGCTATCTTGAACCTCTGTAGAATCCTGATCGTATATTCTTTTGAGGCAAGATTCACAAAGCAAGCTAGCAGTTCTTTCGTCGACAGAATATTTCTTCTTTTGCATTATTTGATCACAAGAATCATCCTTATCTTCTGGACAAGGTGTCAAGGTTAAGCACTCAAAAGAGAAGGAAGCTGAAGATTTGTTTAATGCTGAGTTGCGCTGGTGATAATCAATTATCTGCAATCCCCTCTGAAGGCTTGCTGCCAAGGATTGGGTAGGACCTTGAAAAACCTTGCTTGACCGTAGTGACGATCGCATCTGCTCACCCTCTTTAAATGATTGCTTTAATATATCATTACTGGAACTCATATTCTCCTCTGCCATATTGTTCCAACTTCCAAGACAACTTTGTGAATAAGCCACACTTTTCCTATGGACATTCTTGATTTTTGGAGACTCAGACAACTGTGGTTCTCCAAGTATTGGAGACCGACTACATGAGCTAACTGAAATGCTATCTCTGAATGTAGATTTAATTGTCCTTGAGGCATTAGCCGTGCATGCAAAGTCATCTGCTGATGTATACAATGTGGTAGTTGATCCCTCACTTTCCTCGAGACATAGCTTACTCATTGCTTCTCTATAACATACTTCCTCTTTTTCAATTTCATCACCACTGGTCATATCTGTGTCACAATTTTCAGCAACAGAATAATACTGGACACAATCTTCACTGACAGATATGTTTTTAGGGTTCTCTTCACATGAATGGTACAATTCATCAATCTGCTGGCGTAATTGCCTTATGTCTTCCTCATCCACATTTACCTCTTCATCAGCGTCATTATCAATGCAAGGTAGGAGCAGAGAGCGGTTTAAGCTGACTCGCAACTGATTAAGGCTGTCACGTACATTACGTACCTGGAGGTATCCATTTTTACTCCCATCTGAGCTATGAACCTCAGCCTTTGCTCTAATAAGTTCTTCCTGCACCAAAGCAAACACACATAATTCTTTGATGCCAGATCTGTATCAACCATTTATTAAAAACTATGTCACTAAAGTCCTGAAGATAAATAATACCTTCAGTTGCCGGATTTTATCACTTAAATCATTAACATCATCCTCCTTTATTTCATTGATAACAGGTTCATTTTTAATGGTTCTTACTCGCTGTCCAAACCTGAGAGTGCGCAGCGTTTCACCATTATTCCTACAATCAACAAATACAATCTTTACCACTAGAAACAAAATATAAGATGTCAGACACACAAATGAATAAGTAATGCTCCTTGGTCCAGGTAAATACTTGTTATCTGGGGAGATGGAACAGATTAATGAGAGTTTGGCATTTCCACCAAGTGATTCTTGTAGTAAACATGTTAAACAGGAATTCCTGTTTGAAATTTCTTCTGCTTTTCCTGAGTGAGTTTCTTTAGTCAGGGCATCTACTAAGTGCCTACACAGCAGTGAAATAAAATGGTGGTCACAAAGAAGTAAAATAAGGACAAGATAACTTCACCCATTAAATAAATAAATAAGACCAAGATATTGCTTTCAACCAACACTAGATGCGGCACAGAAGAGACAATACGGGAGCAATAAACAGTTAAAATCGCAAATAACAAATAAAAAATATTAAATAGCATGAGGCAGGAATGAAAATCAAGAGAAGCCACGTATGTGTTGCAAGGACAATTTTAATATATATATATATTGGGATAACTAAAAAACTACAAACTTTAGACATTGGTATTTAGTCGTGACATGACATCTTACCCAAGCTGAGATAAGGATTTCTTTACATTCTTGTTTTCCTTTAGACATTGCTTGCCTGCATCCTCAACTTTGTTCCTGTCCTGTCCAGCAAGATCAATAAGGCTAATTCTGCTAGATTTTGAACTACTGAAACCATTTGATGATATTCCCTGCAGCACCAGTCAAAGAAAACCAGAGGTAGCAATTAACTAAGAGAAAATTAACAATATAAATCTGTCTCAAACTTAAATAAGAAAAAAGAAGGGTGTTTGTCTTCCGTAGCTAGTTGCATTAAGTACAATTATAGCGGCAATACCTTGCACCAAGATTCAATCACAAAAGTGAAAATTATATGTGATCTAGAGCTCTTAGAATTTAAGCTTGTTGCTCCAACTTTTCTGCTTGAAAGGCCCTACAGCATATAAAGACCTAATTAGCTAAGCTGATAAAGTATAAATAGCATGTAGACATCTAATATTCAACATATATTTTTTTAATGCTTCCGTAGTCCCTACCTTAACCAAAATTTGTGTTACATCATCATAGCTAGTGACATATTCCTCAGTCAGATTCTCTATATACAATGCATTTTTGGAATCATCTTTCATCTGTAATAATTTGGACCAGCCATAATAAGCATGCAGCAATGGAAAACTAGTGTATTAGTCAATAATGTTTTTATGATAAATTGTAGCACAAACGGATGGCATATGCATGCCTCAAGGTTCCGCTGGGTTGGATCAAGTAAATCCCCAATTTGTTCGTTGTATATCTGTTTCAAACAACAGAAGAAAATGAAACAAGATCATTATCATGTAAGCAAGGAAGCCAAAATGGGAAGTTTTATAAAAAAATTACCTCAAGAAAAGAACATCGACATTGATAGTTGAATTGTTTCCCCTCAGATACATGCTGCTCCTAATATAGTAATATAGTAATTGAAAACAATAAAAAAAGAGTCAAAAGTCAAAAACATTATAGAAAATAGATATAGTGGTTAAAGCAGGAAGTAAAACATACCTTCTCAAGCTCAGAAAACAACATTTGGAAGATCCGAGGAACAATTCCCTTGTGACTGTGGGGCGAGGGCTCCTCAAACATGGCACTTGGGGGACCCCACATTGTATAAGTCTTTCCACTTCCAGACTAGCCAAGAATTAAAAGAAAATTAAAAAAATATCATTTAATAGTCAATCTAGAATGCCATAATTTTTTTCACTAAAAGGTTAAAATAATGTAGCACACATCAATTAGTACCTGGCCATATGACAGAATTGAAGTGTTGTAACCAGCTAAAGCACTTTTAACCAAGGGGACACCCACTGACTGAAAAATATCTTCCTGAAAAAAACAGCAGCTTATATAAATCGCACTTATCTTTTCTTACGAGTATGAAGCAGCAACTTAGAAGCAAAGGAAATGAACTACCAGTTGTTTCATTCACAAAAGCAAGTCATATAAATAGTAAGTACTTACCTTGATCCTATCATGGATAATTATTGAAAGATAAAAGATACTGGTTGTTCATTCATAAAAACAAGTCATATAAATAGTAAGTACTTAACTTAATCCTATCACTGAAAATTAGTGACAGATGAAAAAATTACACAAATAGCACAACGAAGTGAAGTTTTTACCTGATTGGTGTTCGAATCGAAAACTGAATCAAATGTAAATTGCCTATCCCCAACACACAAGGTGTTAGAAGAAACCTTCTTAACGGTTCGATCTCCATCTATTCCATTGTTATTGGTAGGTCTGATTCGCACTACAACCTGTTTCAAAACAATATTATTATAATTTATAATAAGCGAAAAAAAAGCAGAAATTTTTGCACATACCCATCTTCAGGTTCACAGATTACAAATTCAATGTTAAAAAAAATAAGCCAAAAAGAGAAAAAAAAATTGGCTCTTACCTTGACTGATGGGTCGGATTCAAGAGGGGATTTCGATTGTTTGAGGTGGTTCTGAGAAATTGAGGTTTTTGAGTGTGATTGTTTGGTTGTGGAAGGCAACAACGATTGTTCATGGTTGATCAGGATGTTGGGATCGGTGGGAGGAGTGTTCTCTGCATCTGAATTTCGGATGTTAGGGTTTGAAGTGGGTTTTTGTTTGGAAGAGAGTGATCTGGGAAGAAATTTTTTGAGGGATGGGGATGAAATGGTGCCAGAGAAACGAGTCTCTGCGTTACTGCTTTGCCTCATGGTTATGGTTTCGCAGAGCAAGCAAATAATCTAGCAATGAAGCTATACAGAGAGAGAGAGTTAGAGAGGGAGAGAGAGAGAGAGATAGAGAAGTTTTGGATTCAAACGTTGGTAGAGTGAAGACAGAGAAGAGAAGCAAGTTTTTGAATTGAGGAGGTTTAGATAACCGTTGGAAAAAGGATAGTAGCGAATGAAATGACCAAATTGTCCTTTCTTCTTTCCTAAAGACAAATAATTTAAATTGAGCTTTTGTTGTGACTATGATTTTTATATTCCTATGTTTTTTATCTTCTTTTTTCCCTCTCTTTGGATATTATAAGGATAAAACATCTCAATTATACAATTTAGCTGCAATTGAAAGAACTCTGCAAATGGAATAATTCTTTTTTAAAAAATGGGATAGTTTTTGAAAAAATTCTCAATTAAGGGTAAGTCAAATTTTATGAATACGACTTTACTATGGAAAAAAAATTCAGAAGTAGTAAATATACATATGACTTCTAACTTAAAGTTGTCGAGAAACCACAATTTATCCCTCATTGAGAAATTTTTTAAAAAATTACCTCATTTGGTAATTTAAAAAAAAAATCCCCATTTGATAAAAGGGCATATATTGGGTGTCAAAGTATTATTTTCCTACCGAAATTTACCCAATCACGAAATCACTTTTTTTTTTTCTATTTTTCTCTTTCACTTGGTGATTAATAGCATTTGGGATGTGCATTTATCATTTTTCATAATATATATATATATATATATATATATATATATATATATATATATATATATATGGGAGTAGGTAGTTACCGCCGGTGAGGCATGAATATGTGTTCGTTAGAACTTAATTTGATTGAAAATGATAATGGAAAATGAACATTATTTCAATGCATCCTGACTTATATATGATTTCAAATTTTCAAAAACAATATCAAAGATTTTCCCACACTAGCTCGAGTTTTAGTTTCCACCGTCAACAATTTCCTTATGATAAGAATCATGGTTAGCGCCGAAATTGATAGCATATCTTCTGCCATTTAGTGCATTTTTTTATTTATTTTTACAATAGAATACTAGTATTATTCAACTGCATCTTTAGAAATATGAATGTCCAACTGATAAGGGACTTCATCTACGCCATTGGTCTTCAAAAACTGCTTTGAAGGGGTCATTGGAAACCTAAAGCCTCTCCTATTTCCATTATGGTTTCTAGCCACCAACCCCCATCTTTGTGCATTCCGTTGTCCCTATTTTACTCCAGAGACAATCCACTTATGAACTAGTAGAAGGATTATTCAGATCATGTCTCCACTTAGCCACTACATAACCACACTTAAACAATAATATTTTTCTTCTGAATTTTATGTACCCACCATTGATACAAATCTTTTTGTCACCTCAAAATATCGAAAAAGAAGGAAATTACAAGCTTGTCCTCCTCCATACATATATTTCAATTCTCTCACGAGACAATAGTAATCGTAGTTTAATAATTACTTGATTAGCTTTCCAGAAGCTTATATCTTTTTTCTTGAAATGGTACAACTGATCACTATTAATAATTGACTGCGCCATTTGTTCTTATATGCAATGCAACAGCGAAATGCAAAAATCAAAAGTCTCACACGGTACCCACATGTCCTTCCAATCTAAAAAATTCAAAGAATTGAAGATATTGAAATCTATTATATTATTTTAGTATTTATACTAGCTTTATTGGTCAATAATTTTCATTAAGGTGTCTAATATCTGAAAGTTTTGTACGCAAATTGCGGCATCCATATACCGACTATATATATGTCAAGGATGAAAAAAGGGTATTTGATGAGCAAAAGTAGAAAGGCACATGAAAGCACTCCAATGCACATCCTTCCTTATCGATCCAAAAGAGAAAGAGAAAGGCAAGAAGAAACGACAGAGGGGAAGAGCATACAGGTTTCCATCTTTATTATTATTATTATAGGGGACTTGGGATTCTTTCAAGTCACGCGTCACATTAAGGAAATCAAGGGAAAATAATTCATTCGGTGAAGGCCACGACTAGTTAACAGTAGTGGGTCACATCTGATTCTAGAACTATAATGAATGAAATTTGATAAATTTCAAGAGACATTCTCCAATAATAGACGGTATAGTAGTCCTGTCAAAGGTACAATTAATTATGATAGTTTGATGAAAATTTGGTAATTTTTCACACCAATAAAATTATATTGTTATTAGCTAACTTTAGAAGAAGATTCAAACAATGTAACAAAAAAAACGAAGAAGATTCAAACATGCATGATAAGCATCTAACTTTTAAAGATCATCACAGTATTCTGGAAATTGTCTTTTAAAAGATATATCGCTAAAGGAAAAACTAAATACTAAAGTATTTTATGTGAGATTTACCCGTCTCATAATATCCAAGTCTGTATTATAATATTATTTTTTAGAGTTAATGTCTTAAAGATTAGCACTATGAAACTTCACTTTAAAGTTAAATGTTTGATTTTGGCAAAAAAAAAGTCATTTAATTTAAATATTATAACAACTTGTGATTAAGTTTGATTTGGAGTATTGTTCAAAACAAGGAGGTGTTCAAATATCATAATCCTATTAAAAAAATAAATCAAGTTAAATGTTATTTTGGCAACCACATCATAGACGGTATTTTCAAAAATATTGTCGACTAACTTTAATGCTATATTAATTGATAAGGAAATAAAACTAAATAGTTAAATACTCCAGTCAAAATTCCATATTAGTCAGTGTGGGACTTACACACCCATAACACCCGGACCATTATCGAAACATCAAGGTTTCAGTTGCAATATATATGCTATTAAGAATGCTTTTATATAATAAGTAAATACGATATAAGTAACAAACTGATGAAACATAATTTCTTAAGTTGTTTTACAGAAACGTATTCACGCCATTTAACTTCTCGTTCAAAGACACAATTGAGGGTTGTTGAATAGTAAATTAGTTGTTGTCTGGCTCCAAGTCTTTTTTTCTTTTAATGTGATACCTCTAATAAGTCATTTTGAGTTGATGAACAAAGCAGAAGACCACGTACACCATGATTAATCTTTGCAAAATACATCGGGGAAGCATATGCCATGGGAGCCATGAAGGGCAAATTTCTAGAACTAAAGTGCAAAAGCTCTTTCTCATAAGTGGGCGACCGTTGGTATCATGCGAGGAAATCTCTCATGTTCTAGACTCCTTAGATAAACATCAATGCACTTCTTGCACAGGATTTTTTATTATCAAATTTGACTTCGTATTTTTCTTCACATAAAAAAATGACACAGGAAGAGAAACACCAACAATGTTAAATTGCTTTTATGTGATTATACATTATACATGAAAAGAAAGAGGATTAACTGATTATTACTTGATATATATATATATATATATATGTAGTTGTAGCTCTATATAGCCATCAAATTCAAATCTTCTGAGATGAAGAGTAGGAAATCTCCCGGGCAAACTCAGATCCTGAGTCCTCCAAGAACATCAGATAAATTCGGAAAAAACATACACAAAAAAATTAATTATTTCTTTCAAAATTTATAATGAAAGTTTAGAAAGGGATATGTAACATGCAGAGAGAGAACATCACTGACAACAAGAAACTAATTTGAAGTCCTGCATTGCATTTTTTTAACAATGACAACAATGAAATTCAAACCTAAGATTTTATTCAAGCAACCCTAACCCCACCACAAGGCGTTGCATGATTGTTTGATTTCAATTCCTATGTTACGTGATATGTTCTGTAGGTTAGATTCAAAACATCACCGCAGTACATGGCGCTACCTAAAAGACTAAATAACAACCAGTAAATGTATATTCGGGTTGAGAAAGGTGATAAATTATATTTTGAATTCTTATATGTACACACGTTATCTTAAATGAGATTGTCTAGAAAGAATATATATTGGAAAAAAATAACATTGATAAACTATAGGTTAAACATATTTTTGGTCTTTGTAAAATGATAAATCTTGATTTTAGTTTTAGTGGAAAAAAATTGATTTTTTCATCTCAAATATCTAAAACAATTACTATTTTTTATTCCTATTATCATGTGACATTTGTCAACTATTCATATGTTTCACAACAAGTAACTATTTCAAGTGAACCCTACTGTGTGGTATAGCTTGTCAACATGTGGCCGGCACTTTTAAAATTACTTTTAGATACCTAAAACAATGTTATTTATTTATTTTTAAAAAAATAAAAAAGGTTAAGTGAATATCGAAGTGACAGCTACTAGTTTGTGATACTATATGTGAGCATGTGACATTTCTAAAATTATTTTTAGATTCTCAGAATAAATGTTATTTTTAAAATAAACATTAAGAACTTATAAGAACTTAAAATAACAATTTCATACCAATGGGAGTTGAGTGAAGTGAAAGGAACTCATTCTCACAAACGGATAAACTAAGGTTCAAATTTATACTAAAAGAGATATTTACATTTAGTGTTTGTTAGTGTTCCAAACAAAATTACCTCTAAAAAGATATTTATGAAGAAGAAGAAAAAACAATGATTTCACGTTAAGGAATGATATATGAAAAAAAAAATCTTTTTAACAAAAACCAAAATCAAAATTTACTGTTTTTATAAAGATCAAAACAATAATTTCATATTTTAAAGGAACATATGTACACAAATTAAAGATTTTTTTAATAAAATCTAAAATTAATAGTAACTCATTTTATAAGGACTAAATTATATTTAAGTTGAAATTACAACATGAAAAAGATTGTACAGAATGAAAAGTAAACTATTCTCTTATAAAAAAAATTCATAAAATTATGTGAAAGCAACACAAAAGAAATGAATTGATACATAAATATTTTAACTTAAGCAATGATAATTTTTTTCAATTATTATCGTTAGAATCTTTGATTTCTTGATGAATCTTATTCTTATAAATTTTGATCATTTGAATTGATTATAAAATTATTCTGAAAATAAAAGATGATGAGAATATATATAGAAGTAATTTTATGTTCTTTCAAATATTTAAACTTAGGAATATTTTTCTTGTCAGATAAGATGAATTAGTTAAGTGGCAAGACACTAATATCTCTTCGAATCTTAATTATATTTAAAGTTTTTTTTTATTTCTTCTCAAGTTTTTTTTTCCATAAACTTAATGTAAGTTTGTAGATGAGTTACATTCATTAGATATACAAAACTATCTTAAATATTATATAGTTCAAAGAAAATTATCTCTTAAGTTTATTAATTATTATAAAATTATCTTAAAAATTATATAAATAATGATTTATAATTGAATAAGAGGTATTAAATTTATATTGCATGACCATCAAACTTTAATTTAGAAAGAAAATAAAGAAGAAGAGGACAGAATTGCACTCACTCAAAGTAGTAGGTGGGGAATGAAAGTGAAGTGTGGAGCAGAAAAAGAAGAAAGAAAAGTCATAAGCAGCATACCCCACCTCCAACTGCAAAATGCACACAACTCCCTTCTCATTGGTCTGTCTCAGCCAGTCGCGCGGGGCTGCTGCATCCCCCTTCCGTTTCCATACCTTATCCCTTCTCTCTCTCTATCCCCACACACAACATTTCCAATGAATGAGTTGAGTGCCCTCTCTGTATGTAGTATCTTCACCACCTTATTAATTACTCATATATATATATATACTCTTAACATACATACTCCAAATACACACAACAAAATCATAAACAACACTGCAGGCACCTTTAGATTTTTATTTTCTTCACTGTTCACACACGATTTCCTCCTTTCACATTATCCTTTACCTTTTTTTAAACAAGCCAGCCCAGCTTGCTTCTGTTCCTTCTCTTCTAACCAGTATCACCTACACGGTGTGTGTGTCCCTTCATCCTGGAAATTAGAGCCACAAACATAACACATTCCGCTTTGACTTTGGAGGCAGGTATGTGAAACCACGACAACTTAATCATCTCTTTGTTTTTTTTGTTTGTTTATTTCCTTTTTCTCTCTGAATTCTTTTGTGTTTCTATTTTTGCTTTAACTGTTTCCCTCCCTTGGATTCCGGTGGTAGTTTTTCTGAATAGAGCAGCAGAAAAATAAAACTAGTAGCTTTATTAGAATCTGGTCAAATCTTGTTGATAGTTTTTAAGTTTTGGCCGGTTCTGGGTATCTTAGTATTTCTCTAGAAAGTGAAAAGTTTAAATTTTGAAGCTGGGTTTCTGGTTCCTGGGAATTCATTTTATTCTACTTGGGTTTCGTGGACCTTGATTCTCAATTCCGTGTTTGTCTGCTCTGAGCTATAAAAGTTAAGGTTTGAACTGGGGTTGCTGTTTCTGAATTGCCTTCTTTCCTGTTAGTTAACAACTCACATGACAGCCCTTAGGAGGAATTCAAATTGAAGCTTCCTACTTCTCTTTCACATTTGGGAGCTGAGTGTTGCCTTTCCTTTTTCTATTTTTATGTACTTCACAATTCACATACTAGAAATTTTCTCTGTTTTGGATCTGCCTAGGCTGTTACGTGAAACTTGTAAGGAAGTATTTTCAAGCCGTGTTTTAGCAGTTATGGTCTTGGAATAGTGAATTTTGAGTTCTTCTTGTTCCTGTTTGAAGTTTGGTTTGAAGCTTTGCTTAACATAAAGTCACTTGAATTTGTTGAAGGTTTTTGTGCTTTGTCTGGTTCCCAATCACCGTGATATCATGGAATCCCCACAATCTGTTGTGTCACCATTCAAGAGGTCTGTCTTGGGTGATGCAGAGAAGTATAGGTCTGATGTTCTGTCTAAGGACATTGAAGTCAATGGAAAGGAAGGTGCCGTGTGTAATGTGGAGGAATTCATTGGTGTTGTTGATGTTTACATTCATCAGGCCAGGGACATTCATAACATCTGCATATACCACAAGCAAGATGTTTATGCTAAGATTTGTTTGACTAGTAATCCTGAGAATACTGTCTCTACCAAGACCATCAATGGAGGAGGAAGGAACCCCGTGTTTAATGAGAATCTTAGTCTAAGCGTTAGGACTGTTGATTCTGTAGTCAAATGTGAAATTTGGATGCTGAGCAGGGTGAAGAATTATCTTGAAGATCAGTTGCTTGGTTTTGCTTTGGTGCCTTTGTCTGAAGTACTGGTGAAGAAGGATGGCAAACTAGAGAAAGAGTTCTCTCTTTCTTCAACTGATCTATTCCATTCTCCAGCCGGTTATGTTCAATTGTCTCTTGCTTACACTGGTGCTTCGCCTGATGTTATGGCAATTTCTTCAATGCCTACCACCGAGAAGGACTCCGAATCATGCGAGTCACTGGTCAGAGATTTGGACAAAATCGAATTCCCGGATCCAAAAATTGTAAATGAAGACCACTTGATGGTTTCGGAATACTTCGGCATTCCATGTGAGGAGAGCCAGTGTTCTGATAGCTTGACCACTACTGATACTGAAAATCTTAGTTCTGAAGCAGGTGTTCAGCTTGTGGAGAGCTTCTCAGCATGCAGTGTTAGCAGTGTGTCAACAAATGGGGTTTCATCTCCTTCAGTGGCTGCAAGCTCAGACTCGTCTCCCAATGAGGAAACCAAAGAGAAAAATGTGGATGTCAAAGATGGTGAGACTGATTCCTCGTTCCCTAAACCTCTTGTGACTGTTAACATCGAGCCGGAGCCGAATGTGGTGCAGCAGGATTTTGTAGACATGTACATGAAAAGCATGCAGCAATTCACCGAGTCATTGGCAAAAATGAAGCTTCCTGTGGACTTTGAAAGTGGACCAACTAGTTCAGGAAACTCTAGCTCTGAACACAAGCTACAGACACCAAAGAGCACTAACTCCCGTGTGTTTTATGGCAGCAGGGCTTTCTTCTGAACTTTTTGATCAAGGGAATACTTTCAGGTGACTTAGATTTTAGAATAAAAAAAAAAAAACAAAAAATTGATATCAGTATGAAATGAAATAATGCACTGTCCAGTGGGATTCTCAGCTTCTGTACTTGTTGATCTGTTATGGGTAACAGGGAATCTTAACTTTGTACTCTCACAGGCTTGGTCCTATCTTAACTGCTACATGAACTTTTTTCTGTCTTAATCTTATTATTTTCTGGTGTTTCTTTTTGTTTTGGATGTCAATATTTTGTGAAAGCGGTTTTCACCTATCAAAAGGTTCATGTTGTGCATAATCACTAGTGGTACTAATATGGTCCCCACGTTCACATGGCGAATACTGAAGTTGATTTTGCTTTCTTCTTCTATTTCACACGAACAAGAGTACCGTACAACATCATTAATCTGTTTTTCTTTTTCTTTATCATCAAGTATCTTGATTTGGGCCTTACAAATAAAACGTACATTCTTGTATTTCCAAGCTCAACAACTTTGGATTTTTGGGATGATTCGTAAAATTTGAGGTTTTGTACTGTATAAAAATTGTTATATACGATATGGATCCTCTAGTTCATAAGTGAAGTACAGGTGATTCAGTTTAAATCCAATGACTTTGACTAGCAACACACATTTAAAAACTATGGTGTGATGGCCAAGATGCATTGTTGTCAATCACGCTACCTTCACAATTAACCAAACTCTGTTGTCCATCAACGTCAAGGGAGCCACTCATACCCAATTCAACAGACAGACAAGAAAGCCATCACTCGTAAAACTTGAGGACCAACCGTTTCCCCTTCTTCATCATCCGCCATGCTTTTGCTTTCCAAAAACCCTGAGAATAGAACCTTTAGAACAAGACTGCATGCATGCATGCAGCTGCTGGTTTTGGTTGCCAATATATAACTAATTAAATTGTGGATTCAAAATTACAATTTAATCATTAAAATAAGATAAAATATTTTATATTTCGTTTAGAAAAATAAAATTTTTGGTTATTTAAACTTTATTTTCATCTCTTATTATCTTTAATACATAAAATAAAAAATTATTAATTGATGAAATGAGAATATTTTAATAAAGAGCAATTTTAGATTTTCGAAATATATCATTTCTAAACATCAATTTCTATTTTCAAATTATGAAAATTAGTATA
The DNA here is from genome assembly GCF_004193775.1 of Glycine soja. Taxonomy (NCBI): domain Eukaryota; kingdom Viridiplantae; phylum Streptophyta; class Magnoliopsida; order Fabales; family Fabaceae; genus Glycine; species Glycine soja. The sequence continues at coordinate 49,616,669 of NC_041003.1, forward strand.
AAATGTGTATGAAAATGTATCTAGAGGAGAAATTAGCCTCTTAAATAAATATTAGTAGCTTGAAAGATTAGTATTTGACTTTAAATCAAGAGATATGTTATGGTTAAAAAAATGTAGTACTTTATCACTACTACTATTATAATTTATATGTTTACAAAACGTTTTCAACATTTTAATTTTAATTTTAATATCCTTCATCGCGTTACATATGACTCGTCCGCCGATAAAATAATTATATTTGTAAGCCGTGGCCTGTGGGGTAAATTGTTACTACTGTCGCATATCAAGTAAGAGTTGGATGAACTTTTATTATAACACAGTACCTTTTTTTTATTAGATAATTTGGGTTTTGTTTATTTTATAATAATCTAGAATTTAATGTTTGATTTTACCATAGTGTTTGAACAATTATGGCGTGTGCGATAGATGGGGACCATATAAAGATGACAAATTGGCCTCCCAAGGGTACCAGAAGTTGCAAATTAAACTTGTTGTAACAACTCATTTGTGGCATCAACTATGATACTATGTACTATTTGATTGCTTGCAAATTGCAATTGTAACTAAAGGTCCCACCACAAAGATTCAACCAGCCTAAGCTTGTGGGCTGTGATGTGATGAGCATTGTTATGATCCCATAAGGAAAAGCATTTGCTATCAAAGACAGACACAAACAGAAAAGCTTACTTGAATGCCTCTCAGTGTACAACCCAATGTGAAGTATAAAAATGTTGCTGCGGACAATTTAAGGTTATGGCAATTCTATAACCAAGCTGATTCAATAACAATAGTTAATTGATGAAGAGACAGTGTAAATAATTTTTACATTGTTATATATTTAATTGATACATATACTAATTTTGTTAACTTTTTATAATAAGTACTTTTTAAAATTATACTTACTATAAATTTTGATTGGTTGGCATTTTTGTACACTTACAGTTATTAGTTTAGAACCAAAATAATGGGAAGGATGGAAACCACCAAATTATCCATTATTTTCTTTGTTTGGAGCACTTCAAAAAAGAGAAAGAAGGAATAGAAAAGCTTGAGCTCACACACTCTAATAATTCGTCCAAATGTGAAAAGAAAGGGAAAGGAAAGTTTATTTGAACAGTAAAAGACTTAAATACCCTTATTTTTTTCTATATTATTTTTTTATCTTCAAAAATAGAAGGAACAAAAAAGCATAGAACCTAGTACCTACACACTTCAATAATGCCTCTGAATGTGAAGAGAAAGGGGAAGGAATTCTTGCTTAAATAACTACAACACTGAACCTGTGCTTTGCAAGGTCAATGAAAAAGTAATTAATAAAAAAATGGCAATTTGCAAAGAGATAAGGAGAAAATATATATATATAAGATGTACATGTAAACGTTGGCACAAAATGGTAACATGTGTCTAATTTTTGGATAGTTTTTTATATAATTATAAATAAAAGACTCGATTACTCTTATTTTATGTATAATCTTTTTTATTAGATATATTTATGTCATTTTATATTTATATTTTTTATTTCATTTTTTTCTTCCCAATAAAAAAGGAGAGAAGAAAAATTTGCAAAATCATCTCACTTTTCACTCTTTCTTTCCTTTCACTTTCATTTTCCTAAGCCAAACACGTCATTTTAATGCATAGAAATTAAATTCATTCAATAAATATAAGTTGAAAGAGACAAACAGATCTAAATGCACTGATTTATATTTCCTATAAATTAGTAAAACACTATTATAATTCTTTAATAACTTGGGGTTGATCGATCACATTAGTCTTTAGAGGATAAAAAGTAATTTTTTTTATCAAAATATCAATTGATTTAATTCTTAAAAAACAAATTATCCATATTTTCATCTTTCAAAGATGAAAATAATAATCTATGTTTTAGGAAATAATATAATTAACCTCAAATTTTTAAACAACCAAATGGTGTTTCACTATTTTACAAATGTTGGTGAGATCTTTCTTTTCTTTATCTTTTCATTATGTTTGAATTGTATTAATATTAAGTGTTGAATATCTACACGATAGCTCCTAAGTGGAATATTTGAACCTTCTTCTAATTTATTTGAAACTAATTTTAACCACATATTTTTTATTGCAATACCTTACATGCAAGTTTAGGTTAAAGAATCGTAATTTTATGCATATAAAAACATTTAACTGTGACCGAATAAAACTAAAATTACTCTTAGAAACAGGTTAAACTTATAATAATATAATCTCTGATTTTAATCTAACAAACTTGCTGTTTTTAATATCTCTCTGTTTTTCTTAAAAATACCGTGCACCAGCACAGGCTCAAAGCTATTTTTTTTACTGGGGCTCAAAGCTAGTTTATTTAAAAACTACAAGCATTTTAAACTTTCTAAAACAATTATTTAATTAATATAAGATTTGTATACATAGGAAGTTGCAAATATTTCATATTTATCAATGAAACTAGAATGTTGATTAAAGAAATTAAGTAAAAATATCCATTGAAATTAATTAAAAGGTATTAATTTAATTTTATATAAAAGAACAAAAAATGTTATAAAATGAAAAAAAAAATACACAAGAATATGTCCCGATGTTAGCCTAAATCATATTGCTTTTGAAAATAGTTATGGTATGATATATTTCAATACCCCCAACATCCTTATCTATGAAGCCTCAACTTCATTCATGCTTTGTTTTCCAATTCAAACTTCCAAGGAATTCTAAAACCAAACAATATTATCCATGATTTTGTCATTGCCAGTTTGCCATACGCTATTGTCTTCAAATTAAAAAAGATTCCACCATTTATGTCTACAACCACAACCTTCAACATAATTGAGGCATGTGCATTTTGTATGGATTTCCATGTGACAATCGTCTAAAATCTCCAACACAGGCTTGCATGGCCTAGAATAATGATATTCTACACAAGTATTGTACTAATAATTGTGCACATCCAAGTTAATATAAGCTGTTTTAATAGCTAAGACTATGGATATATACAATTGTGTGTGTGTGTCTGTGTAGAGAGAGAGAGAGAGAGGGCAACATTTTAAGGGGGGGTTTTCAGGGGAAGTTGAAAGTGATACAAGACAAATCCTGATCCATATAGGGATAAGAGTTAGCATGACCACACAGAAATTCTATCTTATGATCCAAATTCGAAATGTAAGAAAGAAACAACCAAAAAAACTACTATTGACAAACATAAGCTTAAAAAAAAAATAAAAAATTAACCATGCTCCCTTATTTTAACCAATCAATTTTGGTCCATAAATAGATGCCATAACATGCTCAATATTTCCACCACAAAGTTACAAAAACCAAACAGGAGAGGAAAGCAACTATTATGAATAGAGTCGTAATATCAGTAGGATCCAGATTTGGAATGAAACAAGAAAACCAAAGTATAAAGTTGTATAACAAAAGTCTAACAAAAAATAATATCTGTCCAGTAACTAATTATTTGATGGGGGATCCAAGATGGATACCCCTCTAATGTCTCAAACCTGATAAATCAAACTGAACTTCACTTACAATTTGATCAGAAACATGTCCCATGAAAAAGATGGTGACAAGAACAAACAGCTTTGCCAAGCATTACAGTGGCAAAAAAAAATTCAAAAATTAATAAACTATCATTAAGCATACTAAATATGGTGCATCTCTCCAGCAATGCACTATTAAACTACTGGAACCAATCTTCCTGAGTATATCCCGCAATCTGATGTTACACCTCAATCAAATTCCAAGAAAGGAACCTAGCCTTGAAAAATAAAGACAAACAAAAATCCCAAACCTTACACAAAAACACTTGTGACTGATTTAGCTTCTGTATGATTTCACAGTACCTCGTCTTTTTTAACCAGTTTCCCTTGATCTACTGTTACCATAACATATCCAATTAACATATCTCCTAAGCAGCAATTCCTGAAACAAGTAGACATGCAACAAAAGAAAATGAGTATACAATGAAGTTGAACCAGAACAGGTAAAAAATGTAATGGAAATACTAAAATGCCAACCCTTTCACAACAATATAATACAAGAAAGTATAATCAAAACTCATTTTCACTAACAAATAAAAGAGTGAGTAATCTATGCCTACATCTCTAGTATCTTGCAAATTAGTATAACATCACATGAAACATCAAATTCAAATAGTATCATTAAATGAAAGTAATCAAGAAACTCGGGCATTATTACAGCAAGCTACGGGCATGCCTGATTTGAGATATTTCTTTATTTTATTTTTGTTTTCACTAATAATTAAAAAAATCTCACTTTGTTTTTACTTTATCCTGTTCCTATATAAATCTTTAAAACATAAATAAAGTAAAAATTAAGTGATATTTTAGTAATCACATGCAAAAATAAGAAATGAGAACATAAAATGTTTTCTCAAACAAACCAGACAGGCCCTAATATACTTTTAGACTGTAGCAAGAATTTACAATGACAACATCAAGAATTCAGGAATAAAGGAAACATGTCAATAAAGTCAGGAACCTAGGGTGTTTGATATAAGTAAAAGAAGACATGAATAATGCTTCCATGTTATGTTCATCTATATTCACAATTACATGATGATCATAAGCTTAAAGACAAATCCTATTCTGAAACATAGAAAGTCTAAAACACACAATTGGTTTTATGAAAAAATTGGAAATAAACAACGGACAATGTATTAACTATGATCTAATTTTCTACAGGAGAAAAGAATGTAGCAAAAGATCTTACCTCTATTAGTTTGTCTACTTATTACATTGTAGTTTCCAATAAAACCCTCAGAACTCTTTACTAGATCATCTGAAGCTATACCACCAAGTCCACCATAACCAAACGAACCAGAAGCATCTATCTCAGAAGCAGCAGACCGCAAAGTTGAGTCACTGTAAACTGAACCATTGCGGTACAAGTCCCCATAGGATCCTTCATAATCACCAGTTGGTGCAGTAAATGTTGAGGATTGAGGCACACTTGGGCTGCTGTTCCTTCCATACCCTCCACCTCCTAAACCAATGCTGTTATCTCCACCTTCATAAGAGCCCCAAGTACTATACCCAGAGGCAGCCCCTCCACCCTGGGTTGGAACTGATGGACCCCAATTGGTGCCAGCATTTCCAATTGAAACACCAAAAGTCCCACTTCCAGATCCCAAGTAAGCGCCAGGGCTGACTGGACTATTGACAGCATTGTTCAGGCCCCCATTTCCCCAAACACTCCGAGAAGCTGAGTTCATAAGAGAACCGCTTCTCCCATTGCCCCCGCTATTGCCAATAGGAGTGGTGTATCTGTTAGAGTTGCCATCGTTGAAAGGACTCATCCGACCGTATCCAAGATTGCCACCATAACCGGAAGTCCCTCCATAGCTTGGGTTCAATCCTAAATCCAAATTCACTCCCATTCCATAACCACTGGAGCCAAATGGGGTAAACCCACTTCTAGCACTAGTAAGTGGACTAAACCTTCCATCCATCCTGACTCCATAACCTCCAATTGGATTCATATTGAAACCCTGAGCATAACTATTTAGGAAGCTACTGGTCCTATTCAAACCATAGTTATATCCTATCAATGGGCTTCGGGTAGGTCCAGGGGAAAGCTCTTTAGGAACTGCCCTCTTGACCTCAACCATCTTCCCATTGAGTTCATGAAATGTCTTATAAAGAACTCTGTCCACAGCTTCTTCTGAATCATAAGTGATGAAGCCAAAACCTCTTGGCCTCTGGGTATTGTGGTCATACATTACAACAACATCAGTAATTGTACCAAACTGATCAAAGTACTTCTTAAAATCACTCTCTGTGATTGTTGATGGTAAACCTCCAACAAAAATCTTTTTGGTGCGTCCAGGACTAGGAGATCCATGGATGCTACCAGTCTGTCTGTTTATAGTTTGCTGATCATCCCTAGGAACAGCTTTCTTGGCTTCAACCTGCAAATTGACAGCACAACACACACGGATCAAATCTGCAACTCATTTTCAGCTTCCTGTCCTATAAGCAAAAAGAGTTCAAGCTTAATCCAATGCAGCCATAAAAATCCAAGCACCAATTAGGCTGAATGGAGCCAAAATGAGCATGATTCATATCACACCAACATAGTAGAAAATTATAAAAGTAGGGACACAATGATCTCTATCAGAAACAGAAATTTAGCTAGGTCCCATCACTGCCCATCCAAATAACATGTATATTGACATAATGCTTAGCAAATCTATAATGAAAAACTCACTGTGCGGCCATCAATTATGTGCTTATCCATAATGACTCTCTCCGCAGCAGAAGGATCAGCAAAGACAACAAATCCGAAACCACGAGCACGGCCTGTTGTCCGATCTCTCATGATCACTGCCTCTATCACCTCTCCATATTTCCCAAAATATTCTTTGAGACGTTCGTCATCGGTGTCCCAGGAAATTCCCCCAATGAAGAGCTTGCCAAGATCCGATTCCATCAGTTCTGTCATCAACCATGCCCAGTTAACCATCAATCACTCATTTCATCAAACAAATCCAATCCATCCACTCTTATTGAATCAAAATTCTCATGCCAAACCAAAACAAAACAACATAACATGAAAAATTAGAAATTAGAAATTCCAAACACACAATCTAGATTCTAGACTATTCAGTGATGGGCAAAGTTCCAGTCCCAGAACCAATCTAAATGCATAGCTGATTGAATAATGCACAATTGAGCTCAACCACCAGAAAGATTCAATTTTTCAAGAGCAAAAACAAAGCAAAACGATCAGAAATGCAGATTAGATAAATCTGCGAAGAAGGGTCACCTTATGTTGAATCTCAGACAGAACCCAGTTGGTGCTTCAATCAGATACGAAGTGGGTTATGCCAAATTCGATCTCTAAGAGAATCGGATCTTTGAAGCATCAATAAAAAAAACTGAACCAAAATATCTAATCCAGCAAAGAGGGAAAACCAAGCAGCTATGTTTTTTTTTAAAAAAAACAATTGTTTCTAATGTTTTTTTTAGTTTGTTTTTTTTTTCTTTTCTTTGCTGGGATCAGAGAAGAAGAAATTGAGAGAAGGCGAAGAGATCAAAGGAACTCAGATGGGGAATTCACCATCCAAAGATGAGAGGTTGGTTGGTGATGGAAACAAAAAAGAACTAATAATAATAAAAAGAATAATAATGAGAGGTCATGTGAAAATTTGAATGGCAGGGAAAACTAAGAATGGGAATGAAAGAAAACAGAGGATGTGGTGTCATCCTCTCTCTCTCCTTCTTTGCTTTCTTATCTTGTTGCTTGCTTGCTTCCACTAGGGACCCTTAATTAAATCTAAAGAAATGGAATTTGAAGCAAACATGGCCAAAACACAGTTCACAATTTATATATAAATACATATTTTTTAACAGAGAGACAGCCACACTGCAAATCGTGCAAGAATATTTGGAGGAGCCAGCAAATGACAACAGATCATGGTGTTTTTAAAATTATAATTAAATAATTTCAACTATATGTAAATGGAAAATGTAAATCACCTATTTATTTATTTATTTATTAATCTTTAAATAAATAATATGGATTTTCACAAAAGAAATTAATGTGAATATATATAGATGCAGTGGAGTTGTTGAATAAGTTGTTTGGTATAGTAATTGTTATTTGATATATTTTATATTATATAGATAGATATAAAGGTAACAAAATCCAACCTAAAAAAAAGAGAGAAGGTAACTAATCCTTGTAATAATTTATTTCTTACAAATATTGTGAGATGTAGTATGTATGAGAAAAAAATTGTTAGAAACGATAAAATATATCTTAAAGTTTTTGAAAAGAATTAATCTTCAATTGATTGAATATCATCAGTGAAAAAAAAGATGTATTTTTTAATATTGGTAAAATATTAAAAAAAATATTTAAATAGATTGATTGAATTCCTTTAAAAAAAGGTAGATTGATTGAATTAATAAAATATTATTTATAATAAGAATGTAAATTAGAATATAAAAATAGATTGATTGGATTCCTTTAAAAAAAAGTAGATCGATTGAATTAATAAAATATTATTTATAATAAGAATGTAAATTAGAATATAAAAATATATATTGTTTAGAGTTGAAAAAAAAATAGCTTAATTGCTAAATATTATTTTATTAGCGATCTATAAATAAATATATATATATATATATATATATATATATATATATATATATATATATATATATATGTTCCAAAAGAGGAAATTCAATTGGAGATGCTTTTCATCTAACAGCTCCCAAAATGCAAAAACCGTTCTGGAAAAAACGAATGAAATGATGATATTTGTTTCAAAGAATTTGGACTAATGTTTACTTCAAAGTTCAAAATGCATATTGAAGTTGTTTTACTCTTGAGGGACAATATTTGTAGGTGATTTAGCTCATGTTATTTGGTACAAAATCGTCTTTCAGATTTGCATAACATTTTTTAGGTAAAAGTGAGAAAATTATCAGATTGGAAACACGAAACGCCATATGAATATGTTAGGTGACACTTCAAATTCTTTTACGTATTGATTACACACAAATAAAAACGTTCTAGATTGTTTTAAAAAAAACGTTTTAAATTTATGATCATGAGTTTTTTTTCATTATTAAAATTTGTATTCAGATTTAATATCCTCACCCATGATTGACGTTAATACAAACAATGATATCTTACGATTTTGCTGTTACAATATAAGGCGAGAAGACGAGAAACTCTCATAATTTTAATTGTGTCATGCTTTGGATTCAAAATGAGCTTTAAATGTTGCACATTTTCTTACAACGTTTTAAAGATAATAAGGTAACAAAACAATTAAAATGTTAGGTTATCGTGGGAGTAGATGGAGCATCAACATTTTTGTTTATTTAATTTAAAATTTGAGAGTTTTGATGGGGGAACAACTGAAAGTGCAATGCAATCCGACGGGTAATTCCTATAAACAAAGGAAGAACCAACAACAAATGCCTCATAACTATTGTGCCAATACAATACAGTAACACCCAATAACACCCAAAACCCTTTTTTTTTTCAACACCACAAGTAAACTCAGCTCCATCTCAAATCTTATTATGCCTTCAATTTTTTTAAAATCTATTATATTTTCTAATTGATAGTGTAATTTTGTTCGAAACATATATTTTATCAAATTGAATTTTGTCTTTCTCAATAAAAAAATTTCTATACACACAATTAAGAATCGGACTCTTAACAACATGTTTAAAAAAATCAGCTATCTACTAATTACACGATACATTGTTCATATTTTGCATCCATTGCTGTTGGAGGAAGTAAGAGTAAGAAGCAAAGGATTATTAGAGGCACTAATTATAGAAGCTACATTACAATCCAGGAGCAATAAATTGAATTTAACTCTATGCTTCCATTATTATTATGCAATGCTACGTCAACACTCAACATGCACTTTGTTACACCAAGTTGACATATGAAGGAAAACAACAACACGGAAAGACTGGTTGGTAACATATTTTTCCACACTCCTATGATCAGTTGCTTCCTCCTATGGACACCTTGAAAGCTACTCTAAAAGGCCTAGCCAGAGATCGCAATATTTGAAGCTCAATCTATACTAACCCCTTACCTTGGATTTTTTCCAAAACAAACCCATCAAACGTACAACCTAATCATATCGCATTGACCTTCATTTTTCTTATTTTTAATAGCTTATATATTGAAAAAAAAATTACTATACTATTTTTAAAAATAAAAACAAAAGTAAAATATTATTTTTATGAGAAAAAATGAAAATTAAAAATAAAACATTTTTTAAAACCAAGTAATCGTGATTTTCTTCTTTCAAAGGATGTATTTCTAATTCCATGATCTTATTTGGTTTCAACATGATTACTTTCAATAAAGGATAAGTACGGTCTTAAAAAAGTCTGTATTCCCAATTGAACTTCTTTTTACCGCAGTTTGAGCCCACTAGCCGGCACAGTTCCTACACGCTAAGACATTCATTCAAGTGTATAGACCAAAAAAACAAGCCTTAGTGTTGAAAAAACGTGAGCACATTTAAGTGGTGAATCAACACTGAGAAGACCAATCAATAGCATAGGGAAACCATGTTTGACCTGAGGATTTGAAAGCCTTTGATGATACTCAACTTAGATCTCAGCAGTTCAGACGCTCTTTTTTTGGACTTTTTCATAGTAAGATGTTATTTTCCTTGAGCTTTCTCTCCTATACACCATTACACAACCTTCAAATTTCATAGTTTGGTTAGCAAGTTAATTTTCAGAAGTTTGGTATCCTAGAGTTGTCATGTTCATATAATAATACTAATAACCATAAAACTTCTACCCAAATCGGCCCAACAAGGGGTTTAGATAATTTGTATGAGGATTTCCTTCTATGTTTAAACTTTATTGTTACCATTATAAAAAATAATAATAATAATAATAAAGTTTCTCACATAAATATAAATATTTCATATTAAAATTAAAATTTTGAGTTGTTTGGTGATCGGGATATATATGATAGACTATAGTTATATGTGGAAAATAGCAATTATACTTGAAAAATAATAATAAAACTTCTCACACAAATATTTCTGTAAAAAAGTAAAGTTGTACGTTTCTATTCTAGGAATTTCATATTATTTTTTCTTTGAGTTTTCCAATTTGCTTTTGTTTTGACTGATGAGGAAAGACAGTTAAGGGTGTATGGATTGGACATTTCTCCTTAGAACACTAGATAAACCTGTTAGAGCAAATTAATTAACAGTCTCTAATAATCTAATATCTGAAGTTAAAATATCCTAAATTTCATGACACCATTGGTGCAAATTTTCTGATAAAATATTTAGAAGGCGAAATATATAACAGAGATCGAATTCCTGTACTCAGAATTTATGTTTCGCAACTTCACTTGAACTGACTCAAGGAAACATAATAATTATTCTTCAATTAACTATTTCATTGCTTTATCTTTTTGTAGCAGTGATCATCATACGCACACGCTCATTGCTTTTGAAAAATCAAGCCAAACGAGTTTCAAACGCATGACATGCTTATCATCATTCATCTGTTCAGGTGGGTAAAAATTCAAGTAAAAACCCACAAATTCAGGTAGCTTCAGTAGGGCTTCCACAATGCCACACTCTCTTGGTTTTGGATAATAAATAAATAATGATTAGAATTTTAGCATATATTAAGAGTTGGGAAACATCATTGTATGCTACAGAGAGTAATTGAAATTCAGATGGAAGACATAATTATTTTCCTTGTCCTTCCATGAGAAACAAGTTCAATTTTAAGTACACTTATTCCAACACCTGTCTGCTTTTGCTTGTTGTCTATATAATTATAAACTACTTGATGCATATATAGCTACAATTACATTACATGGCATATAGTATAGTTTAAAAAAATTCATAATTAACAAAAGATTACAATAACATTTATCTGAGTTCAAAAGCGTAGTTCCAGAATACAGGATTAATTCCTAAATAACAAACAGATGACTACAAAGTATCACATATTCATCTACTGGATCATGCTCATCATTTCTAACTGACGTGGGACTTCTTTAACATACCGAGACAAGTTCTCACACAGGAATCATTATGATATATAAATAGGTGAATACATGTTATTATAGGGAGCATGAAGATAAATTCAATAATTTGATCCTGGAGAATCCCAGGTTTCAGGTATGATTTTGTGAAGTGAACAGCATTCATCGCGGTTGGATCCATTGGAACAGCATTTGGAAGCATAACGTTCCTGATGTTGCTCATGTTGATCCATGACCTCTTCAATCTTCTCCAAAATCTCCACAGTGGTTGGCCTATTTTCTTGGAAACATGACACACACAAGAGGGCTATATTAAGAAGAGGAAATGCCCATTGATGATCATTTTCCCTAACCTCTTTGTCAAATACCTCTCCTGTCCATTCCTCCCTCACCATGGACCTCACCCATCTAGCAAGGTCTATTCTACTCACCTCTATGCTCTTTCCTGTTAGTAGTTCCAAGAGAATCACTCCAAAGCTATACACATCACCCTTTTCTGTTAGGCTCTTTTCAGGAGCAGTGTATCCCTGAGAGGAAAACAAGAAACCTCTATTTGGGTCCATAAATTTTGATAAGCCATGCTCACTTATTAGTGGCTCATTGTTCTCATCTAGAAGGATGTTTGAGGGCTTGAGATTTCCATGAGGAACGACCTCCTCCTCTCCATCCAACTTCCTATATATGAAGGCCAAACCCCTTGCAATCCCACATGCTATATTCAGACGCAGTTTCCATGGGAAATCTTTTCTACCTGCTATATAATCTGCATAAAAAACAAAATCAATTACTTCAAACAATTTAGTTTTGATACACTGGTGGTGTATTTATGCTATCAACCAATTAGAAATATGACTATTATTTCAAAAGTCATCAACAAATTCATGATTGGATAGTAATGTAAAAAGTTTTGCACTATCTGTAATTCTGTATATTCTATAGTCGTTCCTACTTAAACTTAAGTGTTAAATAACTTTTATATCATGATATATTAAATGTATCCCTTTTAATATAAAAAAAAATACTTTGTTTTCTTAATCACTTATTAGCATTTGCCTTGTATTAATGTACTAATGTGAGGTTTCAGCTAATAGTATTGTGCAAATGATCAAGGCAGAAATATATTTACACATACAATACATGTTTGGGAACACAGAGAGAAGGTGGACGATGTGGAATGTTGCAATTGATGATAACTTACCGTTTAACAGATTAAGCAGGCTTCCATTGCTTTGATATTTGTAAATGATGAATTTTTCTTCACTGGTGGAACGATAACCAACAAGGGGGAGAATATTCTGATGCTTCAAGTTACTTATCTTCCTTAATGTTTCACCAAATTCTTCCAAGGATACCTGCAAATTCTTCAATCTTTTGACAGCATAGTAAACATTGTGTTCCAATTTCACCTTGTAAAGGCTGCTGCAGAAGCCTTCACTCCTCAAGTCAGCAGTGGCTCGAAGAAGGTCCTCGAGTGTGAACCTTTCACGATCTTCAACAAAGAAAACAAGCTCAGAATCTCCTTCCTTTAGCTTCACCTCTTGAACTTCATGAGTTGTAGCCTTTATTATTGGAGACACACGACGATGGTCTTTAACTACAGCAACCTCTTTCTCTGCACTTAACTTTGCTGACTTCTTTACAATAAAGTAAATGCTTGACAAAAGCAATCCAGCACCCAAAAGGAACACCCCCAAGGTTTCCACCCTCCAAGACGATGAATCCTTCCCATTATTAGGTGTGCTGTTACTTAAAGCACCTGGTGGTGTTGCCTGCTCTTGCAGTATTGTGTTTGTGTCACTTTCCTTTAGCCTCTCTTTGGTACTATTGCTTTCCAACTTGTTACTTGGAGTCACATAATACCTAAGGAGGTGCCTATAATATTGTTGTTTACTAGGGATCATACCAGAAAAATTGTTATTGGAAATGTCTAAGTTCCTAAGATGTTTCAATTTTGTTAAGGCATTTGGCAACCTCCCACTCAATTGGTTGCTGGTTACATTTAAATGTGTCAACCTTGTACAATGCAAAATTGACTGTGGTATGGTTCCTCTAATGTTGTTGTTAGCCAAGCTTACCACTCTTAACTTTTGGAGCCTGCATAGGGAATCTGCATCGATTGTGCCACTAAGGTTCAAGTTCTCAAGCCTTATATGTACAACATTGGTAGCATTTGAGTTACATCTTACACCATTCAACTTGACCAAGCATGGATGCGATGGTGACCCATTCCAGGTAATGTTAAGCTCGTTTCTGGGATCAAGGGCCCTTAAGAAATTTAAGAAAGACTCAGATTCTGATGACTTACCTCTTGTACAGTCTATGATAAAGAAAATGATAGCAAAGAAAACTAGCCTCCTTAGAAACACAGCAAAATCTCTTGTGTTCTGCATTTTTTGTGGCTTTCTCCTCTGTTGTTAAGGGTTTCGCGAGTGAATCATGCTAGTCCTGCATGCTTCTTTATTTGTGAATTGGATAAGGACTTATCTCTTCTTAGAAGTTTTCGCTGGGTACGTGTAATACTTGTTTTATTTGGTACATCGTTAATATCTCCATGCAATATAAAATTACACGTTGTTCCAAAAATTGATGGGTGGTATGTATATCGGGATTGACAACAAAATTCCAAGGTATCAGTATAACTCTTGTCATGAAGCATCTATCCTATAAACTAAGTGTTTCTACAGGGAATTTCAAAATACTCTGTTCTCCAACAAAAATATTCACCTCTTTCGGAGTACCTACCTACCCCATATACCAACATTTTATAGATAAATATAAAAATAAATTTTATGTTTTGCACGCTATTTTGGTTAGTTATAAAAAAAATTGTTAGCTGAAAAGACTATTTAACCTTGTTAGTAGCATTTGATAAACATTTTTCTTATAGTTTGTAATCTTTTTGAGATACTACTTCTAGTAACCATTTTTTAAACTTTAGCTTTTAATTTCCTATATTTTACTCATCTTATGTTATTAAAATATTTATTAAATTTCCATTTTATCCTTTTTTAATGTAAGGTAAGATTTCATTTTTTTTTTCTTTCACCCATAATGTATAGTTTTACATAAGATTGGTTTTATTATTTTTATTTTATTCTATTTATATTTTTAGATATTTTTATCTAACACGTATAATTTAGTAAATTAATTTATTAGCTTTTAGGTTGTTTTGAACGTGAGTGACGTAGAAATTGCACGATAATGGATGGTTAGAGAAAAGGGAGAGGCTCAGAAGAATTTGGGAAACTTAATAAAAAATAAAAAATAAAAGCTAGTAAAACCACAACCTTTAATTTAAAATATAATAAATCCAATGATGTTAACAAGGTTTGTCAAGGTGGGAGACATATCATGTTAATTGCCGTCATGTATCATAACCTTTAAGTCTTTTATGTTTCAATTAGATTTCCCTAGCATCGCAATTATGCAATTGAATCGATAAAAGTGTTACGTGGCCAATTTTTATTTGTCAATCTATTCAAATTATCACTAATGTTTTCTGACAAATAATATTGTAATTAGATTAACATTTTTCGTTTCAATTTGTACTGAGATTTTTTTGGTAAAAAAAATACCAATGCTCTTATAAAAAAAAAGAGTTAATAAAAATTAATCTGGACAACATGGTTCTAAACCAAACATATTAAAAACATTAACCAGGCTGAAAGCTGTAATAGATGTGATGTGAGCAGCAAAACGTTAATATATTATATTCATTTAATAGATAAGAATGAATAGTTTTAATTAATTTATTTGAGTAATAATATGGGTGAATGTTGGATGACATCGATTATAGGTGTGTGCCGGCTAGGATTTGTAAGGAAGAGAAAAATGAAAATTGGAAGTGTTTATAGACATTATGAGTGTCTTGATACATAGGTGATTTTTCACTCTATTCTTTTTTGTTTTCCTGTTTTTTATCTTAACCCTTATCATCATATCCTGCATGTCTTGTAGGTAAACGGAATAAATGACATAGAAAGGGGGGAAAATACCCTTGTGTGGGAGAAAAGAGACAAGAGAAGGCACAGTAAATAAAGGAAAGGAAAAGAATAGGGATAACATATATATTTTACTTCTCCACATTATAAAATTTAAGAAGACAGAGTACATTAAACCACTTTTTGAACTCTTATATTTGTTGTGGTGGCTGTGGTCATGAGTATGCGGCTGAGTCTTTGCATAAGAAAGAATTAGTAAGTAGAGACTATAAAAGTAAGTATTATTCGTCACAAGTCATGTGAAATATATATATATATATATATATATATATATATATATATATATATATATATATATATATATATATATATATTACCTCATGTGTATTCTTCCCAAGAACCCTACTTGCATAACAAAAAGTTCTTTATCTTTTCTAACAATTAGTTAAACAATATATATTTTAACATTAGATATTTCAATATGGTATGATTCTTCGCATACATTTTTTGAATTTTCATGTATCACTTAATTTTGTACATTTACCGCAAATAAATAATATTATATAGTTTAATTTTTCTTATTAGATAAACTATCAAATATACTATAGTATCAAAAAATGAAAGAGAAAAAATACATGACATTAAAAAGTAACAACAACATTTTTCACCTTGTTTAATTTCTAAATGTAAATGATGCCAAAAAAAAATCCTAAATGTAAATAATTTTACTACATACAATTTGGTTACTAGTCTATTAATTTAAACATTTTATCTATTGTAAGTACGGTCGATAAAATAAAGTTGTTAAAATTATAATTTTAACCATTTTTAAGACGATCCAAATATGATTTAAAAAAAAGGTGATCCAAATATTAAACTTAATTTACAAATCAAGTCAAATCTTATCTTCTTTATAAGCTTTCATTATGACTTATGAGTATTTCTAAATCAAATCAATATAAGTGAAAGAAATTAAATTAATTCCAAATTTAAATTTAATATTCTGATCGCAGTTTAAAATTTAATATAAGTTTTGTAAGAAAATCCAGTCACAATAAATTAGTTCTTAAAAGCAACTAATTTTGTATCATTAATATCATAAAATTTAATTAATGAATTACATAATGCAATCTGTTTTGAAATAGTATATTTTTGTTATATTTGTATTGCCTAAAATGCTTTACATTTTAAAAAAAATCTTAATATTTTGGCAAATAGCTGTCATGGACCTAGTTATATAGATAGGAGACTAATTGTAGCATTAGCATGTGCCGTTCCTTGAATATGTTAGATTATACATGAACAACTAATTAATAATTGAAAATAAACATTCATTGACTTTCCACCTCTGCAAAAAATATTTACTCTCCTACCTTGACCTGCATGATATAAAGTTATGAACCAAGAATATTTTTTTGTCTAAGGTCAAAAGATAACAGGTCTTTTTCAATTTATTAAATTAGAGGCTAATATCATGTATAATTAAATTTTTTTTCAGAGATTATTAGAAAGATTAAGTTTCTTATGTATAAACAAGTGTACCTGTTGTATTTGTTTAAGCATTTTGATATATTTCTTTTTTTCTCTAGCTGCTGTCGGTATGTCATTATTGTATCATTTTGGGTTTAATATAATTTACATTTTTTCCAAAAAAAAAATTTATAAAATAAAAATTAAACATAAATTATCTCACTATATAAATCATTTTTATTCATGTGAATACCTTAATCTATTTACAAATCCTTTGAGTTTATGAACCACCAATATACTAATATATGAGTGATATTACCGCAATCACTGTTATAACATCAAACATAACGAAATTAAAATTGAATATTTTCCCCTGCCATAATTCCATTGGCAACCTTCCTTCGAAATTGCCCCTAAGGTTGTTTAACCACCTTGCACTTGTCTTTATCTCCAATTTGCTCGTGCAGAAGATGATTCTGTGAAGTGTTTTTTTTTTGTTTTTTTGAAATTATGTAGTAATGTTCTTTGGCATTCATGAGGAATTTGCAAAGTACAATGCTTGGATTCGTGCCCTGCAAATAAAAGAATACTGAAAGCAATAAGAAAAGTCAATGTCAAAATCCCTATTGCTTTAAGGAGAAAAAAGATGTGGTACACCCAACGGGTCACTACAATAATTTCCCAACAAAAATGAGTGGGGTTGCACGTTACAAGTCTAAATACCCTTTAGTTCACGCCTACTTCTCTTCATCATTAAGCTTAGCTTTAATCCAATAGCCGTTGGACCAATTTTTAAAATATGAACAACTCATTTTGCTTGTTGTAGTTATTATATGTAGGCTGGCCTCCAGACACGCTTAAATTGCGTTCAAATCCTTGACTTCACCTTTTTCCTTTGCCCTCGAATCAAACGATAAAACCCTTTTCATTCTCACATTGCTTTTGATTTCTTCCAATTTCCCATTTTCATAAGCAAAAAAGATATTTGAACACCCAAAATTCAACCCTAAAGAGAAAGAAAAAAAAGAAACAAAAATATGTATGATATATAATATGATGTGACACTAAGTGAGAGATAAAAATAAAAAAATATTAATGAAATGTTTAAAATTAAAAAGTGTTCAAATATTATCACTCAAATATCCTTTTGATATTCAAACATTCTTTAAGGATAGTAATTTAGAATTTATTTAAATATACTTATATAAAAAGATTAATAAATCTTGTACAATACAAAATGATAAAATAAAAAGTACATATAAAGGATATGATTTTCAAGGATGAAGATACGAATAGTTTTTAAAAACTACATTTATACTTGGATGAAATCGTTAACCCATATCCTTTTTAGAATCAGGTCCTTCTAAAATGGGACAATTATACTTTTTTTTTATAAAATTTCCTTTCTAAGATTACATTTAAGAGACTTTAATACTATTTTTATTTTTCAAGATATAGTATTTATATTCCATCATGCATTCATTGACTGCTGATTACATCTAATATACTTTTTTTTAACATATATTGCCAAATCAAATCATCATTCAATGTATGCTGCACAACAGTCAGTAAAATTTCCTATGTACAAAATGACACCAACCCCAATCAAGCCCTCCCCTGGTAACCCCCATATTCATCAACCAAACCTTATCCAATTTCACAACTCGCCAAATGGAAAATAAAAACAATTTAATTTTCACACTTCTATCTAGGCTGCCCAAATTGACATTGCATACTGAAAAGGTAGGTGAATCAAATTAAAAAACCAACACTGTAAGAAATATTATTCTATTGATATGAACAAGAACAGTCATCATTTTCGTCATCATCATCAACAATCTCATCAAAGAAAGGATCTCTTAGAAGCTCAGCTGCAGAAGGCCTAGCCCTTGGCTGAGCAAGGCACTTCTCAATGAAAGCCTTAACCTCAGGATCTTTGACCTTGTTCAAGGCAGCAGGTCTAACTCCAGAAGACACCTTCTTGTATATCTTAGCAACATTGTCACATTCACTATAAGGAATCTCTACTGTCACCATCTCTAACACACACATCCCAAATGAGTATATGTCCACCAATTCTGTGTAGTCTTCATCGTATAACTCTGGAGCCATAAATTCTGGTGTGCCAAGAATCGTGTGTGCACAATGGTTCTTGCCCACAATTGCTGCCAAACCCAAGTCACCAATCTTAACCTGATAACCATGGAAAAAAATAACATCACTAAAACCACTTTTTTTGTCATTAACTATTTTCTATTTTTGAAACAAAAATGTTTGATAAGAACAGTTTCTAAAAATAGTTTAAAATTAAAATATCTCTAGACTGTTATGATTTTTAATTTCAATTATCCATTACTCATGTTCTTTCTTATGATATCCCATCTACTTGCCTGATTACTCTCTTCATCCCATTTTCTTCCCTTGTTTACTCTCTTCTACCCCTTTTAAAAATTTGTTTTTGAAAATTTAGGTTTTAAAACCAAGTAACAGTTATTGGACAACTTGATATAAACACCAAAAGCTTAGAAACACAAATATTAGGCTGAAATCAATATTCATAGTGATAATGCACCACTTATTTCACCTATCATTTTTTTTCACAGTAGTAAATTATTAGCAAAACAGAAGTAGTCATCAAATTGTTATTCTAAAAACAATATAATTTGATTGTTTTTGTCAAGCAAACAGGAGACATCATGACTTGCTCAAGTTAATTACTTAGATCTCACACAAGGAATTCATGTCAAATGAAAGTAAATAAATAAGTAATCAATTTTTTCTTTCATTAGTTGTAGTTGATTTTCACCTTGATAATCAATCAAACATATAACTGAAAGAAAAACAAGATTTGAAGAAAATGGTTCACCTGGCCAGTATTCCCATTGACAAACACATTGCTGCAATTGAGATCTCTGTGGATGATGCAGGGATCGTGCAAGTGCAAATAATTCAACCCTTTCAAAATCTGCTTAGACCACTTCTTTAGGGCCTTTATGGAAACATGTCTGTGCTTCTTCCTGTACTCCCTCAAATTCCCACTGGTGCAAACCTCAGTGATGAAATTCAAAGTGTTTCTCTGCTCATCCCTCCACACATTGTAAAGTGCAATGATGTTCTTGTTGGTCAAGCTTCTGAGCAACCTCACTTCAGAGTAAAGCCTATCCAACATGGCAGGGTCATCACAGAAGTTCCTCAGCTTAACCTGGTTCCATGCCACCTCTATTCCTTCTTCTTGATCAAATGCACGGTACACTTTCTTCACAGCACCACATCCGAGCAACTCACTGTATCTACCATAGCGACCGGTTGGATCGGTCTCAACAAATGGCTCGGAATCTTTGTCAGGGTTAACACTTGGCATCTATCACATGCAACAGTACCAATCAGAGACTCAGCAAAATCAAAATCATATCATATCAAACCAAATTCAGTATGTCACTAAATTTTGTGGGAGAAAAAGGAAACAAACAACAACCACAACAACAAAACAACCCCATTAAAGTTTATAAATAAAAAACCAAACAAATATAAACTCAAAATTAACCAAATTCAACAAATAACATATATAAGAAGAAAAAACTGTTATGTCACACGGTAGAAGCTAATTACTAAGTCTAGCGATTAATTCATTGATTATCACGTTTTCATGTCGGTCAATCTTCTCTTAACATGTGAACAAGTTTTTGAATTTACTAAAAAAAAGAGAGAGAATACAATTCTATTATGTGTGATATGAATATTGGCTGAACTTACGAACATGCAGTGGTTTCAGATCATACGCAATAATTTCTCACCAAATATTTTTTTAAGTAAAAGAGAAAAACACAGACAGAGTTGTGGAAGAGAAGAACAGTGAATGAATGAATATAATGCATGAAAGAAGAAGGATAAGATTGATTACCATGAAGAGAACCGCTTGTTTGACCCCCAAAGGAGAGAAAACAACACAATTCTGCAGCTTTCGGCAGAAAAGAGAAGCTAACTACGCTCCAACCTCAAATCAGACACATAAAATGAGGGGAGAGGTCAGAGACGTGTAAATGTCCACTATTTATAATAAAGAAGCAGTGTTGAAGGCTAATTAATTCACACTATAGAATATTCCAACTTTTTCTATATGTTTTTAAGTATAGTAAAACAATAACTTTGTCTTTTTAAAATGAGATACCGTATTCAATTCAAATCTTGAAAATAATAAAAAGTATGAGTAGACTTTTTCTTTAAAAAAAAATGAGTTTATTTTACTCAGAATTACCTAAAATCTAATATGACTTTTAAAAATGAAAGATTGAAAAAATAATAATAAAACAAATGAATTGATTGTTTTTTTTCACTCATCTCTGTCATGTCATGGCTCATGGGAGATGCATATGCCATTAATAACGTCTAGAGAATAATTTTTAAATTTCTATAATATCTTTACATTATTCTCTCTATTTATTAAACATAAAAAGTGTTTTAAGATATCAAATATATTTACTTTCATTTGATACTTTTCTGTATCAAAAAATGTAAATGAAGATTTCAATAAATTAAATAAACTTTTGATATTATCTTTGATTTGTAGAAATAAAAAAAAATTACAATGAAAGTGGAACAAAGGAAACAGATTTACAATTTGCATCGTGTTTTTTGGGTGTTGAGGAAAGTCAAATAAATCCTGCAACATTGGAATTAATCATAGTGCGTTTTGGTTGGTCTTTATGTTGCGAGTCAACGCGCAAGGGTATGACGGCAGCGCGTGCAGACCAAACAGAAATGGAGGAGCGTGTTGAGATGCTTCTAATTTTAATAGCTTTCCAGTTAATGGGGAAGAGGTTTTGTGCTTAGTGGTTCTCTTCCAAGAAAAGAAAACATTAGAAAGAAAGAACAAAATCAATTTGTGTTTGTGGCTTCAGAATCACATTCTCTTCTCTTGTATTGACAGGGATACAAATAAAGAAAGTTAACGGTTAAAGTCAGATTTTTTTTTTCTGTTCATTATAAGAAAATATTTCTAGGTCTATTGATTTGACAAAAAAGAATAAAAAAAATTGGAATGAATAATATTTCTAAATAGCATGAGTCTCATATTTTTATATTTTATTTTAATTTAAATTTTTTATCTCAATTTATTTTTATTATATTTATTTTTTCTCTATCGAATGGACCCTTAAGATATACAATTTGCGTGATCATGAAAATAAATTTTAGAGAACATAAGTGTCATCATTCATTGGAGTTGGAGGTGATTTCCGGCGGCGATACTTTTGTTTTAACTTCCTCTTCAGCAGGGCCGAATCCAACAACAGAAATTAGGGGCCAAAATATAACTTTTATAACAAAAATTTACATTATTTATTTATTTTAATAAAAAACTCATAATATATTAAAATGAATTTTGATAATGTCTTGTACAATTTAATATTTTATTATTATATCATATTATTGGTATAAAATATTTACCGACTTTGTTGATGATTAAAATTTATCAAAAAATCTAATTGACCACTTTTAGTGAAATTTTTTATTCTAATTATGTTTTTAACTTCCATAAAATTTAAATTCAAGTCTTTACTTAAGGGAATAGATTTTATTATTATCCGGATTAACAATTTATTAGTATAAAATTTAATATTTGGTATCTCTTTTCCAAAATTTATGTAATAATATTTAGATTCATAAATTTAAAGTTAGACTCATACATTTAAGTAAAAAATAAACTGGAACCTAACAATAATAAAATATATAAGAGAAATACATTAAAAAGAATATGTGAATAACACTAATAAAAATGGATAATAGTTATTAGAATGTCTCATAATTGAAGTTAATTATCAATTCTTATATAATGTAAGTTTATCTCATAAAAAAAATTAATTATAAATAACATTTAATTTCTTAAGTCAATTATAACCTATGTAGATATCTATAACCATTAAAATAATGATAATATATTATAAAAGGAAAAGATATTATTAACAAATGAAATAAATAACATCAAATATTTTTGTTTTAAAAGAGAAACAAATGTAATCATTTGAATCATGAAGACTATAAAAATAGAATATTTGTCTAAAAAGGAAAAATGTCATTATTTTTGTAATCAATACTATAAAAGAGGAATAAAATATTTTATAAAAAATAAACAATTAATACTATTATTTATATAATAAAAGTCTTCAAATAAAATAATTAATTTAATATTAAAAAATTATATTATATATATTAAAAATAAAATGCTAAAAACCTCTTTCTATTTTCCCCTTCCACCATGTGTACGCCATCTTCTTCATAAGGATGATATGACTCCTTGATTCGTCGCACCATGTCTGCGGCACCTGCTGATGTTGTCATTGTGGTCCTTGGCATAGAAGTGCAAAAGGAGAGGATAAGATGAGGAAGAGAGAGGAGATAAAAAATAAAAGGGATATGATAAACAAAGAGAAAATAAATAAAAATTTGTCTACAAATTGATGCATAAAAAATTTACATAAAAATTTAGTCCAACCGAATTAGCAACATACTTAATAAATTTTTTAATGTTAAAATGGTTCAATGATGTCATGTAATCTTTATCATTAATTCAGAAACACAAGTGTTAAATTTTTACAAATTTAAGGACTAAATTGAATATTTATTTTTTTATTGGTAAATATTAATTTATTAGTATTATTAGAAATATAAGTTGAGAATTTCAAATTTGTGACTCTTTTTTTTCTCTCTTCTCTATTAATATTTTTCAATCATGGGATTAACTTTATATGTCATCTTGATTAATGATTTCTACTCATCAATTTGATAGAATATTTTGAAAAGAAATTAAAATAATTAATTGGTTGCTGGTTTTACAACACCATAAAAAAGAAATTAAAAGGTTTTACCGTACCAAAATTTGTTGCTGTAATTTATGGAGGAAATATCTAAACCAAAATATTGTGACGTGCTTCGCGTGAAGATTCGAGTTCACGACACATACTGTATGTGGATAACTTTCATTTCCAAAATCTTCCTTATGGTTTCTCAGCGTAAGAATAATGTGATTCTTTCCATTGGAAATTGTCCTATTTTATGGGGAAATGCTATTTTTTGTAAGAGTTATTAAGTCCGTGTAGCCCTTTCATTCATCCTTGAGTTAATTACTTATATCATATGACCATCCCTTTCAACATTGCATGCAAGGCCATGAATCACGAAGGTGCCATTTGCCAACGAAAGAAAAGAAAAGTGGATCATCACTTTGAGTTCAAGATTTGATTTCCAATAATGATCATGTTAATTGTATATTTATTTCGGGTTATTTTAAGGGAACTTTCCCCCCTTTACTTGTTGAGAAAGTTTTCAAATAATCGGCAATTATTTCTTAAAATTTGTACTAAAATAAATATAGATTAGCCAATTAATATACAACTACGCACGTATGATATGTTTTGTTTCCTTACTCAATCACGGATCGCATAACTTAAAGAATAATATCATCCTTCAATAATCATAAATCACTTTTAAAAAAATAATAATAAACACAGCTTACAAAAGTAATAGAATTTATGTACAAAAAAAGTAATAGAATTTAAAATTTAATATAGAGTACGCTAAAGGAGTTTAATATCATATCCTTTGAATTTAAAAATAATTCTCTTTATATAGAGCAATATCACTTATATAGAGGTCTTTTTGTATGAGTTGTTTTCGACTTTTTATATCGATTTCAAGAATATGTGAAATCTTTATATTTAAGGGGGAAAAAAAATAGTAAAACACTTTCAAAATGAAAAGCCAATCACGAAGGTGCTATTTTCAAAAGAAAGGAAGTAAAAGTGAATAATCACGAGATATAAACTTGATTTCCAATAATGATTAATAATGTAAGCTTTATATTTATTTAAGGGGAAATTTTTGTCCTTGTTGAAAACGTTTTCCAAAAAATCGGTAATTATTTCTTAAAATTTAGACTAAAATAAATATAGACTATTAGTAAACCAATCCTTCCAACTTAACATATTCTATGCGTATAAATAAAGTTAAAAATAATTGATCATTGATATTAAAATTTAATTATAAATATTTTTTCTAAAATTATTCACTATTTTTATTATCTTACTGTCACAAACTATTTCTTTTCTTTCATTACCATTGTTATTTATTATTCTTGTCATCATTATCACACTGTGACAATGACGATGACACATTGGTGGTCTTATGGTTTGTAAAGTTAATTTTATAGCAAAATTTTGATCAGCAAAGGTAAAAAAAAAAACATATGTTGGATTTACAATGCACGCTGCAACATTTTCATTAAAACAGACATGCTCTTTAACTTGTAACTAGTTCCATAATAACACCACTATTACTTTTGTTTCTTAATGTTTAATTGATAGACAAATGTGTTTTTGAAAAATAAAAATATAAAATTTAATTTTTAAAAATATAAAAAATGTAACAAATATATTATGTTATTAATTTTTGTTCATCAGCGTAATAAAGTCATGTATGTGGTATGATATATTTATTTTTATGTCACTCTGATCTTTGTTTTCATAACAAATTTATCTTTCTATCTACATGGGAGATGACTTTATTAAAGGTAAACAACGAAAGGTTAACTGTATGATATATTTGTTACACTTTCAATGATTATATTTTTATCTTTAAGTAGATATTTGTCAATAATTCTCAAGTGTTGTTGCTGCCTGTAATGCTAATAATTACAATTGGCAATTAGTTAATTAGCCTATATTACTAATAATAGCAGGAATTCAGAGAGAAAAAACAACAACAATGGAGACGTCGAAGACCATCTCTGCCGCACTGAAACTCTTCGACGCAAAGAAAGAGAATCTCAAGAAAGCCTACTACGATCTCCAAAGTCACTCCTCTCTTCTCGCTCCTTCCTTCTCTCTCTCATGGTCCCACCTCGACGCCCACTTCACCTCCCTCCACACCTCCCTCTCACACCGCTTCCACCTCCTTCAGTCCCTCGAATCCCAACAACAATACCCACCATCCTCTCCCTCCAAATACCTCAGCTTTCCACCCTCCCCCACCGACCCATCATCGCAAAACGGCACCGCATTGCCCAAAAATCCCTCCGAACAAATTCTCACGCTCTGCAACAACATGGACGGAAAAGGGTTGAGGGACTACGTCGGGGACCATTTAAAAGACAAGGCTGCAATCGAGGATACGCTTCGGAGTGCACTCAAGAGTGCCTCTGATGCTGCCGCATCGATGCTTCTCGATTCGTTGGACGGTGTTGTGGGCGCGAATGTGGTGAAAGATGACAAGGAATTGCGCAAGAGGAAGAGGACTTGCAGTTTTTTGTTCAAGCAGTTGAGGGCTGCTGCGTCTGTGTCTTTGAGTTTTAAGGAGAAGTTAAGAGCCAATCGGTTGTGTGTGGACTGGAAGCGAAGCTTGATGAGGGATGGTTGTGTGGATGGTGTTGGGGCCATGGCTTTCTTGCATTTTGTGGCGGCTTATGGCTTGCTCTCTGAATTGACCGTGCATGAGATTCTCACCTTCTCTGTTATAGCTGCTTCCAATGATGAGCTTGCTGAGCTTTACTGGAGTGCTGGTTTGACGGACAAAGCTCCAGGTTTGAATTCCTTCATTGGATTTTGATTTTTTGGTTTCAATCTGAGCTGTTAGGAGATGGTATTATGGTGTGACTGTGTTTGTGTTTGTGTTTTTATTGTGTTGTTAACTGTTGTTGTGACACTGGTGTTTAGGGTTGATGGTGTTTTTAGGCCTTGATAAATGGGTCATCTTTGGTTTAGTGCCTGTTTGGATGAATCATAAACCCTTATAGTTATAGGAGAAGAAATAAGAAGAAAAAAGGAAATAAATCATCCTATGTTTTGCCAATATCCAAACTTTATCCCTTAAAAGTTAAAACCATAGTGTTTTAGTCCCTTGCAATTTTAGTTTTAGGGGGACTAAAGTTTGGGTACTAAAAAAATCAAGGACTAAACTAAAGATTACCCATTTTTCAGGGTCTAAAAACATCATTAACCCCTAGGGTTTATGTTACGTGGTCTCGGAGTTGTAATTTGAAATGATGATGCTGCTGTTATTTGATTTCTAGTGTTACACTTTTTTGGTGGTTTAATTTGTGAGGGAAATTTTGTTTTGGGTGTTTTGCAGGTCTTGTGCAGAAACTTATTGACAGGAGCAAACATATTCTGGCTGTCAAGTTTGTTTTTGAGTTCAATCTTGCTCATAAGATTCCACCAGTTCCCATTTTGGAAGCTCATGTGAATGAGTCTCAGAAACTTGTTAAAAGACTTTCTGAAGAAGGGAAGTCACTTGTAAGTACTCTCCCCTTGATTGGTTAACTGGTGTATGGTGTCAGTGCCTGTATTTATTTGGGTCTTTTTGCAGAGTGAGATCACGGCGAGAGAAATCCATGCACTGAAATCGGCGATTAAGGTTATTGAGAGTCATAATCTTCAATCTGAATATCCACCTGAAAGCCTTCAACAGCGTATAGAGCAATTGATGAAGCATAAGGCAAATGTAAAATATGCTGCATCGGCTTTTTCTGCAAAGCCTCCTCCACATCAGCAGCAACAAAGTGGAATCAAGCGTCCTCGAATGTCCGAGCCAGTTGGTTCTGCTTCTGTCCTGAACAGTGCCAGTGGTGCCAGCTCAACCGTTCACTACCAACAACCTCATTTCCAGTCATCAGGTTTGTTGCTGGAACATCTAAATCCGTACATGAACTTGCCAACCATGCCATATGGCATGAAGGCTCAAACCCCATCCATCCCGCCTTATACAGGCGCTTCAACTGGGCCTTATGGTCCTGATGGTGTCCCAATGGGTCCTAGTGGCAACCGTGGTCAAGGTGGTTCTCTTCCAATTTCATCAGAACCACTTATGCCGTCTGGTTATTATGATAGTGGCTCTGCTTATGGTGGTTATGGTCTGCAACATTATTACCAAACATCTTATCCTCAGTAGATTGAGATATCGTTTTCTTTTGAATACTGAACTCCTGGGTTGGTGGCTTGGTATTAGTTTCTCTATGACTTTGCACTTCTGACTTATAGTTATTAAAAGCATTGCTTGCTTTGTTGATCTCCATGATTAAAGGAAAGGAACTAGATTCAGCAATGAAGGATTGTGAGGGAATGATTAGTTTCACAATTTTAATTACTTGAATGATTTTACATCTACAAGATTCCTTTTAGGTTAATCACAGTATTCTTTAAACTTATCTGTTCTTGCTCTTCATTCCTGCCTAGCCTTTATTTTCTTTGCTTGGTATTGAGGCTTAGACTGGGTTTCAAAGGTAAAACCCTCTCAAATAGAAACTTCCATATTCATATCAGGTGCAGTTTTGCTTGAGAATAACTTATTAAATGTGTTTGCACTACAGTTTCATGTGTGCTTGATTTCTTTTCTTTCATGTCCTAGTTCATAATGGTAAAAGAAAAACAGAAATCATATTTAAAGGAAGTTATGGGTTAACCTTATCAAAATTTATTAATGGGATGGAAAGTATTTAGTATTATGACATCCCAGACAACAACTCTCTGGATTTTTAACTTTAGTTTGGTTGCCTCTCACTGTAGATAGAAACTCGTTTTTCTCATCCATTGGTTTCAAGGGTTTTAATCCAAAAACGTAGGGTAATTCATCCATTCCGTAAGCTTTAACATAAAGCCTAGGAGAATTGTAGTGATTGTTCTCATCCATGAGACCATGCATCATCCCCCCAGATGGAAAAATACAAGATATTTGTTTTGTTATTTTGTTACTTCTCTGTATGAATTGTCTTTATTCTCTGTGGAAAAATACCTTTCAACTAGGTCTGGTATTCAGTACAGTTTCTCGTCTCTGGTTTCTTTGCTTTCCTTTGTCTTTTGGCCCACGAATGTCTTGTATGAAATAAAAGAAAAAAAATACTGTTGGCTTTATTTGCTTATTTTGCACATTACCTTTGTGCCAAAAAGAACAAAGAAATAATGTTTTTAATTTCTTTGAATTTGAAATTATATACCATTGTGTTTTTCTTCTGTATTTTGAACTTATTCATAACTTTTGATGGTGAAGGGGTGCTTATTATGATTTATGCTTCCCACTGCACAATAATAATCATTTGAATGAATTATATCTCATAATCCATTCGACATTTGATTTGTTGACAACTTGACATCTAACAGATAATTTTGTATTGTGTGACTAGCAGAGCTAATTCTAGTTGAATAGTTTATCTTAATTAGATGTGGATGAATTGATGTTAAATGTCATCATGGTAGTGATATTCAGTTGAGTCATGGTATGCATGCTTTGGTCTATAGTAGTTGAAGTCTCTTTTAGAAAGCAGCCCAAAACAATATGTTTGGGTTCCATCACCTTGGGCTAATCCAAGGTATGTGACACTGAATGTAGGAAAATAAACTTTTGGGCTGTCTGAGATTTTTTAGTCTATAGATTTTGTATCATTTAATCATGAAGTGGGTAAAAAGTTCAGTATAGTCAATCATAGAAAATTAAAAAATATGCCTACGGGTGTTGGCTCACTTGATCACGCTACGTCCATGACAAACACGTGGCTTAAGTTTGAATCCTAGGTCTCCTTATGGTGGGTTATTTGTGACTCCCCTGCATGGCCTGTGGGCCTATCCTGAATCTGGATTTCGGCAACCATTTCCCCGCTCTATTTTTTTCCCCAAAAAATAAAGAATATAAAAAACTCCACATTAAGGTTGGTGAGATTAGCATTAGCTTTTTTTAGCTTTTTTCTATTACTATGTTGTAAGTGTAAAATATTCATTGACTTTGTTGATAGTTAATCTTTGCCGGAGAATTAACCGTCCACCTTTAATGAGATATTCCTTTCCAATCATGTTTATTTTCTTTCACATGCTCAGAACCCAAGATCTTGCGTAAAAAATCCTAAGTCAATTCCATTCAGACTAACCTAACGTTGGTAGAATAAGATTAGCTTGACAAAATGAGTTTTGACACTTTTTTTTTGGGGTATATATATACATCTACTAGGGAGGTTCTAATAACAATTTTAGGACCAGTTGATTTTGTGATACATGTTTCTGTACAGTATTTTGATCTTTATCAATGAATGCGTTAGCTTGAGTTTTACCTAATAATAGTTAACACTTAAAGAAGGGTAAGTGTATGAGAGGATTTTCAAACTGTTCTACCTATGAAGTGATCTATTACCTTTGAAAAGGTGTGTCTGTATTACTATTTGGTGTCGTATAGATTGTTCCTCTCACCTTTTGAGACCATTGCTAGTTGGTAATGTAACATGTAAGAGAGACCACGTTTTCTATATGTTTGGAAATGTTTACTACCCTGAATGGTTGAGACGTATTCTCAGTGTGTTCCATGAAAATTGGCCGTAGATGACTGACCAGCTTTCTTCTTCTATTTTGGCTAGTGATTGGGTAGTGAGAAGAATTTCATTCAGAAGAAATGGACCTTGCATCCTTAACAAGGTGTAACTCACCATGGACGAATAACTTTACGCATAGAATTTGGAATTGGCAAAGAATATTAGTGAATATATTATCAAGTCTGTGTTATAGTTTTGATCAATGGGACATGAGTTGTTTTACATAATTTAACATTAGTAGGATATACACTATGTGGAGTCATGATTTTAATATTAGTGAGCACAGAATGAAAAGTGGAATATGTTTGATTTAAATATTTGTCAAAGAAAACTTAATCATAGAATACATGCTGAAATATTAAAATAAACTTAATTCATACTAATGTTTTAAATTGGTAGCGTTGAATCCTGAATAATTATAAATACTTGATTTTCTGTTTGTGTTAGCTGTTCAACGTTATTTCATGAAATGAAAGTTATTTATTGTTTGTCTATTGAAGTATTTCTAGGATTTTTTATATTTAAGTAATCATGTATTTGTGAGGAAGTTTTTTTCTAACTCCTACACGTTCTTGTTTTTATTATTCTCATTGTCGAAAAGATAAGAAAATTCAAAACAAATAGATGTAATTTATTTGTCAATACAAGACAAAACAACTAGAAGCAATTAATCAATCGTAAGATGACGGTATCTATTCAGTTTTTGATATTTTTTAACATATAATTCACCGATATTTTATTATTCACCTTTGGTTTTGAATAATATCAATAAGAACATTTAATGCATTAAATTTTAAGGGAATCAACAATAAAATATGCAATATATTTAAAATAAGAAATTCATATTATTGGGGTTTAATAAAATTTTACTTAATGCCCCTATTTTTATTTTTTAACCAAAAAGTATAATCATATCATTTCATTAACAATGATAGACTTCTTTAAAAAAATCAACAATGACTGAATACAATAAAGGATAGTGTTATTAAGAGTATTTTTATCTAATAGTTGAAAATTAATCCATTTGTAAAATATAGAGATAGTTGAAATGGACTTTTTTTCATCTAATAGAGTTTTTTCCGTACACACTATTAATGTCCAGGCCTCTGTGAGCACTGAGCATACTTAAGGGATCATAGTAACAAAAATATTAAACAACAGGTTTTTATTTTTATTTTTTATAATTGATTACCTTTCCTTAAAAGAAATAAAGTTTATTCTCCACATTCTGAAATTTAGAAATTAATTTGGAATCTCATTGATAAAAATCTTAAGAATAAGTTTTCTTTATTATTTAAACTATTTTAAGAAAGATTCACTTCTAAGATTTTTACATGAAATTCTGAAGATACCTAACGAACTCTTAATGTGATAAAATCTCTCCTTCTATACGTCATATTTTTTTTTGTGCGATAGTTTTCAAATTTCATGCATTAAATAAATCCGAGAAAGCAAATGCACTCGGCCATTCCAATGTTTGTAAAGTGGCAAAAAATTATTGGATAAATAGATGGTTGGTAAGATGGTAAGAGGAATGCCAATGAAGTCAACAACTCTAACTGTTTCGACTTTCTACGGTATAAATAAGGTATTCATACTTTAATTTTACTTGGGAAATTTTGTCACCAAATAAGAAAAAAATGTTCAGAGATAGATAATGTAGGTGATTTTATTTTTGTATAGCTTGCTGTGATTTGCAATTGAATTGAATGTGACATGCTTTAACATTTAATATAGTAAAATTCATTTGGGAGGAACGAGAATACTCGATAAATTTTTTTTGTAAAGAATTAGAAAACCAGTGAGAACTTTGCTTTAACTGCATCTCAAGCCGTTAAATGCTTAGATTTGTCGTTGTTTTCCTATCTCTTCACCTAATCATAGGCTAAGTACACTCTTCCTTTTCTTATCTGTCTCCACACAGGTAAAAAGTAAAAACACACACCGAATGGAGAAAAGAAAACAAACCATAATGAAATGTTTCTATCTCTTGTGCTTTTCTAGACCATATTTCATTAATAATACCCTATACATTATAGTAGTAAACCAAATATTGAGCCTCAACTTCTTTTTAACCTCTTTTAACAAAATGGTATGAGATTAGTAAAGAAGATATTTAATAGTGTGAGGCCAACATGTTAACTTATTCTTTCCTAGATCTTTACAACATATCCATGAAAAATTGACAACATTCTCATTTATTGTTGTGACTGAGAAATACCCATTTGTAATTAATAGGTCAGGTCAACAATTGCCGCATTTAGATGCCCTAAACAATGTAGTTAGTGTCCAAAAACCTCAAGCAAAACATGACTCCGTGAAGTAATTCTGGTTTTAATCAATTTCTTTTAGCTGCATCCACTTACTACTTTTTGGTGTCACACATGGCATATTCCACATGGGAATTGCCGACGGTGTATTCCTTGAACTGAATCATGTGATCAAAGTTCAAATAACATAGACAAAACTACACACTGAGGTCATTGCTTGAGCCTGACTCTCTAATTCACGAGATTAAATTATTTGAATCTAACCCTTTGCTGAATCAATTCTGGTTTGGCTTTGGCTTTCAACTTGTGGAAGGGAACCGCAGTTTTGCACCAATCACTCATTGATTGTGTATGGTGAAGAGTAACATAGAGCTGGTACTTGGTACTTGGGACACCACTTTTCACTTTCAACTCTTACCTAGCCAAAAAACACATCAAACATAAAAAAAAACAATTCTTTTAACGAATAGTAAAATAATAATTTTGTTACAAAATCTTTATCCAATAGTGAATCATTCATTGACAAAATCATCCACCTATCAGCTTTAAAAAGTCTAAAGTTAAATCTACACAACCGATTAATTTCTCTCTCCATCCCATCCATTCACGTTTATTTTTATTAAACAACGAATAAATAATATATACTGAATTTTTGTTATATTATCATCAAATTACTTAAGGTATTAATTTTTATAATAATTATTTTAAGAGCTTAATTAATATATATAATTAATGTAAAATTTTTTATATCTTCAATTAATAAAAAATTTATTAGCATGGTTTTTAAGGTGATTATTAATCCCATTTAATAATTTATAATTGAATGACAATACTTTTTTAGACTATTAATGAATATATTATTTACTCTTATCTTAAAAATTATATTAATAATAATTTCCTATCAATGATGATACATGTATGTGTATTAGGCTCACAAACACTTTAATATGGGTGTTATTGAAATACAATTAACTCCATGAATCTAGCAATATCTAAAAAAAAGCAACCCAAACCAATTTTAATTGGTTTATACTTTATAATTTCAAATATGAACTAAATCAATTAAGATGGATTTCCAAAATTTATTTAGTTTTAATAAATTTTAGATTTTAGTATTTCACTTTCTTCTACTTTTGTTTTTCTTTCCTTTTTATTTATTTTGACTTTATTACGATTTTATCCAGTGTCACAGAGTGTCTTAAAATTTGATTAATTTATTTTTATAATTTTTTTTTATCATATTTTGAATAAAGAAATTAATAAAAAATTTAAAATAATAAATATAGAAAAAAATAAATATTAAATAAAGTAAAAGGGGTGTTATCAATACATTCGTTCCTTGTGATATACTCTCTTTTTATTAAAAAAATAAATTAATAAATTCATTAAATAAAAAACAAAGCTCATAAATATTATGATTTCCAATAAAATTCCACTAAAAAGTGTATTTTCAAAAGAAATATCTTCTTAATAAAAAATGTTATTAAAATAAATAAATTTTTGACCTTAGTATAATATTAAAATTTTATATAAAATAAACAATAAATAAAAACAAAAACTTAAAAATATAATAATTTATTTATTGTTTATCATGAGCTGAATCAAACCAATATATAATCTTAATGGGATTAACTTAATTTACATAGAACCAAAAACATTTAAAAACTCAAATGAATCCAATTCAACCATGAAAAGTCCTCAAATTCAACCTCAATTATTACTAGCATGATATTTTTTTTTTATTTTTTTTATGGTGGTGAGTTTAGTTACTAAGAAGTAACAAAATCTACCTGTAAAAAAAAGGGTGAGAAAGAAGGGTTTAAAATGACAGAGAAGAGAGAGAATCAGAGAAAGAGGTCCATCCAACGTTGCAAGTCAACTGAGTAGTCCTGCTCTTCTGCTATGCTCTCCCAACATCTCTGACATAAACACACACACCAAAAAATGCATCTCTGAAATGACCCTTTTGCCCTTCTCTCCCTCCCTACTTCTCCTTTGACTCTCCGCAACGCCACCGCCCCACAATGGACGCCGCCGCCACCAACTCCGGCGAACCCCGCCCGAGCTCGGAGCTTCAGACAACTGGGGAATCCGAGGATCCGAATCGAAGCGGGTCGGGACAGAATTCGACGGCGAGGTATAAGCTGATGTCGCCGGCGAAGCTTCCGATCTCGAGGTCGCCGTGCATCACGATTCCTCCGGGGCTCAGTCCGACGTCGTTTCTGGAATCCCCTGTTCTTCTTTCCAACATGAAGGTGAGTGTGTGAGTGAGTGTACTCTTTTGCTTCTTTGGGGACTCCAATTGAAGTGTTTTGGTTTCGCTGAAAAACGAAAATATAATGCTTTCTGTTTGTGAGGGAGAATTTTCATTTTTCAAAGGGTTTTGTGTTTTCTGAGAGGAAATGGATTAGAAGAAGGAAAAGTAAATGCTAGAGCGAATTCGTTGGGGAATATTGTTGTTTTTGAGTTCATTTTGGTCAAAGGTTGTTTTTTTCCCTTTTTTTAAAAAAAAAATTGACCCATGTAAGGTAAAGGTCACTTATCGTGAGTGGCGTATCAAAGTTTTGGTTCTTTTCACTACTATTTTCTTGGGGTTTCTCAGCTACTACTCAACTGGGCTTATCTGGGTTGGTGTCAAATCTTTTTTTTTTTTTGTGGAATAATTTGATGATTTAAAATGACTTGATTTGAATGCTGATGAGCAATGAGCTGAAGATTCTGTTTTTTGTTTTATGAAACTCGAAATTCTTATATGCTGGTTTAGTCTCGTGGCAAATTGTTTCTTTAAAACTGGCCCTTTACTTGTTTGATTTTGATCCTTCACTTACTAGTACATTTTTGTGTATGGGTCCGTTAGGTTCTGATGCTTTTGCTCTTATAGGATTATGTATTGGCTGCTTTATGCTCAAATAAATACGGTATTCTGTTTAGTGGAATATAACTTTAGCTTAGGATCGCTCGACATTCTCCTTTTATTTATTTTAATGTCAGTGTTGTTTTTCACATAATGAATCTTCTTTTTTGTTGGTGCTTGCCCTTTTTGTTTGTTTTTGTTTCAACGGTGCATCAGAGTGCAATGAAAAGTCTTCTTCTCTTCCTTTACTATTTATATACGTGGAACAAACGAATCAATGCATTGCCAACAATTAGTGGATCGATTTTAGTTATGTGTGCTGTGAGAATAGTATAAGGAATGCCAGAAAGATAGTGGGTCTAGATTTTGTGAAAGGACTTGTTTCTAGACGTTAATTGTCTGGATGGTCCTAATTTGAGTCGAATTCTGTGCTTCATTCATGTGGGAATGTCTTTTCTTTGTTATGATTGATTGTTTATATAACTAACTTTTGCATATTGTAATGTACTATGCCATCTTTGTCAAACGGACTCCAAATAAACAACATGCAATATTATCAGCAGGAGAAAATGGAGAACTTTGCTTACGCTCAATTATAGTGGGCCGCTTGCATCACTGGCTGATAAAACTGTTCAATTAGTTGGCTTATTCATAAGATTATATATATGCTCTCTTTCCGCTGTTATTACTGATTTCATAGGTTGACTGATTGCTGTTTGAGGCCTTAGGGTTTGCAGGTATTCAGGAACTTGCTGTTGTTTTGGCTTTTCCCCCTTTCTTTTTATTGTTTTTTTTTTGAGAATTTTTTCCAGTATCTTTTTGTGCATTTGAATTTATAATTTTTCATTTGACTCAACAACTGTTGTTCAAATAACATTATAGTTTAAATATTATTTGTGTCCTTGCGTTGCAGGTGGAGGCTTCACCAACTACAGGGTCCCTCCGCAAGCTCCAACAAACAGTACATGGTTCTATGGCTTCTGCTGCCTCTGCTACATTTCCAGTAACCACTGCCTGCTTCAATACCAATACTGTTGATGCCAGAAAATCAAGTTTCTTTGAGTTCAAACCACTCAATAGATCGAATAAGGTAATTAAAATTGTTGTTGACAACACTTTGATTAATATTACTTTCAAATCACATGGATGAAGGGGATTGAGTTTTGTTTCCCTTTATCCCGTGTCGTTACTAGGTTTAAATCTGGATACTAAGTAAACAAGATGGGATAATTAATCAGATTTGAAAGTTATCAAGATTGTTGTTACTCACCACTTTGTCGCATTAGACAAAATCAATTCCGAAAGTTATTTTTCATTTAAATGGTTTTATAATTTATATTCTTTTAAATAGATTTATTTTGGGGGGGAGTGTTAAATGGAAACAAATCTTTTTGTCATGTTTCATGTTCGGATTAATATTGTTGTGAATATTACTAATTGCCTAGCACTTATCCAATGCTATTCACTTGTTTTAAGGTTCCTGCAGACTTCAACAATCATGTAAGTAAACAGTCTACTCAAGTAGAAGGTCCAGGAAAAGCTCAATCATTTGCTTCCTCACCATTAGTTGAAAGTGAGATAACAGTTCCTTCTAATGAATTAAGCCTATCATCACCTGTACAAATGGTTAGTTCTAGTGCTAGTGCTCCTGTTGATGTTGATTTGGATGAAATTAACCACAAAGGCAACACAGCTACTGGGCTTCAAGCATCACATGTTGAGGTTAGAGGCAGTGGACTTTCTGTTGCAGCTGAGAAAACATCTGATGATGGATACAATTGGCGAAAATATGGGCAAAAGCTTGTTAAAGGAAGTGAATTTCCTCGCAGTTATTACAAATGTACACATCCTAACTGTGAGGTGAAAAAACTTTTTGAACGCTCTCATGATGGTCAAATCACTGAGATAGTTTACAAGGGAACACATGATCATCCTAAACCTCAATCAAGCTGCCGATACTCTACTGGTACTGTTATGTATATTCAAGGAGAGAGATCTGATAAGGCTTCTTTGGCTGGCCGAGATGGTAATACCAACCATCTATCTTAGTTTCCATTTTATTATTACTTATTGCAAACAGAATAAACTGAATTTCTTTTTCTTCTAATTCTTGAATTGTAGACAAAGCATCCACTATGTATGGTCAGGTGTCTCATGCTGCTGAGCCCAACAGTACTCCAGAGTCATCACCTGTAGCCACAAATGATGATGGTTTAGAGGGTGCTGGGTTTGTGTCAAACAGGAATAATGAAGAGGTTGATGATGACGATCCCTTCTCAAAGCGAAGGTATGACAATTTGGCTGAAGCACTGGACTTTCTCCAGCATGTGTGCTCACTTGCTGCTGCTGAGTTTTTTTCTTTTTTTTTTTTGAGCAGAAAAATGGAACTTGGAAATGTTGACATCACTCCAGTAGTTAAGCCTATCCGGGAACCACGTGTTGTTGTACAAACTTTGAGTGAGGTTGACATATTGGATGATGGGTACCGCTGGCGTAAGTATGGCCAAAAGGTGGTGAGAGGCAATCCTAACCCAAGGTATGTCCTCAGGTTGATGAAACTAGGAATAGAAATTAACTTATAAATTCCAATTTAATGCATGTGCCTTGTCAAATGAACTTTTTTATTAATATTGTCAAATGTCAAGTTTTTGCTGTTGTACTTGCTGTCTAGACAACAGTTGAAGTGAGGAATCAACTTGATATAATAGTTTATTGAAGCCTATATATTCACTTCTCAACCATTTTGCTTTACAATCTGTTTCTCTTATTATCATGGGTTTTAGCATAGTCTGAGGCTTTGAGACCCCTGTTGCAGTTTTGTAGCCAACATGGTCCATAGAAAACAGTTTGTATCTTACATTAGAGTATATTTAGAATACAGACGTGAAGGATATATATATATTTGCAAAAGAATGGCGGGAATTTTTGGTAAACACCGACTTTTGTGGGTCTAATTAAGAAATACTAGGAATAACTTTATAGATTTGTTTTGGTAAGGGATACTGAGATGGACATATGGGTGAGGCGGATGATTTTCATGTTTTCAAGAATAGCAATGGAAAGTAGTATGCTAGATTCTGAAATTTTTATACTTTGAATGTTAAGCTCATGCAAGGATTAGGACAATAGGTGTACAAATTTCATGTGGATGACTTTGGAAGCTGTTTTT
Source organism: Glycine soja (assembly GCF_004193775.1). Classification (NCBI taxonomy): domain Eukaryota; kingdom Viridiplantae; phylum Streptophyta; class Magnoliopsida; order Fabales; family Fabaceae; genus Glycine; species Glycine soja. The sequence continues at coordinate 49,655,229 of NC_041003.1, forward strand.
TACATTCATTCAGAAGTTTTTTTTTGGTCGGTTTTCTGACTCATCAATGTGTGATACTTGCAAAATTGTACCTGGTAGTTGAAGGTTGATGAGAACTGGTGTGGATGGAGGATCTTAAAAAGGAACTAGAATGATTAAATCACGGTAACTAAGATACAAGTTGGAAATTAAGAGCATGATTTCTAAAAATTTGCAAAGAAACAGTGGCAAATTAAAGTGGCAGTAGACTATTAGATTTTGGGAAGTATTGTGGAATAGATGTTGCTCCCAAAGGAAAGGAGTGAATATTAATTTTGCAAGCCAATATGAAGTTATAAGAAAACTTAGGGTGGGGGGAAGAGGAAGGGCAAGAAATATTCAGGCATCATTGCAGTCTTTATACTCAGTTATGAAGATGGTAGGAAAGTAGGATTACCATCCTGCAGGTTTTCATGAATGACTGGTGTAGCCGATCCCAATGTTACAACTAAGCCTGCTTATTGATGTCATTTTATAAAGTCATCGGGCACTTGTGAACAATTACTTATAAATAGGGCTATATTCACCTGAGTTAGTTTTGTTATAGTTGTCCTAGGAAATGTCTGTACCAATGCTTTCTAATTTCATGGTGACAATCATTACTGTGGATGTCATTATTACAGACTCAAAAGGTTACTTCTCATGATTCTGGTTATATTAATGTGTCGCTACTTCAGGAAATGCTTGAAAGCATGGAATTAAAATCAAATGTGTGCTTAGACCTTTATGAATGAGGCTTGTTTCACGTTAATGATCATTGATCTATGCTTATGATACTAACTTGCTGCAGTGCTAAAATATGCTACTCAACTACATATTTCTTGTTTATTTTGTATCTTACTATGCTTCTTATGCAGGAGCTATTACAAATGCACAAATGCTGGTTGCCCTGTCCGAAAACATGTGGAGAGAGCATCTCATGATCCGAAAGCAGTGATAACCACATACGAGGGTAAACACAATCATGATGTACCTGCTGCAAGGAATAGCAGCCATGACATGGCAGTACCAGCAGCTACAGCAGGTGGACAGACAAGAATTAAGTTAGAAGAAAGTGATACCATTAGCCTTGACCTTGGAATGGGAATTAGCTCAGCTGCTGAACATAGATCAAATGGGCAAGGGAAAATGCTGCATTCAGAGTTGGGGGAGACACAAACTCACGCCAGCAATTCCAACTTCAAGTTTGTTCATACTACCTCAGCTCCAGTATACTTTGGTGTTCTAAATAACAGCTCAAATCCCTATGGTTCTAGAGACAATAGGAGTGATGGTCCATCTTTAAACCATTCCTCATATCCATGCCCACAGAGCATGGGAAGAATACTATTGGGTCCATGAAGTTGATTACACAACAGATATTAAAATAAAAACTGAGTAACAATTTGCTTTTTTCTTCTTATTTTTGGCGGGTATAGCTTCAAAGGCGTAACATCTCATTTTCTGTAAGAAAATGCAGATAGTTCTTTTATGCTTATAGCACTATTCGAGAGCTGCTGTTTAGTAGAATTGGTAGCAGCTCCATCTTGACTTTTAAATCTAATTGCCGTTTGTAATTGTATAATTATATCCAAATTCTTCTGTATAAATATGAAGCCGATATCAAAGTTACCTCCACAAAACCTTAGTCCTCAGTGCACTGGTTACAAGTCGTACATACCCCGTGATTCATGACCTGTTTTTGATATGGTGAAATTGAAGTGCACCGTGCACTTGATGGTACCATGAATTTGTACATGTTGGATATTCTCACTGTTTTGTGTAGATTGGACTCTCTAAGGCCATCTTCATCCTAACACCTCATTTTCTACTTTTTCCACATTTTAAATCAAATTTCACTATCATCATTTATTTTACTAAATAGGTCTCACATGTAATCTCATGTCCTTACATTTCATCAACATTAACATTTCTTTTATTATACACTTTTTTTTACCTTCTTGACCTCCACACAGAAACAAGCACATGCTTAAATAATATCTGTGACAATGATTTTGTCTAACTAAAATACTTATGGTCCCTCCTCAAGTGTATATTTTATGGGAATTAAATTCAAGTCATCTTCCAAAAGTTTAGCGTGTGTTGTCAAGTGACATGTACTATTGAGTTATGATTGATAAGGATGTGAAGATAGATAAATAATCATAAGATTTTACATAGATAGATGTGTCTATTATCTATTTGCATACGAAAAACTTGGTGGATGTTATACACTTCTATGTACATATACCTTATCCTCACAGACTTTAACAACTCAATCCCTTGGTTTCAGCATACAAAAGGACACGGTCCCTTTCACCCTGTAATTTAGGGAGGGGGACCGCAGTATTGGCAAATGTGCTGTGCTTGTTGTTTCTATAAAACTGAATAGAAGAAAAAAAATGGGGATTTTTTTCTTTTTTTTTTCTTTACAGTACATTGCATTAACATTAATTTTGCTACTGTCATATTTCATTGTCACTTCTCAAGGTGTGATTAGTTTAGCGTAGTAGTATTTGGAGTGTATTCAAGACTTTTTCTAGAAAGAGAAACACAAATGAAGGGTGATGGAGCCAAATTCATAATTATGTTAGAACTGAACGTGCTAGTTTGGTGGAAGAGCAAAATGAATTTTAGCACTATTTTGCAATAAATATGCATCTTGCATTTTGGCACGACATTTCTTCGATATAGAATGAATTTCTTGTATTAGTCAATCGGCATTGAGATTTACATACTGCTGTGCTTGAAATATTGATAGAGTAAATTCTTTATGACGATTGGATTCTCTTGGCTTTATCTTTGATCCATTCTGACATGTTCACGTTGGTCTTTAATTGAAGTGCAAGTAAAGTACAACTTTCTTAAATTCATATATTTGTCTTAGCTTAACCAAGACTGAAGAATCATGCAGCCACGTTGTGCCTTATTTATGGAATCAAGATGTATGGATTATGGGCTGATCCTTCTTCCCCTTCAGAGTCAGATGAGCCACCCATGAGCACTGTATGTCTGTATCCTAACCATATCATCATCATCTAGCTAGAACCCTTCACAGCATTATGATTTTTTTTATGCTAACAAGAATGGTTCTTGTTTTTAAAGAAATAAACACAAAATTAGAGATAAAAGAAAGTTTGATCTCTTGTTTGCTTTATTATTTATCATATAAATGGAAAAAAAAAATGCTAGTGACATGACTGTTTATACCAAAGAAAAAAGTTACAACCATGTTTCTGTATGATTGTATCTTTAATATGTGAAGCGACTTTTCAGAACCAATATACAAACAGCTATATTCTATTTTGTCTTTAGACTTGAGCATATCACTTTTTCTTTTTCATAAATAAAAAGAGAAATTATCGTTGTACAAGTAGTTTGTAATTTTTTTATACAACAGATAGAGGTAGGAATAGAGGAAAGAAAAATGCAAGATAAGATAAACACTGGTGAAGAGAAATAAAGAAAAAATTTGATATTGTAGAAAGTGTTGTATGAATAATATGACTCAAAGGTAAGGTTAGGCCCAAAAAATTATATGTTAGGTACATATTTCATGATTGAACTGGTGAATTTAATCTTGCTTTTGTAAAATTTGATTAGCTAGGCATGTGAGATTGACATTGTAACTAAAAATCAAAGAACTGCTGGCCTAAAACTGACAAAAGAACAATAAATGAATGACTAAGGAGAGTCCACTGTAGTCTTGCCTTTCTCAAGCATTCCAGAGTAGACGTTTCTCACTCATTTTAAAACTGATCCATCATCTGTGTCCCATAACGACAGAAGGAAAAAGAAAAGGTTGAAATATATTTTTGTCCTAATGCCACATGCATTTTAATTCAGAACTTGTACCAAAAGAGGTTTTAATTTCTTTTAATGTTATTTTCTTTGTTTGTTGTCGTTACAATGCAGTAAAATTAACACACGGTCATTGCAAAATATAAAAACTAAATTGAAAATAATTATACATAAAAAAATATAATAATCTTTTATCCATATACATAAATTTCAATTTGGTCAACAGATAGCAAGAAATAAAAACAATTATATATCTAATGACTAAATTAATTTTTTTTCCTATATGTATAAAATTGAAAATGAGTCTAGTGAACAAAAATGTACTCTCTTTTTTTGTTCCTCAAATTTGTGCATGTTACAGAGACAACAAACTTGTTCACAAGGAGCCATTCTTTTTTGTTCATGTATTTCAATCCACACAGGGAGGAAGAGGAGCAAAGAAATTAAGAGATGCATGCCAAATGGGTCTCCTTGAAGGATAATGTCAAATGTGGAAACAAGCTCAACGATGTAATCAAGCAACAAACAAAATGCGGCAAAGGAAGTGGCTATGTTTCAGAAAGGAGAAAATGAATGGATATAATAGACCTCTAATGGAAATTCTATTAGACTAAGAAAGTTGCACATGAAAAATTGTGTGTTCTCATGTGGAGAATTTTGCCTTAAACAGTGCTCCTATAATTCGATTTTTACATCTGTGCATTAAATAACCAATCTGCAATAAATGCTATCCTACAGCTGGGATAACTAATTAAGGAGATAATTACAATTGTATAATCATTTAAGATTTGTTGTTTTGAATGACCAACAAATTTGTGTCAATAATAATAAATATTCTGCAATTTTTGCCAATTAATAACTAATATTTTGCTAATCAATTCCATTGACATCCCCTCAAATTGATGCTGGTAAGTCTAAAAGCATTAATTTGCTGACTAGGAAATTATGGTGTTGATATGTTAAGGATTTTATGATAATGTGAGCGAGTTGAAGAGATGTAGAAAAACTAGGCAAGATGATAACTCGATGGTCATACGCCTCCCGGAATGAGTGACAATCAACCTCTATGTGCTTTGTTCTTTCATGGTAAACAAGATTTATGACAATTTGAATGACACTTGTATTGTCAGTATGCTGTGGAGTTGGTTTTACTTATAAGAAACCAAGCTCTGAAAGGAGACCGCGTAGCCAAATAATCTTAGAGCATGTAGCGACATGGCATGGTATTCTGCTTCAATGGATGATTTGGAGACTGATTCTTGTTTCTTGCATTTCCAAGAGATTGGAGCTTCCCTTAAGAACATACACCGACCAGTAGTGGATTTCTATGTGTTTGGACATCTAGTTCAATCAAAATCACTATATGCTTGAAGTTGTGTTGATGCACCAGTAAGGAAGAAAAGACCACAACTAGAAGTACCAAGCAGATACTTAATAATACGGTGTACTACTGAAAGATGCAAATTTCGAAGAAATTGCATGAATTTGCTAATTATGTGGACAACAAATGAGATGTCCGGTCTCGCGATAGTTAGGTAAACAAGACTTCCAAGCAGCTTATGATAGAAAGTTGGGTCTAGTAGAAGGTCACCTTCATCTCGTCACAATTTCAGATTAATTTCCATTGGAGTGTCAACAGGAGTAGAATTAGTGAAACCAACTAATTGAATTAGATTTGAATATATTTGTATTGATTGAAAAAAATGTCTTTTTGTTGAAAGTGTACTTCTAATCCCAAGAAATAAATGAGTTGGTCAAGGCCTTTAATGTGGAAAGTTGAATGCAACAATTTCTTGATTGTATTGATAACCTTTTGATCTAATCCGATGACCACAATATCATCCACATAAACAAGAAGTATGCCAATTCCTTTTAAGCTCCTTTTGTATGAAAAGTGATGGATCATACCTGCTTTGTATGAAGAAAAAACCAAGCAGTGTTGTGCAAAACTTTTCAAACCATATTCTCAGTACCTGTTTCAATCCATATAAAGAACGCTTCAGTTTGCAAACAACATTAGGCAAAGGGGAAGGCATATCTGTAGGAAGTATGATATAAATTTCCTCCTTGAGGTCACCATGGAGGAATGCGTTCTTAACATTCATCTTGTGTATTTGTCAAAATTCAGATGCACACAATAGTCATTTTGACCACAAGTGCAAAGGTCTCCTCATAATTAAGACCAAATTCTTGCTTATTTCCAAGAACAACTAGTATGGCCTTGTATCTATCAATTGATCCATTCGAACAAAGCTTTACATTGTTTGTTGCCTAGGGGTTTGACAGAAGGACAGGTTACAACATTCCATGCCTGATTTTCTTCTAGTGCTAGAAGTTTTGTTTCAATAGCTTCTCTCCAACATTTATGCTCCATGGCTTGTCTATAAGGAAAAGGAATAGGAACAAATGCTATAGTCATTGTCAATGATAAAGAGGAAGAAAAAACCATACTTTTCCAGTGGTTTAGTAATGCAAGTACCATGAACTAAAGAAATTGGTGCTGGATGAAGCACTTGATCAACAACTAGAGATTGATCGGGAGAGGGCCTTGGAGATGTGGTGGATTTGGTGGAACAACCTGATGTCTTTGATACACCAATAAAGGTTGTGGTGCTGGTTTTCCTATAGATTTGTTAAGAAACAATGGCAAAACAGGTGTGGATGTAAAAAAGGGAGTGTTTTGGTTAGTTGGAAAAAAAATATGTATCTTTTTGAAAAATGACATTTCTAGAAACTCCAAGCCTATGTAAATTAGGATCATAACACACAAGCCATTTATGGTGGGTAGAATAACTAAGAAAAACACATTTAACAGATTCAACTGTGAGCTTGGTGTGTTCTTGTAGGGGAAGGTAAACATAACAAATACAACCAAAAGTGCGTAGATTGAAATAAGTAGGTTTGTGACCAAATAACTTGAAGAAAGGAGAATCATGGTTTAATGATTGAGAAGACGGGCGGTTAATAAGATGGACAGTAGTGGATGGAAACTCACACCAAAATTGAGGTGACACAAAATATTCAAACAAAAGGGTACATACAACATCAAGAAGATGACGATTTTTCCTTTTAGCTACCCCGTTTTGTTGGGGTGTGGACGGACATGACCTTTGAGATAAAATGACATTTGTCTGCAAGAATTCTTGAAATAAATGAGACGTATATTCTCCCTCGTTGTCGGAATGCAAACTTTTAATCTTGGAAGAAAATAGAGAATACTTCATCTTCAAAGCGCAAAAAATAAACCCAAGTGAAATGAGTATATTCATAAATAAAAGTGATGAAGTATTTGTAATTAACATGAGATATAATTGGTGCAATCCCCTATAGATCACAACGAATCATATCAAAAGGTTGATTTACCTTTGATTTATAAATTTAAAATGGCAGAATTTTACTTTTCCCAAGTTTGCAAGAGTTGCAATCAAATTGAATAACACTAAGAGATGAGAAAATTTTATTACCAAGAACACTAGATTTCAGTAAGTCATGAAGTACATAAGAGTTTAGGTGATCAAGGCGCTTATGCCATATTTGAAAATTAACAATAGCTAAATTACAAGAAACAAAAGGCAGAAAAGAACATTGAGGCTGAGAGAAATAAAGAGGAAAAAGACGTTCAACTTTAGGTCCTTTCGTGATCATCTTCCCTAATTGTTGATCCTACACAAGACAACCAGATTTTGAGAAAATGCAACTTTGCAATCATTGTCAACTAGTTGACCAATAGAAATAAGATTACTAGTGAGACCAGGGAAAACAAAACAATTGGTTAAAGAAGAGGAAATGTCATGAATAGCTATGATTGGTAGACCGTTTCCATCAACAATATAAATTTGAAGGTTACCAGAATATCTTGTGACATTTTTAAGGGATTCAAAACTGTTGGTCATGTGATTGGATGCATCGAAGTCAAAATACCACAAAGTAAAAGAAGAAAAAGGCTTACCTAAAAGTCCTAAAGCAAAAAATGCAACAATTATAATTTGTTGGATCATTTTAGGAGCCATTCGTTGCGCATAGGCAGGAGCATTTTCATTCACAGAACCATTAGCAGTAGAAGGACCAGCAGCAACAGTAAAGGTTGTTTCAGTTTTCCTTGGTGGTCTTATGGGGCATTCTTTAATGATATGGTCATCATTTTTGCGGAGCAAAATGTTCAAGTTCTTTGCAACAAAAGCATTGGACAACATTTAGGTCTCAACGTTTAGATTTTCCTTGTGCAACATAAGCAACTCAAAAAGAGACATAGTTTTGTTGTTCCATGGATGCTTGAGTTAGGAGACGTTGTTCTTCACGAAGAAGCTCATTGAGGCATGTATCCAAGGATGGGATAGGACCTTTATTCATGAGATTGGACCGAATACCCTCAAAGTCAGATCTCAATTTCATAAGAAATTGATCTCTTTTTGTAGTCTCATGCAAGGTTATCAGACTCGTGATTCTACTTAAACTCGTGGGGGTTTCATAAACTCAACTCGTAGAATCGAATCGTAAACTCATAAGAGTTTACTCAAATAAAAATTATATATTAATATTCATATATATAAAATCATAAGTAGATATTACAATGTTAAAATAAATGAAAATAATCAAATTCTTAGTGCAAGTACTACACAATGGTATGAGAATGCTTAAGCACAACACAATGGTATCAGAATGCTTAAGCATATTCATAATCAAATTATGTGGCAACATACAAAATCATCAACACAAAAAGGTTTAAGCATAACGCTCCAACAAAGAAATTTAATAACCTTTTCACTGAAACAATTACACATATCTTTTTCTAATTTCTAAATTGTCTTTGCTTTTGGGATCTTCTTCCTGATTTGTCTTCTGGTAATCTAGTCCTTCATCTTTATAAAAAAATAGCAATGCACCGCAAAGTGTTGTGCTCTGCCATCCAAAGTGAACACATTATATTAAAGTTCTTACACACGTAAAATCATCAGATAAAAACATAGGAAATAAAAAATAGTTTGCACATAACTGAATGAAATCATTCAGAAATAAATAATATTCAGGGATATTAGATCTATAGTTGTAGAAATCATATAGAATTGGAGTAGAAAGTCCCAGATACAAGAACTAGAAAAAGAAAAAAAAATAGAAATCACGGTTATAATTCTTTAGAACCAAAACAAAGATCAAAATCGGAAAAGTAAATTTAAGAATGACAACTTCTATTTGTTTCAAAGCTAAGAGAACAAGCCCTTACCAGAAGATAAGATCCAAATGTACTGCCAAGCACAAATAGAATTCCTCCAACCCGCTTTAGTAATATGGTAGAGGCAATGACTGGTTGAACCTGTATTTAACATTTTAATCAGAAATGTATATACAAGTAAAAATTAACTCTATTCCAAAAAATGTATAATTTGAGAAAAGATGGTCTTACGTCAATATCTAGTATCGCTACCCCTAGCTTGGAGGATAAATTTCTCCTCACAATAGTGAGCTTGGGAATCAACTCCTTTGCAATGGGTCCATCACTGTGAAAAGGGGAAAACACTTGAAAAATAAGCAGTTGCAGACTTGATCAGTGAAAAGGGAAAAACATTTGACAAAAATCAAAAAGGGGAAAAAACTGAAAAACACTTCACCGTGTCGCACATTCGCACTTCGGCACTGAATGCCTCTCTTCATCGTCGCACCCCACCATCGCATACTTGTCCCTTCATCGTCGCAGCAAGAAACCATGAAGCAAAAAAGAAATAAGTAGTTGTAGAACTCGAACAAGGCAGACAGAGAAAATGAAGCGCGACCAAATAAAACGACGTCATTTTGGGTTTTTCGTAAACCCGCAGACTCAGGGTAGACTCGTGAGTCTATCCAAACTCGTCAGAGTTTGCGCTAACTCAGACGAGTCTACTCTGTTTTCGATTCTCCTTCTAATTTAACTCGCTAAGGCTTAGTGGAATCGTAAAATTGTACGATTCTACGATTTAAAATGCGAGTTTGATAACCATGGTCTCATGAACTTGTTGTGCTGCAATTTGACCTTCATTTGACAAATCTTCATAGACAATGTCAATGTATTCAACCCAACGATTCATGAACTGATAATAGAATTCAAAAATTGAGAGACTATCCCATTGAAATATGACAATTTCATGTTCTAGCTGAAACCTTCTAGTAGTATTATTTTGACTATAAATCTTCTTGAGATAGGCCCTCATCTTGGTTGCAGTGTTGAATGGTTGGAGATTGAAAACAATATGAGGATCAACAGAGCTTATGATCCATGCCATGACTTGGGCGTCCTTGACTTTCCACACAACATATTCGTTCGGCTGGTTTTCTTTGTTAGGAGCAGATCTGGTACCGTCAACATGACCACAAAGGTTCTTACCTTTGACAAATATCTAGAACTGGAATGCCCAGACAGAATGGTTCTTGCCATTAAGGCGAATGAATAAGACATCATACATGTCACTAGACATAAGGCTAAGGGAAATAAAAGGTAATCACAAGAGGGAAATCACAAAAGGAACAAGGAGAAAGAGCTGGGTAGTCTTGCAAAACCAAGAGGCTAGAAATTTTGGACAGAACTATCATAGGATCGCAACCTAGACTGATACAATATTAGACTAAGAAAGTTGTAGATGAAAAAATTGTGTTCTCCTATGGAGAATTCTGCATTAAATAGTGCTCATACAATTTTATTTCTACATTTGTGCATTAAATAGTCAATATGGAATAAATGTTATCTTACAGTTGGGATAACTAATTAAGAAGATAATTACAATTGTATAATCATATAAGATCTATTGTTTTGAATGGCCAACAAATTTGTGTCAATTAATAACTAATATTCTGCTGATCTATTCCATTGACAAACTCCAACTAGCCTAGTGGTTCAAGACCAAGCAACACACTGGGAAGGCTTCAAGGTAAGTAAGTTACTAAGTTGCATGCTGCTCTTATTTGCATGAACACAACATTCTTTTGTCTTAAAAAATCAGTGTTTCATGATAAATAAGTTTGAAATGTAAGAATTGTGATTTTATAGAAGTCCTTGTAATGTAACAGGATTATAAGAAGAAACTAGTTAGAGCAATAGGTTTATATTTTCATACTTCCTTTATCCATTGTTTCACTATCTATATGTTTTGTTCTACTAACTTCTTAGTTGTTAATGTCATTATAAAATTATGGCAGAGCTGAGTGTTGGAGATCCATCAAGAAAAATTGTGGAGATGATCTTTCAAAAAGCTTGGTTCAACACATCAAAGCCAATGAAGAAGGTTAGAACAGTCCTCAGGGTGAGTTAATCATAAGAAGTCCTTGAAAGGTTTGAGAAGTATAAAGAATATGTCAAGAAGGTGGCCTCTGAGCAAAATCCAAGGCATCCGAGGAGCACAGTTGATGGGAATGAACTGTTGCGGTTGTATGGTACTACAATGATATGTTTTCAAGGAAAATCTTCTAAGAAAGTTCACGATCTGTGTAAAGATCCATCTTGTTATCTTTGCCAAATAATTCAATTTAATTTCAACACACGATATGCCGAGATTCACTTGAATACAAGTGACAAAGAGTTGAGAAAAAGAACAACTGCCACTGCCAGAGTACATAAACGCGAAAAAAGCAGCAATAATTTGCAGGATAATTGCTGGAACTGCAGTAAATGAAGTTGATGGTGAATATGAAGGGTCTCACTCAACTGGTTTAGGAGAAATGTAGTTTAGCTTAGAAAACTTTGTAGTAAGAAATCCCAGTTCCATTCTTCCTTGTTTTGTAATAATTTTCAGCTAACATGTTTTTGTAGGTGTAAATTGTCATTATTCTTTTATCTTTGTAAGGGGTATCATAGCAAAATACAGAATACATAGTGCTGCTTGCTTCTTCTTCTACTTTTGATGAGTTCCTGCTTGCTGGTACTGGCATTATTAACATAAATCTAGTGTTTCTTTTTTTATTTTATTTTATAACAAACTACAGAGTAACTTGACTATGAATTCTGCGTAAGAAGATTATGATGATACATAAACTAACTAAAAGTCTGAAATAACAAAAATGAACCAGTTGCCATTGGATCATCACCTCCAAGCACAAGAGGTAATAAGAACTTGATTCATCCAACCAAGACACAGAGCCCCATCTCTCTCCTCTAGAGTGTAATGTCCTCGGTAGCTTCGCTGAAGATTTTTTATTGAACAAGTAATAAACGAGTTCAGTGGATATGGTGCGAATCCAGCCATAGTAAAACGCGATCTCCACTTCTTCAGAAGCTCGTGACGTTCCACTCTTTCCTCCCCTTCACATGCTATTAAGTTGACAACTTCTCGAGCCAAACAATGCTGCTCCACATTAATCCTTTCTTTGTGCTCCCTCGGCAGAGCAACATCAATTGATTCAAAAATAGCCAAGTAGTAGTTCATCGTCTCAACGAAACGGGGGAAGAATGGGAGGTTGTTGGTATGTGATTCTTGCTCAACTAGTGTCACAATCTTAGGAGACAAGCACTTTGCCAATCTCACCAACCGGTCACGATGGTTCCCACTATCCACACTTTCATCTGGAACATGGTGCAACATCATGGCAAAGTTCACAGCAATAGCTTCACCAGGTTGAAGTGCAAGGTCTTTGAGTTCAACCTCAGTGGGAGAAGCTCGTATAGCATGGAACTCAAAGGGTACATTATATGATTGTGCAAGCGTTGATAACCTCGCTCCAACAATTTCAAGGCCCCCTTCCCTGGCATAAGCTGAAGTGGAGTCATCAAAACCTGTTATTCTAATCTTGGGGGGTCCTCCAGGTCTGCCAGCAAGAGCTTGGATTAGGCTTACCCACTGAATTCCCTGGTTAATCTGAAAATCAATAATGTGGACTTCACTTTCCTCCTTCATGGCTTCAGCAATAGCTCCATTTGCGGACATGTACCCAAATTTGAGATATGGACAGATTTCATAAAGTAGATGCATGTGTGAAAGGAGTTCACTACCAGTAGGCTCTTTACATTTCAAGACTTTGTAGATTGTGCTTCCTGAAGAGGCCAGCCTTGCAACAAGAGCCTCCAACATGTATGCTCCCAGTCGTTGGATTGGATCACCAGACACGGAGACCATTTTACGCAACTCCGACATCAACCATTCAGTTGTCTCCATATCATTTACTGCCACTGTTTTTGCACATGTACAGAGCATCTCTTTCAAATCCCCTCTAGATATCATTTCCATCATTCTCTTCCATCTTTCTGCCTCTAACATAAATGAATCAGATTCTTCTGGAATTATGGTATCATAAGTATCCAGAATATATGTATCATGTCCCAACAAAGCACTTTCAAGCTCTCTTATCTTGTGCCTCAGCTCGTCATTGTTAAGTGTCAAACAAGATTCGTTTTCTAGCGAATCATTAACAAGTTCAAGAGAATTCTGCGAACTCAACACGTTTGATTTTGATTGCAGCTTTGAGACTGGGCTATTGTTAGGTGAGAAACTGACAGTAGATGAAGAATTTAGGGAAGGTAAATTGTTGTTTGTAGAAGATTCCAGGGTGCAATATTGTTCGAAAGTACAAACAGAAGGGTAGGTTGCATGGCTACTGTTATCAGAGGATGAGTAGTAGTCTAGGTTCCCACTTTGCAGGAAGCAACATGACCCCAGATTTTGCACAGGCTCACTGGTGAACCTGCTAGAGTCATAGGACATTTTATGTTTCTGAGACATTTGCATTTGAAAAGTAACTGGTTCTTTGAATATATGCAAACAACACCAAAATTATTTCTCTCTTTTTTGGAACAACAAATGTCAGTAACTTCTATTTAAAGTGTTTGTTATCCACATTTTACTCCAATTCCATCTGGACATTAGCAGTGTACTCAAATTCTGAGATATTCTGCAGAAAGGGTAACACAACAGTTAAAGCAACAAAGATAGATAACAAAATAACCAGATCTACAACCCTATAAAAACAAAAAGTTAGTTTCAGTTCCGATGGAACAAGAAGCAGGTAGTGTTGAGGCTATTGCCTAAAATGTATTCTTTGAAGTCAGGAGTTAAGGAATATGGAATCTATTACTCAAATAAAGGCTAGAAACCAGTAAGGACAGAGTTGGATTTTTTATTGAAGGCATAAAGCAGGCATTTCAAAACTAGAAAACCAAACTTATATACAACATACTATATTTTCCAGATTTATTATATGCTATTCCAACTTGCAGCGCACCAAAGAGGCAGTCTGATCTTCACAATCCACATGAAAAGAATTTAGTTCTTAATATCTGAACAAAACTGCAATTTTATCATTTTATTTGAATTTTTCATAATCAGTCTCTGCTTTAGTTTCTCACTTTCCATGTTACTGTCTGTGCTTTAAAATTTGATGCAATCAAGAAATGGAGATTGACTTGAAAAATCTAACTAAATAATGAATTTTCGAACACCTGCTGCTACTTAAAAGAGAGACCATTTCTTGTTCTTTCTTTGTCCCTTTCTTTCTTATTAATTGAAAAAGTGAAAAGATAAGATTGTTCAGAAATGCTTCCCACATGCTATTGATGATTTTCAATTCCTTAAAGGAATACTTTGAAGATCCATTAGTATTTTCTTGAACTCAAACTTCTTGAAACATGCTCTAAACTTCATCTCCATTACATAAAAAAGGTGAATAGGGACTTCCAATTATAAACTAAAAATACAAATTCAAACACACGGAGACACAGAAACTCAGATCAATCACCCTGTTGACTCAACAAAACCTAAAGTGTTCCACTAAGCTTTCCCCCCAAGAAAACTGAAAAGCTAGACAAAAAAGCGAAAAAATCACTACTATAAACCAGCAACCCATTTTCACAAACTCAATAACTTCCATAAAAAGTAACTTTTTTCTTCTCTGATAAATAAGACAAGATGCAGCAACTCCTTCAACTTCAAAATGAGCAGCACAAACACCTCTATATGGTAAAAAAGTAAAACCACAATACATCCTCATACAAAACAAGAAAAGTAGAAAACAAGATCAGCACAATACTTTCAGAGACTCTCACCTTAAATGAAAAGGAAAGCATGATCTGAACTTTGAGGCCAAAACAATAGAGAACTGATGCAAGGACTTGGCACTTTTGCAGGTAAAAGTAACGAGGAGGAATTGGCATGCATGTGGGCTTTTGTTTTTGTTTTTGTAGTTTTATTCAAGGTTGGAGGTAAAGACCAAATACAAGGTTGTTGAGTGCTATATTTTATAGGAGCGCTTATTTAAGCAATTATTAGTCTTGTTTTTTTCCCCCACAAAATTATTTAAGCAGATTCAATCATGTTTATCTCCCAAATTTTTCGTTTACTCATTGTCAATAAACTTATAAAGTTAATTAAACTCGTGTTTTTTCTGTTAAACACCTCCTAAGCAGTTAAGCATTCAATTTTATTTCTTCATTTCTTAAAAGATAAAGAATATTTTTAACGCATCTTAAAATCGTTGGTTACAAAATAAAAATTAATTCTGCTTTACTAAAATCACAAAAAAAGTATTAATAATATTAAATATTATACTTTATATTCTTTTTAAAACTCCTTTGCATATTTACATGTAATTAATTTGAATAGAATTAGATTCAAATTCTTCAAGAAATAGTAATTAAAAAAAGATATTTTACTATAAATGATTAACTAATTTTTTTATAGATTATTCATTAATAAAATTGATAAATATTAATTAATGCATAATAACAAGTCTGAAACCTGTTTTATTTGGGTTCACTCACTGTTCCGAATACAGACGCACGTGCATGGCACGTAAACATTAATTAGCGGGTAGAGGCTTTGATGCAAGCAACGACCTAAGTCATACGTCACCTGAAAAAAACGTGATTTAACTGCCAATAACTTAACTTTAAGTTAAACCAAACAAATCGTATCTGTAAAATGGACTCACGTATGAAGGAAGAGAAAAATCATGTAAGGAGTCAATATATGCATACTTTCTTTGATGAGTTAAAATGAGTATTTAAAACCATTTTCCAGAATTTTACATAGCTGTTTCTTACATTTTAATCTTAATTTTGGGGAGAAAAAAGTGATCTTTTTCCCCATCGACATGAAGATTTTTATTAAGTTTGGTCATTTGTTGACGTCTCTTGTAAATGATTTTAGCGCGTGTAATTGAAAAAGAAAAGACAATAAAAGCAAAGAGAGTGTGTCGGTATGGTAGTTGATAACATTGCCCACACGGTTTTCATCATTTGTAGGGATATAAATTAGGCATTAGTATTAGTATAAGACCATCAATAATTTTTCTCCCTCCTTTGTTTAATACTTGCATTTATGCATGATTAAAATTGCAACAATAAGAGCAGTTTTTAATTAATAACCACCAACGCGACGCGTTTGGCTTCAACCACTTTCACGAGCAATCACACCCACATGCATAAAAGTATCTTTAGTACGAATGCTATGTTTGTATTGTTCGTTTTGAGTGTCTGGAAGCTGAGTTGAAATTTGAGCTAAATTGGTTTCACTTTGTTCTTTATCTGTTTGTTTCAACACCAACATGCTGCATGCAACACCCTGATTATTCATGTGGTAAATCGTACGATGACATGAATTTCTTGTCAGCAATACGTCATAGATTTGTAGCGGTTATTTTTTTTAGCTTTAATTACTTATTTGTTGCTTATATTTTCATCCTAGTATCATTTACTCCTTATAATATTTTTGTAGTGCATATCATTTATATTTTATTTTTTTGTTGTTTGAGACTGATCTGTTTAGTCTTTATAATTTATATTTTAATTCATTTTTAATTCTTATGATTTGAAAGTGATATTTTTAGTTTTTATATTTTATATTTTAATTTTTTTTAGTGCTTATTATTAAAATATGAGTAATATTATCAATTATAATTAACTACAAGAATATTAGCAAGTGATTTGTAACTAATTTATCATAAAATAATTTATAATATAAAATAATTGATAATTAATAATTAATTTGTAACTAATTATTTTTATATATATTTTTGTTGTAAAGACTAAAAGGTAATTAAAATACACATGATAAGGATTAAAAAAATCACTTTCATGACTATAAGAGAATTAAAATACAAATCATGAGTACTAAAAAAACCACTTTTAAATTATAGGAATTAAAAGAGAATTAAAATATAAATTATAAAGACTAAAAATATCACTTTCAAACTATAAAGACTAAAAGGTACCAATATTTAAACTATAAACGCCAAAAATTAATTTAACCTTTTTTTCTATTTGTTAAAAGAAGAGGAAGAAGAAGCTTAATGAATGAGTTTAGAGCTCTAATTCAGAAAATAAAAATAGAAAATATTTTATAAAAATCTTTGTTATATTAAAATTACAAATCATCTACTAATATTCTTTTTAAAATAGTTAGAAGCAATTACCAGTAATAAAAATGTTTTAAATACTCAATAAATTTGTTAAACGGTCACATTACAGATTTGGATCCTCTCTAATCAACTTTCTATAGTCAAATTACTATCTACAACCATACATTGCATTTAAGAGGCTAGTCATTGGTTAACTTGTTTTACGATTATTCAATTAATCGCAATATTGGTGCATGTTAATTGAAGATTGACCAATGTTTTGTGAATTAGTCAATTGACATTAAAAATTGTCAGTATTGTTGACCATCCCAAAAAAAAATTGACCAATTTCCATTAACATTGACCAATTGCGATCAATTAATGTGCAGCATCAGATGCAGTATTCGACTGTAATTTGGTGGAGTTTGAGCTAGAGAGAGAGAGAGAGTTGGTTGCAAAGCAAAGGATCCGTTTTCATCCCATCACCCCTTTAGAAAGCGAGAAAGGGACGCAATAAAGTAGCAAAATTTTGTAGTCGAAGTCCATCAATACTATTAAAAACGGAGTAATTTAATAGATAGAAATTTGAAGTCCAAAATTGTGGCTGTGCACTAATTCAAACACCAAGCCAAGGATTCTTAAACGCAAAACGGCACAAAAATATACTACTATTTCGGAGCAGAGAGGAAATAATCACTATACATAACAAATTTATTAACGTGGCACTTTTGTGTGTCAGTAAAGTCTTACCTTACTGCAAGATCATGCACTCTTCAAAGTCAATATGATAAAGTCCTAAGATACTTATAAATCATATAAGACTATACACCTAAAAGTAGGGACACTAAACAAAGGATATGGTTGGAAGATTTTGTTACAGATTCGTGTAGACTACTTTAGGTAACCAAGCGTCATGTAACAATTACTAGTATGTGACATCAGTAGTAACATAGTTATAGAGAAGAAGAAGAACCAGGGCTGCCTAATTTGAAGAGAATCTTCTTATATGGCGTTGGTATTGATATTGATATAAAGGATTTAATAATGCCAATGTCCTTTAGGGCATTTGGAGCCCTTTTGGCAGAACAAATACTGAAGAGAAGAAAATAAGTGTTGACCACCTTAATTAATACGAGGTATGTATATTGTAAGTGGAATAAACGAATCAACCTCAAAATGATAAAATGCCCTTGAGAGACTTTACAAGAGGAATCTGTTTTTCAATTCTGGATTCCTTCAACAACTATCAGTAGCTTGAAATAGACGGTAAAACTTGGAGAATTTGGACATGATTGGTGTTAAGAATATACATTATTTGGAATAAGGGATAAAGGTAAAATAAAATAAACACTTGCTCTCAAACTTGTAAGATAGTGGTAAGTAATACATTTAGTAACTTTACATACATTTTAAATTTTATCAATCCTGTAGTTGCATTAAAAGTTCTTATAAAATATATCAAGTATATGATGTGTGAGACTGAAAAGGCAATGACTTGCTCATGCTTCCCATTCATTTCCAAAATCACTGAAATTCTGGCAAAAATTAGACATTCAGTGAAGATATAGAGACTGTCGTCTGAAACCAGTTGTTGAGTCCAGGTTTGATTCGTTACATGGATATATCATATACTAAGGCTCTCAGATAGTTGGTTATATCAGATCAGACTATCTGATACCAAGGCCAAAGCAAATTCATGTCGATAAATATTTGTGTTTTAATTTAAAATTTATAAATATATATTAATTATATTAATTCTATTTTATAAAATAAAATATTTATTTTAGATTTTCGTAAGATTTTATGTTAATGAGTCAACTAGTTTATTACGTTGTGACAACTATAAGTTGGTTTCTAACAGTCATATTTTCAACGGTCATATTTTGTTGTTGCAAAAATGTCTATATATATCTCTTTTCTCTTTTCTACAGAGGACACAGAGCCTCTAGTTTCTTTCTCCCAACAAATTGTCTCTTTCTATTCCTATAAAAAATTTATTTTTGTGAGAGCAAGAACATTGATGTTCAGAAGGTTCGAGGATCCTTTCGCTGTACACGATCGAAACCAACGGGTTGTCGTATCTTGGGAGAGGAGCGCAATTAAATTTTTTTACCAGTGCAGTGGGGCGTTTTCTCTCTAAGAATAGCGTTTACGGGCTTTACCCAGATTATTTAATTTTTTTCCTTAATTTAGTTTTTCCTTGTGCTTATTGTATGTTATAATCTATTATTCATGTGTTGTCAATTAAATTTATTTTGCTACTGTTATTTTGCTATTTAATTTAAGACTATGTATCTTCTTCTTATTTATTTCTTTCATTTTTATTTTATTTTCTAACAATTCATACATATCATTCATCAGAAGAAAAGATACCTAGGCTACCCTAGACAACAAATACTAGTTACTACAGAGAAAACATACAAAACTTTATTGATTTAACTGGTATATAATCCTCATATGGAATGGATTAAATTTCTTCTTTTCACCTTAACTTTTTATAATGGATTGATAGTCTTAAAATGGAGAAATAGGGAATCCAACCCGTAGCTGAATAGATTAGTGAAAATTGGAGCCAATTCAATCAGAATCCTAGACACAGGAACAACCTACAATGAAAAAACAGCTAGAAAATCAAGCTTATACACCACTTAAAAAAAAACAGTCCAAATATTGAGATTTCACCTTTAAAATGCCTCCAATGGCACAAAAAAGAGTCTAATATTGATATCAAACTACATTTTTTGTGAAATCAGGCATAGCCAATGTATAGAGCTCAGCCATGCTGATATGTGTGTGTGTGCAGCATCTTGATCTTAGCTCAGAAGAAAGTCCCCATTCTTATTTTTTATCATTGATGCACCAATTTTTTTCCCAAGGTGAGTATATCAATAAGGTAGCAAATACCATTTCTCTCAAAAAAAGGAATTGCAATGTTTCTAATAAATTTTTTTGTTGGTAATCATTGCAAATAGCTTTACTATGTTGTTTACATTTGTGTATAATAGAGAATGCTCTCACAAACAGCGAATCTCTGCTAAAATAAAGTTGTCATTGTTGAAGTATGGCTTTTTATACAATGCTGTAGAAATTAACAGGAGAAGAATCTTTTCAAGGATTGCCAAGGAAGAAACCCGCCTGCAATATACAGCATATGAAGGACTGTAAGGTAAATTTGTCACAGATAACTTAGTTAAAAGTAGATCAACAAAACATAAATGACAAGAAAATTAGGGAAACAACAAAGCAATGAGAAGTAATGTCAACGGTACAGCTCAACAATGGTATTTCAATTACACTGCTGGAGGGGAATTACTAAAGAAATGTTAGAATTGACCATCATACACTTGCCATAGCTCCTCATAACCAAAATGAAAGGAACTGTAGACCAAAAGGAAGAGGATCTATGAAAAATATCTCCTTTTCAACATCAAAATTTTCTCAGGTTGACAGTAGATATTCAAATTAGCTTGAGAATGCAGGGATTTCTGCAATTCCTAGGTGTTCAATGTACATCCAAAAAATTTATAACTACACACATTCAATACTGAATTTGATGCTCAACTACCGAGACATCAAAGAGCCCCATAAATCAGGAATATTTCTGAGACATTCAATAACATTCTCCCAGCTGCATACTTTATTGAGTACATGATATGAGAGGACGAAGAAGTGAATGCAATCATACCACATTCTGGGCAGCGGAGATAGTCCTTTTCCTTTTCCCTAAGAACAAGCCCTGACCCTCCACACACCTCACATCTTTTTTGAGCTATCTGTAACAATATCCAACAATGAAGACATGAAACACACTGAATTTCATAACTTATGAGTTAGCAGCTCAACCTAAAAAAAAAAGCGACTTACAATTCTTTTGCTAAATTCAATCCCTGCCACCACAAAAGGGGTAACCCCAGCCGCAAAATTCAAACACACAAAATCAAAACCCAATTTCGGAACACCATTCTCTTTCTATATAGATAACCACAAAACTTCACTGCAGTCTTTTGATGTTACTCTCTAATCAGAATTGAAGTTATGCAAATCTCTATTAAGCAGATTATTGATTAAAAGAACCTGTAATTTGATTTAAGAATAATAATATCAAAAACACCTCATAAACTGCATCTAAATTTTGTTTTTTTCCGAATCAAAAGGACAATAACTGAATTTCAATAGATAGCTCTGTCACTTAAAAGTTATAATATCTCATCGTGTATTTATAAATTTTGTTTGTCCTATGAAATAAACATGGCAAGCAAAGTATAATATCAAAGGTTGTGATTTGTGTGAGTTAAGGTACCTATAGCTCCAACCACAATTTGCCATGTGACTTGCACTGGAGCTGGGTCAAGTACTGTGGTTACATCATCCACATTCACAGGCACAGCACCCACCCTTCTTCTTCTTGCATTCTTAACACAAACATTATTCAAACCTTGTCTTTTTTTGAGTCACGTGACAGTTCTGTGCGACGCTGCTGCTGCTTCCATGGTACGGTAACTAACTGCCCAAGCCCGTTCATTTCACACTTCACAACAACAACCCAACCGTTATAATAATGCCACGTGGGCTTTTTTAGCCCATGGGCTCGCGCCACATACGCGTTACTTCGTGTGACTCATGTTTCAGATGTGGTTTTAAGTAAAAAACGACACCGTTTCAGATAGAAAAGAAGATAAACCTCTGGAAGTGCAGAGATTCTTATTATTAGGGTTTTGGAGTATATTCTTTTTTCTGTTTCTCTCTCTCCAACAATGGCTGCTATTCTGCCTCTCTATCCTTATAATCCATTGCTATACTTTTCGACTCCTTCGAGTTTTCGTTCTCAATTTTGGATTTTGGAGAGAAGGCGTTTGGGTTCTGCAAGTTTGAAGAATTTGGTGAAACTTGCAGCACATTCCAATCCGAGGATTCTCAAGAGCAACAGGAAGTCAAAGTATGGAGAGGCACTGTTGTTCTACGACAGCGACGAAGAAATGGACGACGACGTCAGCGACGACGACGAGGATGATGATTGGCTTTCTGATGTGAGTTTTGTGATTTCATTGTGTTTGGTCAAAAAGTTTTCTTTAAATTCTAGGATGAATTTCTAATTCAATTGATAAGTGAAGTGGGTTTTTAATTATGCATTTGAATTGTTTCTGTAGTCCAATGTAACAAAACTGAGGAATGCTTAATTATCTGTTGAAATTTGATATTGATGATGATTGCTTCTTTATTTGTTAATTTTCCCTTTCATTGCGGAACATGTGTGCAGGAGGAATTTTCTGAGCCTGCTAACTTAGATGTTAATAACAACAAGAGATTTAAGTCAAAGACAACTAAAGGTATGCTTGAAAGAGTTTTATTGATGATTAGTTTTAAGGGGGATAGTTGAATATTCAGAATCTTGTTTGTGCAGGAAAAGATAGACAACAGGAATGGGAGTGGGGTTTGAGATCTTTTGACAACAAACAAAGCATTAGATTGCCTAGGAGTGAGAGAGTGGCATCGTTACAACGAAATGAGAGTGGAAAGGTATGCTGTGAACTGTCAAATTGTGCCATTTAATGTACTTGTGGTGCTGTTGAACCTTATGTTTATTTATCTTTTTTCAAGTTGCAGCATAGTAGAAATGTAAAAGATAAAAAATATCCCCGGTTATCCGAAGAGATTCCTTTGGATGTGAAATGGTTACCACTTCTTGATTACTTGAGCACTTTTGGAATGAAAGAATCACACTTTGTCCAAATGTATGAGAGACGCATGCAATCACTTCAAATTAATGTGTGTTCCGCACAGGAAAGGTTAGAATACTTATTGAGTGTTGGTGTTAAACAAAGTGATGTAAGAAGAATCCTTTTGAGGCAGCCACAAATTCTTGAGTATACAGTGGAGAACAATTTGAAGTCTCGTGTTGCTTTCTTGAGGGGTCTGGGCATACCTAATTCTAGAATAGGGCAAATCATTGCTGCTGCTCCATCCTTGTTTTCTTATAGTGTTGAGAATTCGTTAAAACCAACAGTTAGATATTTAATTGAGGAAGTTGGCATCAAGGAGAAAGATTTGGGTAAGGTCATTCAGCTTAGTCCCCAAATTCTTGTGCAGAGAATTGACATTTCATGGAATACTCGTTCTATGTTTCTTACCAAAGAGTTGGGTGCACCCAGAGATAGCATTGTGAAGATGGTGACAAAACATCCCCAACTTCTCCATTACAGCATAGATGATGGATTACTTCCAAGAATAAATTTCCTAAGGAGCATAGGAATGAAAAATTCAGACATCGTGAAAGTTTTGACAAGCCTAACACAGGTCATTTTGCATGTATTTCCCTCATTATTAATATATGAAAATTATCGTGTTTTACTGTTCAATTTCCATTCATCCTTTCCAAATTATCGTGTTTTAGTAGGATACCCTACATTTGCACAAATAGAACAAGGAAAATAAAATGTTATATGATATTGCCATATATTCTTGTTAATGTTGATTACTGTGCCTGCAGGTGCTTTCTCTGTCCTTGGAGGAGAATCTAAAGCCCAAATATTTGTACTTGGTTAATGAACTTAACAATGAAGTGCAATCCTTGACCAAATACCCGATGTATCTTAGCTTATCTTTAGACCAGAGAATTCGTCCTCGTCATAGGTTCTTGGTTTCCCTAAAGAAAGCTCCAAAAGGACCATTTCCACTTGGATCTCTAGTTCCAACTGATGAATGTTTTTGCCAACAGTGGGCTGGAACTAGTTTGGATAGATATTTGGCATTTCGTCAGAGATTATTACTAAAAAAGTTTGCTGAGAAATATGAAAGAAAAATGTGACTGATCAGAATCAAGTTTGTATCAGTCAACTTGCATGAATACTGGAAGAAGAATCTGCTGTAATATTACTGTCATGCAACATGTGTTTTATAAAATGTTCTTGATGGTCTGCGTTGTGGCTGAAGCTCAATAATTAGAGTTTAATCGGCTATTTGGCATACTGTCTGCACATGTTTCATGACACACCAAGTATCAGTGTCTGATTCTCAGCAGAAGCTTCTCGACTACTTCTGTGAAGTTTATTATTGCTGTGCTTGTGGCTGAAAAGCAGAACACATCATGGTGCAGTTTGTCACCCTAAGGTGAGCTTGTTTCTTAGTTAATAATTAATACATTTAATATGCTGTTATTAACCCTAAGTCTCTAACACATCGCAGGTTGTGGACAATATTGCAAACTTTAATTGGTATAAATTGAAGCTGTATCAACTTTAACTTTAATATCCAGCTTATGGATTCTGTCATCACTACTCTCATGTTTCCTTTTTACCTTCAATGATGTGTTCGTGTAGATATATCTTTTTACTGTTTTCATTCTTTTGTGTATCTGAAATCAGTTGGACTTATGTAACCTTTGTCACCTTCACCAGACCTATATCATAATTTTTTTGTTACCCTGCGGCCATTTGTATCACATGTATGAGTTGAAATAACATTCATATATTCAGTACTAGTAATGGAATTCTATCTTCTGAATTTATTTATTTTTGGGGAGGGGGTTGCTTGGTTTACATTGAGTTGGTGTAATATATCACTTTCATCTTTCAGTCGTGTATTCTCAGAAGAATGAATAAAGCAAATTATTATAATCAAACATTGGTAGATTCATCTGAGAGATCGGTAATTTTATTGTGATAAAAACAAAGATATCCACATCATAAACTGGATATGGTTTACAGGAAAGAAATAACGAGAAATTATTAGCACATGCTTGGAAATGGATTAATTTTTTGAAATTACGATTTCACTGAAATAGCAGATGATGCAAGAGACAGGTTTAGATTAAGGTTCATTACATTAAACATTGTATTAGTCATCCTTTCAATATAGGTACACGTTCAAATAATTGCCATTTAAATGTTAACAAATTAAAAATTGTTTTCTGGCTCGTATAACTTTTGTCATGTTGCTTGCAATGGAATGGACGATGGCGCTCTGGCAAGCTTTATTTAATAATTGTTTCCTCTTCAATCACGAAAAGTGATTTTGGTTTATTTATTTTTATCATCTTCCAAACTTTATCTTGCTTGTTAGCTGTGTAAAGTTTCGTTTGTGAATTGTGACTAATATTATTCTTATCGTATATACACAATGAATAATGATATCTATATAAACTTCATACTTCTCATATTTTAGTCCAGCTATCTTGGTCCTACTGCTAGCCTAAATCAAGTAATACCTTGCATTCATTAAGCATATTTTCCCTGAAAAAATTACATGAAGAAAAATTGAACAGTAATTGATGATGCAAAAACAAGCTAGAACAATCAAGCTTCTTCTTATCCAGCATTAGCGTTATAAACGATAATATACTTTTTCTTTTTGAGATAGAAAGTCATGTGGGGAAAGAAAGTGGTTTAAAGTGAGAAAAATTCAACCTCAAACATGACAAAGCTGAACAATAAATCAAGATTCTACTTTTAGCAGAACTCAAAATATATGGATTTCTAGTTTAGTAACCCTACTCATAAAGTGGTTATCATTTTCTTAAAAGGATTGGTACTGTTTTTACAATCATTAAAACCAATAATCACATTTATTGAAAACAAGTACTAAATATTTACAACTCATGCGTCTTTTTCAACCAACCAAACTAAACTTTCTTGATAACTATAATACATTTTTATGAGTAATTATTAGTAAGTTGAATGTAAATTAAGAGTTACAAGATTAGTTTGACGATAAAAATAAATAAAAAATGAGGAAAAATTCATGACTTCGATTTACTCCCAGCAAAAACTAAAAGTAATATTTTCCGATAATAAAAAATTGAAAGTAACTTCCCAAGGGTCAAATTTTATATTGCATGAATATCACTTTCCAATAATGATCGCATTAATTAATGCCTTTGTCAATGAAGACCCACCACATTCACTTTCCATTGGACCTATTCAAGATCGAAACAATCTTGTTTTATCTAAAATTGTCTCAATACCACATGTGATATATGTCTTAATATAGCTGCCAAAAATCTCCTGCAATAAACTAAATGAACAAAATAAAAGAAAAAAAATAAAGAAATAAGCAAATTTGGACTTCAAGTTGCGAATGAATTAAACAAGGAAAGTAATTTTGCCTTTGAGGATAGCATTAAGGCGTTTCCAACGAAAACATTTTGATTACTTACTCCAAAGAGCTTCACACAACTTTTCAAGGATAGTGACAGACTTTGACACAACCTTGTTGGTTCCGCTTTGCATATGCAAGGGTAAGACTGAGTACAATGACCCTTTCTTGTACCTTCGCTTACTGGGATACGTTAGTTTTTTATACAATGACAGAGAATTGGGCATTAAAGAATACAAAATACATATAAAGTGGACTTGCTATAAAACCATTATTAAAGCGGTTCACAGTGAGTAGACACGGATTCTAAGAGGTCCTTCAATCTAATTAAAACTGTGTACAATAATACGCTTAGTTCTTTTCATCCACCGATGACTTCATGAATAAAACCCAACTATACGATCTAAAATTCAAACCTTTTGCCACCTGTCTGTAATTAAAAACTATAACCTTCTTACATGTATCATTAAACTTCTGTTAATGCCACCAATCCCAATTGTTAAGAGGAAATTCTTCCCATGTCTCTTCTTCAGCGTGTATGTACTTGCTGGAATTTTGACTAAATTGCTGTACTAATTGAGAAATAGTTCAATAGAAGAACTGTATTATGTATCAAAAGAAAGCTGCTACCATTGGCCTGGATCTGTTTGAACTCTATATTTCTTGTATGTGTCTGAAACTATGAATGTTTACATCCCACTATCTATCTAGTGGAAATGCAAATGGACTGTCCGGGAGATTGAGTCCTTCATTGCTGGATCAAATTTAAAAAGTAAATAAATAACATTATCCATAGTCAACAAAATATTTCAGGAAAAGTACAGCAGCAAAACTGCATGTTTGCTAACAAATAATATCATCTACACAGAAATTGTAAACAAGCAGAGGTAGCTTTTACTATGCCTCTCATATTTGCTACTTGACAAAACGAATGGTGTTCTACTACAGCCAAGATCATTAAAGGAAACTTTTAGTGTTTTACTAATCTTTTTAGCAGATTACTACAGTATACCACAAAGGAATTATTGTTTATGGGGTTTACCGGTCTGGCTGTGGTATAGAGATATCAGAATGGTTGCAATAAAATCCTTTCATCAAATAGTTATTTACAACTCAAATAACTAGATATTTAAAATGATTTTTTTTGAGATAGAAAATGACTTCAAAGGTTCACAATAAACAAATTTGATAAAATTTGTAAGATTTTATTGTGTGCGATGATTCAAAGAGCAAAATTTGGGATCTAATAATTTTGGTTGCAATAATGTCTCAATTGCTTGGTTCTGAATGAAAGATGATTTAAAATGGTTTAATGGATCTGGTTCATATTTTGAAAGGACTTGACTATAATAACTAAAAAACTAAAGGACTAACTTCAAGCAAAAATTTATTAGGGGACGAAAATCGCAGTGACCATAGTAGAGAAACAAAAAGTACAATTAAGCCTAATGTATACAAAACAGGTAGGAAATAGAATGTAAGAGGGAAGATAAATCTCTGAGAAATTGATGCATGCCTGTCCTCATCAGAGTAATTGGAGTCTGTATGCCTGGATTTGACATGCAGTGGAAAACTGAAAGATTCTTCTGCTGGCTGGAAATTGAAGTGATCTGCAAGAGAAATTATTTCAATCAATATAACATAGAAGGATATATAGAACATACTGAAACTTGATAAATAGAAATGTAATTTATATTAGTACACACCATCTGAAATCCTTGACTCATCCATGGAGAAGCCAAAATGAGGTGAACTGAAGAAAGATTTTTGGGCAAAATGCAGCTGTGCAAGACTTCTCTGACGTTCAAGAGCTTGCTCCTGCTCTTCCTGTTCAATTAGTTGTAGGTGTCTCCTAATGGATCCATGGCTCCCAAAACTTCTTGGAACTAAATAATTATAATTATGCATTAGATTGTACAAAGGCTTCTCCCACAAAAGGAAAGGACAGAAGGCAGAGCATTAACTTGGATGAGAAAACCAATCATTGGGAAGTTAAATTGTCAACCATAAGAAATAATTTAGGTTATAAACTAGATAATATCATACTTGAGTTAAGTTCAGCGTCCATATCTACATAGTGTGGTGAATAACAAATAGGGTGCTCAATTCTATCTGTGTACTTCCTGCATCCAGATTAAAATGCACACTGAAATTATTATGGGGAAAAAAAATACTTTAATAATGTCTAAAGACCAAAAGGTATATAAGCAGAAGCATGTAAGATTTCTTAAGATGTAAATACCGATTCAAGATACAACATTTGTCCATCTTATTTTGCATTTAAAGAATAGAAAGAGACAGAGAGAAGACTAGCTTTGACACTTCAAATAATGCATTTGCCATTCAGTCACAGGATGGATTTACTTGGTTGTGTATATTAACGACAATGTTATTGTAGGTAGTGATCACTATTGCATTTTGCAGGTAAAGCAACATCTCTGTCTACATTTTGGACAGAAGATCTTGCAAAGGTTCAATGTTTCTTAGGAATTGAGGTGGCAAAATCCAAGAATGGTATTGTCATTTCCCAAAGAAAGTATGCAATGGATATCTTAGAGGGCATAAGGTTGATGGATGCTAATTGCTAAACCTGTAGAAACTCCCATGGATCCTAATGCCAAGCTCTATCATTTAAGGGGAGCCATTGGTTGGAATACTGGACTATCTTACTATTACTCATCCAAATATCTCTTTTACAGTCAATGTGGTAAGTCAGATACTTAATCCTCCCTGTGAAGGACACTGTATGCAGTAATTTGCATCCTACAATATATTGAAGAAGCTCGAAGAAAAGGTCTTTTATATGATGTAAAAAGTCACACTAGAGTTGTGGGATACTCTGTTGCAGATTGAGCAGGATCTCCCTACTGACAGGATATCACTTCTGGCTACTGCATTCTTATTGGTGATACCATGATTTCTTGGAAAAATAAGAGTGTTGTTGCAAAATTCAATGCATATGCAGAATGTTAAGCCATGGCCCTAGCAACTTGTGAACTAATGTGACTCAAACAGATGCTCCAAATATTGAGGTTTTGGGCAAGTTGCACAAATGACACATGTATGTGACAAACAGGCAGCCCTCCATATTTCCTTAAATCCAATCTTTTACGAGGACCAAACATTGAGAGAGATCACCACATCATCGAGGAAAAGATCTTATCTAGACACATCATTACTGGATTTGTCAATTCAAATGATCAACTAGCAGATGTCATCACAAAGTTGCTGAAAGGTCCTCAAATTAGTTATATATGTGATAAACTTGGTGCATATGATTTATATACTCTAGCTTGATGGAGAATATGAGAGATTATGTAAATATGTTAGAAAATTATGCAAATATTGTAATTCGGGGTATTATGAGATATTACGAACCGTATGTATTTATGTAAATTAGAGAAACCATTATTTATTGTATTTATGACTCATTATAAATAAGAGGTTGTGTAAATTAGACACATTTATTTCATCCTTTGTCTCTTGTCCTTTTTTTTCAATAAGAGGAAAGGGGAGAACAAGAAGTAAGAACTAAGAACAAGGGAATCAACAGCAAGGAATAAATTTTAATCAAGTTTTGCTAACTCTAGAACCCCGAATGTAGTCCTGTCAAACTAAAAAAACTACAAACTTTCATTTTTACAAAATTAACTTAAAATAACTACATTTACAGGAATAAATGAGAATTTGAAGCCCTAAAACTACAAGAACTTCCAATTAAAAAAGAAATTGAAAGGAAAAGACAGTGAATTCACCTTTCATTAACCTTTGCCTTCTCCCGGTAAGGTTTCACAAGCACCCGAGAACCCCGAACACAATGGGGATTCCCCTTATCCAAAACACTTTTGACAGTTTCTGAATGAACAAATGTCACAAATCCAAACATCCTTCTCTGCTGGTTTGGAATTCTGACATCTGCAACAGGTCCAAAAGTGCTACAAAGGAAATATATAGAATTCAGTTCATTAACGCAAATAATTAGCTGCAAAGAAGTGCAAACATGCACTTTAACAACAAAAAATGTAATATACTTGAAGTAGTTTGAGACATCATCCTCTGTGAAAGTGCTGTCAGCTGGGAACGTCAGATATATTTGGTATGAAGCACTGATATTTCGAGCAAAATCTCCCTTTTGCATTTGTGTGGGAGAATCTTCTGCCAGAACCACTGAATGCTGCCCATGAGGTCTGTAAAGTAACCACAAGAAAAGTCAAAATAGAGTCAGAAGCATCAATAACTAAATATATAATACATGCAAAAAAAAAAAAAAAAAAAAACAATCGTAAGACTTTACCTGCCTATTAGCTGAATACTATTTTTCAGTCGTGCAAGAAGCTTTGTCAAACTATAGCCAGACTTACCATGCCTCTGACTCTCAGTTAAATAACCATCTGCTTGCAGTACCTTTTTATATTTATCGTAGTATGCCATTGGCAGGGAAGCAATTGACATTGGACCGCCTTTTGCTCTTAGGAGCTCAATAATTTCAGACTCTAACTGAGCCAGTGACCCTGGGGAAATCACCTGATCCTCACCAATAGCATCATTTGCATGCATCTGAGAGAAATTCTCAGGGACAACTTGCCCATGATAGAATCTGCAGCTAGTTCCATGCTTACAGAATCCTTTGTTGAAATAGTGACACATCTTCATTGGAAATTCAGAAAACCTTCTCCCACCCAAATTGGCAGCAGAAGCGTCTAAGCCATAGTGATCGTTGGCGATTCCTCCAGTCCCAGTTTTTACAGCATCTATTTGATTCTCCAAAGTGAGCATCTGTGTCTGCTTCTGAAGTTCTACAATAGAATCCAAGTAATTCATTCCCATAAAGTCTGGATTGATGTTTGCAGCAGATTGTGGATCCCAATAGGGAGGAGGCATCTGAAAGTTTGGTGAAGTAGGAGTTCTAGGGGAGATTACTGATAAATCACTTAAACCTTGTTGAGGGTTGACAGTACGAGAAATCGGGAGCATATCTGGTTTAGCAGCCAACCTTTGGAGTTCCTTTTTGGCCTGAACTACCACTTCACAGATAAAATAGTCGGGGCATGAAGCCAATTTAGCCATTTCTTGTTCTCCATGACCTTGAAAGAAGAGATAGCCAATTATTTTTCTAGCATGCTCTGGCTCAAATTTCTGAATTTTCTCAAAGACTATTCTTGTGTAGGGAGAATCCATAACTCTTATCTTCTTACTGCAAAAAGTCCAGCCAGCGTAAACAAAATTGAGTGAATACTGCTCACAAAACAAGTACAAAGAAACACAACAAAACCACATCACAAAGATTCAGGCATTCAGCACAGGGTACAAGAAAAACCAGAGTCCTAAGCTTACAAAACAAAATTGCAAACCTGATATACCATAACAATTGACTAAACAACCAAAACCAAAAAAAGGTGTACAAATTCTGAGGAAGAGATTCAATAAATCCAACAGAAACAAAAAAAAAAAAAAAGGTGATGCTCTTGTACAAAAAGGCGCCCTATTCCACGAATCAAAATATTATAAATAACCTAGCAAGACAGGGAGAGTGACAAATTCTTGGAATAAGAAAACACTCCACAGTGCATTATATTTTCCTCAATTTTCTCTGGCATCACCTAAAAAGGAAGTAACTTTAATGCAGCCCAGAAACGGGTCTTGCTCCTAATATGGAAAATGAGCAGGAAACACGCTCAGGAATATCCACATGCATTAATCACACACAGCAAAAATTAGAAAGTTGCAACAGAACAAATGACTACAAGAAAACGAACCAGCATTTGCAAATTAAAAACCGGGCACTGACATTTCAACATTGGTGACTAAAGGTCCAATTTTTTCACAAAATAAAGAAAAGTTTGTATAATCTCAAACAACTATCCAAACCCCAAGAAAATAAAAAGGAGCAAATAAACAAAAACAAAATCTTGAAAAGCTGCATACCCATCAAAGAACAGGAGATAAACAGTGGTGCAATATTTCAAGAATGGAACTTTTTCAACTTTTGCTCATTTCACCAACCTTTTTCTCTCACTACAACACAAGGACCTTCACGTACATTCAGAGAGCTGTGTCATCCTAATCCAAAAATCAAACAGAGAAATGCTTTTGAAAAGGCTCAGAATCCAGAGAGTAGCAAAGACACCATTTATGGTTCTCTCTCTCTTCTCTTCTCTTCTCTTCTGCAAAATCAAATATAGTGACCCCTACACACACTCTAAACTCAAGTACTGTGACTCCGCAATATTTATTTTCCTTTAAAATTGAAAACTTTCTAGAAAATCACAGATGTTGAATAGTCACATACTTGAGGCAAAATATTTTGCTTAATCTTCGAGGACTATAACTGCTTGGAACTGCCCCATTTACTAGAATCACCCTCTTAACTTAACTCACTTTTTTTCACAAAATAAAAATAATAATTAATAATAATTCGGAAAATCCAACGTGCTAAATTTAGTACTTCAACTCTTCAACTGCACAGCAAGGTCGGCAATGTTTGTCATACGTATATACTAAGTTTCGAGTCACACAAAGATGGGTTTTTTTTTTTTTTTTTGTGTCAATAAGAGTTAAGTTTTGTTTGATATTATTTCTGTAAAAATGTAAGGAAAATGTTTAAGGAATATTGAACATGAAAATTCGTATAAGAAATTCATCCAACATTCCCTAGTCATTATAAAGAAAGAAGAAAAAAAATCCACAAATTAAAAGGTACTATATATCAAAATAATCATTAAGCAATTAAAAACTAGATAAAGATATGGACCCAAGTTGAATGTGTGCCATTGGATAAGATCCTTGAGATTCAGAAACTCAAATCTTGTAAAGCGGGGACCAAGGGAGGGAAAATACAGGCCTTGGAAAGAGGCTAAGGATTAAAGGGTTAGTTGTGTGGTGGAATAATGGAACAAACATTTTACATTTCAACTTGTTAGGGAGGGAACACAACACAACACAACCATAGATAGGACAATGCCACATCTTTAAATATAAATATAAAAAAGTTGCATAAATAAATCAGTGTCACATAGCCAACTTGGTGAAAGGTCCACACCATGTATGCACACAGCACACTCATTGAGTTGAGTTCTTTGTGATGGTAAACAGGGCCCCTCGAATTTTTGGGAGGGCCCACAACATCCCCAACAGTTTTATTATATGATCTTGTTGATGTAGATTTGGCACTTCATTTTTAGATTTGTTATATACTTAGTTAGACCCTACATCAGGGAGGAGTATCAAATGAAAGGCAACAATTCCTTAATCTTATCCTTTCGGATGGTTTGTATTGGGCCTAATTGTGATTTTAGTTCTCCCATGTTTTAGTTTATGTATGACTTTAGTTTTCTTAATATTTTTAGTTTTCTAATTGTTTGAATAAGTTTATTATTTTACATTTTCATCTAATAATTAAAACAGATGTAATAGGAGTGTGATATTGTTAATTTGGGTAGATTCGTACAAGAAAAATTTTAAAAATAATTAAATGAAAATAAAAAATAGTTTGTGTTACATTTTATTTGTTATTTAAAAAAATAATATTTTTTTTGTTATTTTATATAACTCAATGATACGTGAATATAATTATTAGATATAAACACTTAACTTCAACAATTAAAAAACTGAAAGGGAATAATTAAAACTAAAGAAATCAAAATCCCTTATCCTTAAAATATTTGACCAAAAGTATAATTAGGTCGATCATTTAGTTTTTATATAGAGATCAAATGTTTTACTAATCAAATATAATTGTGAGCTTGTTCTACAAATTAAAGTCGCCTGAATATTCTTTTCAATTATAACAAGTTTATTTTGTTTTGCTTGATATCTAGTGCGTTAGCTTTGATAATATTCTGTATACTGTTGTTATCCATTTAGCTTCCTTTATGGGATGGCAATCATGGCATAACTTTTTCTGGGAATAAATGGAAGAGACTGAACTTATCGATAATATCTAACATAGTATTTGCTCACTAGGAATGTACGTAATGGGTCAGAGGGATTTATAGCTGTGGATTGGAGAGTGCTTCAACAATTTAGTGATGGAGTTCAAATGTGGGTGATAAAAGGGGGAGATATAATGATGTATTGATGTTATACAGTGATTTGGAGATAAACCAAGTGAAATTAGGTGAGTGGTTAATCTATTTTGAAATGTGTCTATTATGCTATTCAAAGAGACATGGTCTTTATAGTTTATACAGTCTAAATGTGACGAAATATATAGAATAGTGAGAACAAAGAATGGCTTAATTAGCAACCTAACTGGGAAATATTTTAATTTCCGACTAAGTTGTACCTTCAAAACACTATTTTGTATAATTACTAATTAGAGTTGTGCAATTATAATATCCCATAATATAATTATATAAATTTGTCAAAATTATATGAAAATATTGCCATCTCAATTGGTTTAAGTATACTTCCATGCACGTATGGTTAGTATTAGATTTTGTAGTTTTGATGTAGTGCTTCTTCGGGCAAAAAAATCATAAGTAAATACTTTGTTATTGAAATTGAGTCGTCTATTCAATTTGATTGAATTTGCTCGAGGTAGATGTCATTTTCGATGCAGTTAAAAATCGTACATGTAAGCGGAGGTGAAAAATAACATATTAACAAAACAATTTATCGATGATATATATAAAATTTCATATCTTCAAAATAATTAGCGAGTACTATGCATCAAATTATTGATATAAACTTAATTAGAATCCAATCTAACAACTTTATTTTCGTTAAATAAAAATTATAATCGCTATATCCTTACTGTCTACTTTTATTTGAACGAATCTTTATTGATTTCTTGGAAGACCAACAAAAGAAAAATAGAAAAATAGAAAAACATAACGGTGTAGATATTTTCATGAACATAGGGAGGAAATGTGCGTGTATAGCATAATGAAAGCATGCGAAAATTATATACAGTAGTACTACTACTTCATAAATGTGGTTGCAAACAAGACATTTACATATTAATGGTTCCGTTACGTCAGAACCTTTCCCTGCCCCAATGATTCAAACACACCCAGCCTTCATACACAAGCTATTAGCTACGTTTACCTATGGCCAACCTTGTCTACTTGACTCAAATATTTTGGAAAAGTGGTCCAAAAACACGTGCTGCCAGTGATGTGCAATGTTCGCGTAGTGAAACATTTTAGGATTAAAATAATATGCATAAATGTTCATATTGATCCAATCAAGTTTTATTCAAACAATTTCGTGTATTGTACTTTGCCTTTTGATTACATGGTCCTTTTCCAGCATTGTCGTTGTCATATTTTTCACTACCATGATATATAGCACCGAATAAGTGACCAAGTATGTCAACTTAAAGAGGAAATTATGAATCAAAGAAATTAAAATGCATGCCAATAAAGGGAGAGTGACTCTCTCGAAATCTTTTTGTCATGATACGTATATATGTCACTAAGGTTACAGCTGAATCGCACCCATTTTTCTGGAATAAATCCCAAGATCCGCAAATGGAGCAGCTAATTGGGATGCAACTTAATTCTACCCACTGAAGCACAACACTTATTTTCTGTTAGGCCGTGTTGCTTCGTGCACCTTTTTTCGGAATTTTATTTTTATCTTTTGGATTGGTTATTCCAAAAAATAAATTTTATAATCAGGAATGTAAGTTTACATTTTGAATTGGTCATTCTAAAAGAAGAAAAAAAAACAAACAGTGCAGGAAACAACAACCTACAACTCATCTTGCAAAATTAAGCCCAAATCTGATTTAAACAACAGGAGGATTCAAAATAAAACTCTCTGTTACATTCATTTTATATATTTGATTTCTGTAAATTTGTTTCTTTAGTTTTTCATTTTTTTTTTTAAGATAGTGTGGACTGTGCCCCCTTCAAAAAAGATAGTGCGGAATGTAGATGATAATTTTTTAGGACCACTTTGGGCTGCATGGTAGTCTTTCTGTTCAAACCCAATCTTAAAGTTGGTTGTAGCCTGTATAGGTCACAAAATCATCTAAATTATATTAGGCCCCCTAATTTCTAGGGCTGGGTCTGTCCCTGTTTAGACTCATCCTAAGAGTTATTGTGTTCAGGGGTTAGTTAGACTTTTTTATTATTATTATTATATAAACAAAAGAAATATTGAAAATTGAATTTCAACTGCATAGTATTATATATCCTCTTTACCAAAAAAATATATATCTCCTTGTTAGAATGAAAAGTTATACATATAATTCATGTAAGGCTGACTCCCTGTTTTATTAAATTTCTGACCTAAAAATGAAATGTAAAGACTGAAGAGAGAGTGTAGCATGTAAGATTAACAGCACGTGCAAGAAAGGGACCTACCTTTGCCAGATAAGCTTTGCTCCCCTGTGGTGTGAACAGATAAAATATTAGTTTCAAAAGTAAACAACACCCATTCATTCTATTTATATTTAAATATTAATTCATCATTAAGGATACATCTATTTATAATAATCAGTATGATTATTGACATATAACGCTCAAATTTTTATTTTATACTTATTTTTAAGTTTTTTTTTACAGAAATTTATGAGTTTTTTTAATCACAATTTAAAATAAATTTGAATTAAATGATTTTTATGCACTCTATATATGAAGATATCACCCTCTCAATTATGGACACTAGTTAGTAAGTTAGCATGTCCTTACTTAATTAGATTCGTTCCCTCTGTCCTCATGTTGCTTTGCATTATATATCCAAGGAATTTATTGCCCTTTTGCATATTTTAGTCAATTCCACACAGCTTTCACACTTAGTTTTCTCACTAAGGTATTTGTGTAAGATATTTAATTTGTTTTTGTTTTTTTAGTAGTTGAAAAACTTATTTGACGTAATTGATTTTTTTTAGTAGTTGAAAAACTTATTTGATGATTCGGTAAATAAATTTTTTGTAATAATTTTTAGTATTTTTTTGAAATGCTATTTTAAGTAATATTTTTTAAAATGCTAGCTTCTAACTTTTAGTTTTTTTTTTATATTTTTTTTATTTTTGTCCTTAATATATTTATCAAATTTTCTTATTACTTTTTTTAAAAAATAAATCATAATTTTATTACTTTCATGTCATTTATATTTTTAGTTATTTCAACAAATAATTTTATCGAACATTTACAATTTAATAAGCTAATTTTTGAACTTCCAATTATCAATTAACTTTTCAGCTAATTTTGTTAAATATAGTCAAAATCAAATTATCAATAAGTGTTTGTGTTATGAAATATTTTTTAATTAACATAATGCACATATAAACATTTTTAATAATTGATAGTTGTATATTTTTTTTTAGAAATTTATATATTTTTCATTTTCATCAAATTACATAATAGTTATATATGCTAAATTTATTAATTTTTACAAATTATATATAAAAGTTAAGACAAATACTAACAAGTGTCGTAATGACACTAGTTAAAAATTTAAATAATTTTTTTTTGGGAGAAACATAATTATAATTTTATGAATTTTTTTTACATTCTCTTATAATTTAAACATTATTTTTTTTCTTTTTGTAAATTAATTTTTTTCTTTTGAACAATGTTGTTAGGATACTGATTAGTAAAATTTAATAATTAATGATTGATTGTATAAACTTTTTACATTAACATTGTATATGAAAGTTGAACTCTTTTTTTTTTATTGAATTGACTTATTAGTAGTATATAGTTTTCTTTTAAAAATACATCTATAAGTCACATGCTTAGCGTACGTAGTATTCGAATGTCCATTATTCTTAAAAGAAATAGAAAATACTTGTGAATAAAGTTTTGACTTTTGAATGATGAATTTGCAATTGTAAGATACTGCTATCAAGGGGGGCTGCATGCATGAGCATGCCATGCATGGTTGTGAGGTTTACAACTTACAAGTCAGATTCCGTATATAACATAATCAATTGATAAAATGGTGACATCGGCAATAGCGTCATCGTATTACTCTAAAAAAAGAAAAAAGAAAAAAGAAAAAAGAAAAAGAATAGAACGTTATCATGATCGTGCCGTTTAGGATCAGTGCCTATTGGTATTTTTGGTTTGTTTTCAGAATGTATTCTTGGCTGGGTTGTAGTCGTAACAGAGAAATGTACTACTGAAAATTACAAAAGAAAAAGAAAAATTACCTCTTAAGCTCATTTGTAATTGTTCGTGGCAATTAAAATATTTTTTTTATAAAGAATTATAATTTGATGTAATTGAATTTTTGAATTTCACTGAAAGAATGGAATTTGTTTTAAAAAAAATTAAAAGTAAATTCCATCACTTATATAACATTATGATCAGAGAATTCAAATGTATCTCCATCCATGTGATTCAATATTGACTTTTAACATAATCAGGTTGACTTATTTTTCGTTTGATAATGCGATATGGCAGCCGCGTTGAATCCATAAAAAGTGGATCGCGCCAATGTACGTTGCAAGTCAATTAGTTGAACGTACACATACTTATATATAAGTGTACGCGTGATGGTGAATAATCGTACTTCTAAGTTCTAATTAAGAAGAATCCGAACTTAATATTGAGCTCTTTAATTTCACTAATTTGAGGAAAACATGACTATGAAGGTAAGCAACTTGCTTAATTCATTAAATTTCAGTTTGTGTTTTTCCTCTTTGTCAAGAAAGTTTCAATTTGACTTATCTACAATTCCAGAACAATTTCCAGTTTTGATGATTCTACATAAGTTTCAGCTAATTCCAGATATACATATATGTATACATGTTAATTAATTATGAAATGTTCTACTTCTAATGGAGCAGCAAAAGATCGTAATTGAGGTGCCACTCCACTGTGAGAGGTGCAAGAAGAAGATTATGACCATATGCACTATGGCAGATGGTAAGTTTATCGAAAATCATTTTTATTTTATTTCGGTGACTAATTAAATTAAATATGGCTTAAGTTATCAGTATTAATTATTTGTGCTGCACATGATTTATAATTAATTGTTTTTGGATCATATGATGTTTATATATATAGGTGTCACTTCGGTTACTTTTCAAAGGGAAGAGAAAGAAAAAGTGGTTATTATAGGAGAAGGAATAGATGCAGCTGGGGTAGCAGCATGTTTGAGGAAGAAGGTGAACAAGTATGCTAGGCTAGTTAGTGTGGCCAATGATACATGAAGAATATTGAAGAGAGTTCACACACACGTGTGTGTGTGTGCGTGTGTGAATTTGTATCTTTATATAGTTTTTGTGTGTGTTGTTATTTCTAATATTCATGTGGGGGTTAGAAAGTGATTTATTTGTTAATGTTTTCCTAAATTAATAATCAAAATTGTATCGATTATTGTTTGTGCCATGGTTGATTTTGTAGAAATTTTATGTACCTCACGTTAGTAAGGAGCATGCTTGTTTACCTTGCATAAAAATGATATTAATTTGTTATCTTTTAGAAAACACACACTCCTGATCTATATTATCTTGATCCGTTGCACAATCTTTTTAAACTAAACTGTCAAATTTTAATTAGTATATCACGATCTATATATTATCCCATTACTAATATTGTTTTATGTCTTCAATTTGTTCATGATGTGGGAAATGTCTGGGAGAATTTATTTGAAATTGTAAAGAAAAAGATTGCTGACCTTTTTATAATATATCTTTAATTTATTTTAACATGTATTATGAAAAGTTTATCAAATAAGTCTTTCTTTTAACTAATTTTAGTATACTTTACAATTTTTTTGAAA
The DNA here is from genome assembly GCF_004193775.1 of Glycine soja. NCBI lineage: Eukaryota > Viridiplantae > Streptophyta > Magnoliopsida > Fabales > Fabaceae > Glycine > Glycine soja. The sequence goes on from NC_041003.1 coordinate 49,695,087, forward strand.
TATACTTCACAATTAAATTTTAAAATTTTCATTTGATAAAAATTTATTAAACAGGTGTTTAATAAAACAGGTGTTTAATAAAACAGTTTATATACATATATTCAAAAACTTCCTTGATGATATATTTTCTTAATTTCTTCTATGTGGACTTGCTATCAATATTGTTTCTTTTTTAAAAAGCCGAAACGTGTATACGCTGAATGAATTGACAGCTGATGCCATGGGGGTTCGATTCAATTCCCTCAGTTGTAGTAGTTTCTTCTGTTTACCTTTTTGTTTACTTTTCTCCACTAGCCAAGAAAAATGAATTTTATAGCTCGAGCATCATTGGCAAGGGAATTAAATTATGTCTCCTTCGAGTTTAATTTTAAAACGCACACTTTTAAAGATAAATAAAAATTATAGAAGCAAAATTCACTATGCTTGTACACATTTATATATTTTGAGCAAAACATTAAGGACTCGTTCATTAGAGAAGAATGGAATGATAAAAGAAATGAATTGAAATGAAAATTTTAAATTAAAATAAAATGTAAAAATATGAATCTCACATTAGTGTTATTTTTTTCACTCTCTTTCTCTTTAAACGAACCCATCATAAAACAAAAATCATGATACATGTCTACAAATTCAACTAGCAAGGACAATTCATACTGGCCAAACTTGCTTTTCAAGGTGTCAAATGATTTTGTGGGAAAAAAAAGATAATATTTGATTGTTTCCTGGCTCGATCTGTTTGCCCCCTAAAGGTACATTTGACTACATTAAGCTGAGAATTTTAATATGAAGTTCCGTTTCAAATTTACTTTTAAAATAAAAATATTCAAACATAAATTCCTAATGTCATAAACGAAAAAAAATGCTATTTTCTAATATATCTTTATACAAAAAATGCGGTCCGAGATGGCTCACATTTAAGCAAATACACGATTTATTTATCATCAACCTCGAAAACACTAGTGGCACGCTTCCTTGAATATTTTATAAATAAAGAATCAAAACCGGGAGTTAAGAGTGAAACAGGATTGCTTCAAAAAAAAAAAAAAAAGGAGTGAAATAGGATTGAATAAAGTACAATTTTGAAGTTCACCATTAATTGATAAGGATTAAAATTTGGGGGAGATAAAGACAAATTGTATTAGAACCAAAAAGAAGAAACGTATAATCTATCAAAATATATTCCAGCATCACAAATTTTACATCTACCTCCAATTAGTTAATCTGGTGACAGATTCTTTACCAGTGATAGGAAGTGAAAATTGTTTTTAAGTTATTCCTCCAAATTTGTGAAGAAACACAAGTAAATTACTGTGTTTCAACAGTGCTAAGTTATTGTGTGTGAGTGTGTGTATATATATCTTATGAGAGGAAACATTTTATATATATGAGAGGGGGTTGGGAAGAATGGCTATGGTTTTGATCAAACCTGACATCTTTATTACACCAAAGACTTTCGTTAGCAAAGACGCCTCAAATTCGTCTTTTGCAAGGTTTTACATGCTTGAACTCATTGCTTCTCATTTTGAACATGTATCTCAATTTTTTCATCTTATAGGCTGTTGCAAAAATGGCACAAAAGCATGCCAGGTATAAAGAAAGGAGAAAAAATATGAATAACGGACAAACTTAACCTCTGTTAGAATTTTCCTGATCAACTAAATATTCACTAGAAATGTCATCCTGTGGTGTCTTTGCAAATGTATCTCCGTCATATTCTGCATCATTGTCTGAGTTTGCATCACTCCTCCATTTTCTTTTCATGATTTTGGGGATCATGCGAGTTACTTTAGTCTCCAACATTTCATCATTATTATTTATGTGTTCAAACCGAACAGCGCTCACCTTTCTGGCATTTCCAGCTAGTATCTGCACCAAAGACAAAGAAGCTGTGTGTTTTCGATTCCAAAGACGAAGGGAATGGGGGAGGCTAAGGATAAGCTCCAGATTCAGTTTATTAATTCATACAGATTGCCAAAAAAAAACAGTTAATTTGAAACCATATGAATGTGGCTCACAAGTTTAAAAATTGCAATGATTATGCAAAACATAATTCCAATCCCGAGACAACATAGAACCCTACAAAATGGAAAAGCTGTAGAGTTGACAAGCTAACAATATACCAAGTCCTCTGACATGGCTTCACTAACAATATGTTCAAAAACCAGAAATCAAAGCACAAACTTGTTGATCAAGCTTTTTGAAGAAAATCGCATTGACATCTTTAGTGTAGCTTGAGAAATAGTACTGAAAAAAGGGTACATGCAACTTATGCAAGTATACTGTAGTTGTATTATGCTATCATCATACTTGCTCTCACCATCCATTCTCTCCAACTTTGCACATATATAACCAAAAAACAATAGGACTACCCTGAGTGGAATTTTAAGATAGCAACAGACTGATTACCTCAAGTTTGAAACTCTGGTTCTTCTCCTTCTGATCCTGCTGGTCAGCATTGGACTCATTGTTATCATCTTCATCTTCCCTTTCAAGAACTACTTTGATGCACTCACCTGTCCTTGGAATGTATCCAAATGCTTCACACACAAAGCCTGATACCGTCTCATATTGGTGACCCTGAAATAGCAGATGTCACCTAAGTATCAAGAAGCCTGAAATTCTTCATCAGACTTAGCAATATGAACAGTAAGGAAAATTAATTCCAATGAGCTGATTGTCTCTCAACTCAACTCTAAGCCCCAGGATTTATGAAACCCAATTGTTGTTAACAGCATAAATTTCTCCAAAAATATAGCAAAGTTGCTTATTTTCCCAATTTAGTACACAACTTGTGTAGAAATAACAAACTAGCATAAGAAATGTATTGATGTGATGCCTATTTGAAATCCAAGGAAGCGGATGCCTATTTGAGAAGCAAAGATGGGTCTACGATGCTACAATGATTCTGAAGGGCAAATTCATGAACTTAATTATTGATATACTACTAATAAGAAGTTGTGATCTTGGATATTTTCCCCTTAAGAAGCAAAAGCTGACTAGATAGTCCAACTAAGAAGGTCACACTAGCTCCAGTCAAATAAGCAGGGTCATCATCAAAAGACAAATATGTCAGTTGCATGCAAAAAGAAGTGGCAAACCTCTGGCATCTTGATGTTCAAATCTTCAGAGAGCTGATCAATGGATGTGTTTGCATCCACATCAAAAACACCCTCAGCTCGCATTACAATGTAACCAGTTTTTTTCTGTATCTCCTCCTGTAGGAATAACCAGGAAAGAATGTAAAAAGGTTCTTTAATAAAAAATTAGCAAGCAGAAAGTAGTTTTAGTCATAAAAAATCAAATGCATAACTAGGCAATAATAGCTAAATTCAAAGTCCATTAATAGTTATAGTCTTCAAGTCCATATTTTGGATAGTATTGATGTGATATCCCACTGATATCAGTAGTTTCAGTGTTAGTATTCAGCATATGTATCATTTTCTATCTTCAGTCTGAGCTAGTTTTTATCAGTTGCCCAGAAATTACGTGTAGGATTACTGGCAGCGTCAGAATCAAACCTAGCTTAAGTTGTATACTGATATCTGTTTTTCTATCAAAGTTGCATTCTATCTTCCAGAACCCTTTTGCACTTACATGCATTATTATCACCTTTTACACAGCATTACTGGTCATCCTCTCATTTACTGCAATTTCATACTCATATTTACACTATGATGCTTTGAAGAGTTTGTATTTGAACATTGAACATGGCTAAGAAAAAATTATTTTACTTATATTTATTTTTATCAAAAAAGATTTCCTAGTTATGAAATAACATCATAAACCCATCATTGCTCAAATAAACATTGATCCATCTCAATAGTTTGACCTCTTTATTTCCTTCTGGAGAGATTCTGTTACTTTACACTTCAGTTCGTTGTATACTTGAAAAAACTTACTTTTTAACTGCTTTGAATTATATCAATCTGAAGCCATGAAAATAGAAAGCCTAAAACACAAGCTGGACTTTTAGCAAAGCAATTAGTAGCCATTAAACAGTAGATTTGTTAGCATCTAAATTAGTAGCCATTCAAAGCAGTAGATTATGGGACAATAACTAAGAAAGGTATACAAATATTATGCAGTCAGGACAAATGAATATTCCATAAAAAAAACTGTTGCTGAACAAAGAGTGCAGAATAAAAAGGATCTTTTGTTTCTTTTTTTGGGTGAAACAGAGTAAAGATGGATGAATTCAATATATGCTTCACTTTCAGTTATTTAAAAATAAATTTAAAAGAAACAAAGTAAAGATTAAGCACAAGCATTTACCTTTGAGTCATTTTCATCAAATATTTCACCAACAATTTCCTCAACAACATCTTCGAGTGTTACAATCTGTTAGATGGCAAAATCAATAAGACATCTAGATTTGATAAACTGAAAGTTGTTAGAACTTATAAGCAGATTACATGGAATGGATTTCAGAAGACTTGGAGAGTCTAGTTACAATCTAATAAACTGTCCGAAGACGTAAAACTCTCTCTTGATTTAGCTATCAATAATAAAAGTGGTTTATGTCTACACCCATTCTTGAACCAGTCATTGCTAAATGCAACAGGTGTGTGGAATGGTGAACCATAAAATCATTTAAAAAATGAACTCAAAGGATCGAAGAAACACTGCCATTAGACATTCAAACTTAATTTTAACAAGAACTAGGAAAGATAAAGGCAAGCGGATGAAGAGAATAGTGGGTAAATAAGAACATTTAGTAAATCAGAATAGCCTGCCTTATAACCAGAAAGACTTTTGGTTTTATTACAATGATTTTGGATATGTAAAGTTAGAGAAAAAATAATTTAAATTATATTAGAGAACAAGACACAGCGTATAGTACAACATATTACAAGAGAGAGCTGTAGCACACTTAGAGATGTATAAAAACTAATATTTCTACAGGATTATTTATGAATATTCTTGCAATAGTTCACGATGACGGGAATGATCTCAATGTTGAGAGAGCTGTAGCACACTTAGAGATGTATAAAAACTAATATTTCTACAGGATTATTTATGAATATTCTTGCAATAGTTCACCATGACGGGAATGATCTCAATGTTGATTCTGTTAGCTTTTATTTCAAATTAGCATTAAAAAGAGGTTAATAAATAATTGGAAAAGATTTTGAAAGAAACTAAACCAATAGGGATAGCATGTTCAAATTGATATCTTTCATATACTTCTTTTGGGGTCAATGGTTGTAATTAGCAGTGTATGCATCACCAGTGAATCATAAATTTACAGATTTATATTCATATTTATGTCAGACAAAAAGATCGAAGTTGGTTGTATTCTGGATTGGTGTGCACATACCCCCACAGTTCCACCATACTCGTTAAGAACAACCGCCATGTGAACCTTCCTGATTCTGAACTCTCTAAGAAGATTCCAAACAGACATTGAATCTGCAAATCAGGGATTTATTAACATTCTGCACCAAGTTAAACAGATATAGATGTATTCCTATCCCAGACAGTTCAACCAGTTTAACAATTCAATTCCCATATGAGGAGAAAATCAGGGATTTTGATCATTAAGTTTAGTCAAGACATAGTAAGTCAGCTGCTGCTTAATTCTTTGTCCATACATTAATGAATAATTCATCATATAATACTAGCACATGACAGAATGCCAAATTGTTGAACATTCCCCTGCTACCCTTCCAATTGGTGAGTCTGTATTATAAGTTTGTCACAGGGCATTAAAGATATTGTGAAATTTATCAACGGAAAATAATATATCTTGATGAAACAAAGATAGCATATTAGCATGTTTAAATTTTAAAATATATGCTGAAGTGGCAAGAAGGACAATTCAGAGCCTCCAGCAGAATCTATTCTGAAAATGCACTGACATATATGGAGTAACACAATCAACACAGCAGAGATGACAACGCAATGAGAGAATAAGAAACTTGCTTTAATGCACCATCAATTTAGATTAACAAAATGCTAAATGTAAAAAAAGTCTGACAATGGATCTAATAGCGTATTGCTTCTTTTTTGTTGTTCCTCACCTGGCATAGTTGGCCCAATTATAGTCATCAGGTAAAATAAATAATGTTTTATATGTACAGTGGCTACGTTGCATGAATATGGGTGAGCATAGGTAATATCAACATGAATGATGAAAAAAAGTTACCAGGTACAAAATAAGCAGGTTTGTGAGCCATATCTCCAACCGTAGTACTTTCTAGCAACTCACCCTTCAAAATCAAACAGATTATAGTTCTGCAAACTATGAGATTGGGGGATATAATTAATAAGTAAAGCACTTGTAACTCAATAAACATGATGAGTAAAATCTGCCAACCTTTTGAACATAATCCAGCAGATCCATTGCATATGCTATACCCATTATATTATCAACACGTTGCTCAAAAACAGGTACCCTAGGAAACGTGTCATGATTCAATTAGCACATTGGAAAAGTAAAATCACTGTAAATTTGAAACCTGGAAATCTTCAAAATACCTTGAGTACTGATGTGTGACCCACAAGTGATGAAAGTCTACCAGGCTTGAACTTGCATCAATTGCAACAACATCAACAAGAGGTGTCATAACCTCTCTGACATGTGTGTCTTTTATCTCTAACACATTTTCAATCATATCCTGTAATATTATATATATATATATATATATATATATATATATATATATATATATATATATATATATATTTGAGATGCTTAAATTTTAACAGACAAATAAAAATGGATTAAAATATCTATAACAATCAATGAAGATAAGGCTTTTGCAAGTGTTGTAAAGAAGTGTGACAATAATGTAACATACATCATTATCAGAAAATATGATGGGGGCTCATTCCATATGGAAAATTGAAAATTTATATATGCTTTATGAAATTTTATTTTCTATAAATGAGAGAAAAGGCTAAACATTTTGAAGACAAATATATAATGATATTATTAGAATATTAAACCCAATATTCATTACCTGTTCTTCCTCCTCTATTGCCCCACTTAATTCTGCACCTCTTAGCATCAATTTTAGCTCATCTTCAGTTACATATGGCTCACTGGTAAAGCAAGCAATAACTTTAGTGTTGAATTTTAAAAAAATCAACAAGAATATGTCCCACAATCATTGCTTCAACAAACAGATGCCACTTTCCACATGATTTACATACTAAGGTGGCAAACCACAGTTGCTCTTTCAAACCAGGGTTCAAAAATACATAAAAGGAAAAAAAAAACAGTTACTCCCTTGTGCCACATCATTCAACCAAATTTGGAACCCAAAAACAGAAAAACTGTTAACCATCTACCACGTATAAATCCCTCATAATTAATAAAATAATTTTAATTTTCCCATTTGTTCTCTTTGTCATAACATTTAGGAAAAACTCAACCTTAGGAAATGGACAGTTATCATGGAGCATGGGTGAAAATAAAAGAACACCATCCTTAAGATGAAGGAACTAAGATTTAGTTAGCATCAGATTAAAATTAGATTTCACAAAACATCCATAAAGAAGCAAAAGAAATAGATATAATATGATAAAAGAAGATTAATCTCTGGCTATCTTTTCAACAGACCTTCTTCCTTTTAGGCCAAGCAATTTCAGCATCCCCATTGAAAGATAAGTAACAATTCTTCCTACAGGATACAACACCAGGGAAAGCCATGCCACTGGCCTGACCTAGAGGCATTAGGACCAATATCAATATCAATATTTGTTACAAAAGAAGTTGAGGCAGAAATATCATGTAAATATGAATGATGTGTTGTCAAAAATGATTAATCAGCAGCATCATTTCTGTTCCCAAATATTATAAAAGAAAAGGCAAGAAATTTACAACTTACCACAAACCGAGCCACCTCTGTGGCGTTATGAACAGCTATGCTTTTTGGAGTGATTTCAGTGAGAAGCAAAATGGCAACCTTGTTTGATTACAAAGAGAAGAAAGAAATTAGATATATGAAAAAAAAAATTATATGAAAACATACAAACCTGCACACCATATGCACTGTTCTGTGATCAATTTGATGCAATCGATCTGATTGAAAAGATAATTTATGATTCTATTGTAAATCCTATAACAAAACAACAAAAGAATAACATAAAATTAGGCAGGTATATCCTACATCCTATAATGTTGTCTAAACTTCTGTCTATGGAGAGCTTAAATGTATGAATTCAAATAATGAATCATATCATCCCCCCGTTTCTATCTTACTCAAAAGTTAGCTAAGGCACCTTTTTCACAAATTGGTGATAAAGCTAGCAAGCTTTACATGTCAAATTCTTGTTCCCACCACATCAGGAGTTTGCAAGTTTAATGGGCAGCATGTTGATATACTGAAAGATTCAATGTTCCAAATGAATAATAATCAAGTGGCCTAGTGCATCTGAATTTTTGATAATCAAATCAATGCATAAGCCCTTTAAGCATGTTTTGATGTCCTAGAAATAGTAGATTTTTAACATTTGAGCAAGAAAATCAAAACATACAGTCATCACTCCTGTTGCTGCACTGACACCAGCTTCACCAAACATAGCAGTTGCTGCTTCAGTGACAAGAGCAGTTGCCCCAATATTGACCACCCTGCATACAACAAAATACTAGCATGAGAAACATTCTATACTGAAAAAATGATATTTTTCAATGATAAGATCAATGCAAGGAGAATACGTTGTGCCAATAAGTATTGTGGTAAGGAACCGAGTAACATCACTTCGGAGTAGTCTGAAGACACCGTTTTCAGACTCCTTTTCAGCCAACTCACGAACCTTACACATTGTCATAACAGATATTTATAAGAATTCAGGGTTCAAACTTTAATCAGCTAAACTAATCATAGTGAATAACAAATCTGATGTGCAAAATATGCAAGCATGTTAAAGGAAAAGGAAATATAGTAGACTAGTAGTTGATTCTATCAGCAACATTTAATTTCCTTACTAACATATACATGAGTTATGAAATCCCTAACTTTTAGTCATTCATAAATTCTGCAGTGAAACCAATATTTCAATCAAATTATGATGTTATATTAGATTTTAGACATTAGCACAAATACATGAATACAAAGCAATATATGTCTGATATTGTGCTATTATATCAAATCTTGAAAAACTTATATTCTCAATAACTTGAGAAAAGAAGATAGAATATTTAACACAAGAAATCCTGGTGTTGAACTCAGGTACATGGCAGATTAATTTCTGGTCAGTATGATCTAATGCAAGATCCAAACTTCATTTCTTAAAAAATGAGAAACTTTAAGAAATTGGATAGCAAAACAAATTTCATTGTCAAATGTCAACAATGTTACCATCCAATCAAGTTTGGCAACAATCCTTTGGTCAACTTGCCAAATAATTATTTAATAGGTCTATACTGAATAATGCCATAGCAGGGGTACAAAAAAGGGTTTTTGTTTCCTAGGCATAGCTCCTACTTTCATATAACATAAATAGTATCGTTCAGAAAAAGGAGGGATAAAATAACAAGATAGATACCTTCCAAGGCCAAAGAGTAGTGATTGAAGTCTCTGCCATTGAGAAAAAAGCTGAAAGGCCCAAAAGCACTGCCAGCACCAAACCTTGCTCCTTAAATATACGAAGAACTTGCAACACTTTAGGCCATGTATTCCTAAGCAAAAGAATGCTCTGTCCAAAGACACCATATCCTGCATTCACAACCCCTTCAACGGCGAAAACTCGTGAACATCCAAACACCAATAACCCACAAACAGTTGCAGCAAGGATGATTCCCCTCTTTAACAATTCCTGTATACAGTTCAAATTGGCGTTGGAAACGACATTTCTATCGCTCAAACAATCACTGCTACTACCTAAACACCTCAGTCGAGTTCTATCTTGTAACTTGGCATCTGCTTCAAAACTTGAAGCATGAAGCCTTGTAAAAGAGGATGGAGCAACACAATTGGGCACAAAGGGAAATGAGTATCTAGTGTTTCTACCCAAAACTTTGATTGGCAAGCTCTTTCGCCGATTCTCATGCGCGGGGTAAAACAATCTGGAACTGGAGGAGAACATTTGGTGACTGAGAACCCAAGATTCGAGTGTCATCATCACTCATAACAGAACAAAAACACCCACCAATTCAAAATCAAAGTTTCGTACAAAGAACTGTAAATAAACTCAATCAAGCTGAGAAAGTAGTTGTATGTTGCTTAGTAATCAAATCACAGAGTGGTAAAAGAATTGGTTGTGTTATGCAACACAGGAAGGGGAACGGCAAAAAAGAAAGAGGAAACGTATATGCGCCAAATAAATTATATTTTGGGGTGTTTTGGAATAAAAAATTGCAAATGTTAAACGGAGAATTGGAGTAAAATTAGGGTTTGGAAGGGAATAGTGGAAACTGGAAAAGGTGGCGCGTGCATTGGTGGCCCTTGGTAGTTGCTACTTGCCAGCTCCCAAGTTCGGCGCAACAAGTGGGTTCTATTTTATTTTCAACTATTTCAGTTTATTTTTCTTCTTAAATATGTTTTATGTTGATGACCAATTAACGAATTGTTATAGCTTAGTTGATTTACAGGGGAATCTAACAGTTAAACAGGATGCGTGGGGAATCTAACAGTTAAACAGGATGCGTGAATCTTATAAATTGTTTGATATCATTTAATTTTTATGGATAAAAAATTTAATTAATTGAACAAATTCTATAAATTATTATAAACACATGATACTTTCTTTCATTTTCATAAATAAAAAAATAATTTACAAATTTTATTTTTATCTTTAATAATTTTTACTTTACGTTGGAGATCTAATTAATCAATTTTTTATTTTTATAATTATGTTTTAATTGTTTTTATATATCTATCTTTTTTTCCCTAAAATATTTAAATTATTTATTATTAATATCTATCAAATATTTTAAAAAATTACTAATACAATCAGTCTTTAATGTTCCTCCTTCACTTTTTATTAACTATTGTTTGTTGAAGGCGAACTAGGATAAAGGAAATTAAAGAGAAAATGGAAGTAAAATGTAAGTTATTAACTGTTTATTTATCATTTTTGTTTCTTTTAGAATATGTTTCTTTATCATCTTTTATTACTAAAGCTATTAAGTTCTGCAAAATTCTGTTCCCGCTCAATCTACATGCAATTCCCGCTCCCAGTCTAGCATCTTTTTCACGTAAACATGCATAAAACATTAGTTTACAACTTATTTTTATTTTTATAAGAAAGACACATATTTAATGTTTACGTTTTTTAATAAGCATTAAATTATTCTTATCCTGACAAGCTTTTTGGTTCAACTTTAAATCACGTGTAACTTCTAAATTTTTAATGACAAGTTACAAAAAACTCTTCATATGCACTCTATTATATAATCAACCAATTATCAGCCAATATCGGGAATCAACTAATTTCAAGAATCAATGCAGAGCTTTACATATTTTATCTTCGCTCTTCAACTGTGCAACGCATATCATTAATGGCTGATTTGAGTATCTAGTGCATTTCACTTGGGAAATTTCTTATGAGCCACTGGGCAAAATTAATTAAAGTATGACATACAATAATGGTAGCCACTATTAATTAGATAATCTCATCCTCTGATAATTTTTTATTCTACTCTACACGGAAATTCTGATCAGTTCCATATACAAATAAGCTTTTCCGGTTAAAATGGCCAAAAGGGTGACAGAAATTTCAAAGATAGTACCTGGAAGGATTGATTGGAGGTGCAAATAAGGGTGATTCGTTTATGGTTCATTCCAGACTTTAAAAATTCTGCAGACATGAATAACATGGAGATGGTACCGCTTGATGCAAAGGTAATCACTCATATATCCTATATGCATCATGCAATCGTTTTTTTTTCTTTCTAAACTCTGTTGTTTAACAGGGTGACAAGGTGCATGTTAATGTCAAAAAGGCTCTAATCAAAGATTTCAAAGATGTTATCCAAGAAGAGAATGCTTACCTATTCGAAAATTTATTGGTTGCTCTTAATAATTTCAAATTTAAAACTACCAGGCACAAATTGAAATTGAAATTTATTGCTTGGTAATGTTATTAATCATGATAAAATATTAATTCCTAGCATGTTAGTGATAGGTCCTTCATCATGGGCATCACATCATTATTAATGTAGCACAAACATCTAGTAAAAATTATGCTTTGAAATATGTTCGCATGATTTTTCTGTTTCAGAAACTAACTTCTAACCATTTAATAAAAAAAAAACTTGGCATGAGTTTCATAAATCAATTGACTGCAAAACGAAAGAAAACAAAAGCACAAACCTATAAACATATAATAGCACGAACTACCTGCAAATCTTGTATATCAACCTCGCCATATGAGGGCCAGGAAGAATCTGGCCGATTTTCATCTACAACAAGGGGAGGCTCACAAGGAATACAAGTATACTGAAGTATTCTTTCTACTGATATAATTTTGTTCTCCATATTGCAGAGATTCCATATCATCCAAGCTTGTATCATGTTCAAATTAAGTCCATATGTAACAGCTAAACCAGCAAGGCCTTCAAAAAATAATTTAAAAGGGAAACAATTATGTTCAATTCCATATTACATTAGAAGATTAAATTTTGATTTCAAACAGATTGGAATAACACACCTGGATCTATGAATCCCTGTGGAATAGATATTAAGAATATTAAGGAAAAGGCAAATGTGATAGAAGACAACATATCCAAGCGGAAGCACAACCATTCCATGGCACCAGCAATATTGAACTTTGGCCTAGAATATCCATCAGTCAATTTCATATTTGTTTCCTGAAATCTTGATTTCTGATCAAAGCTTCTAATAGTTGAAGTGCCAGAAATTGTTTCAGCAAAGTGTTGAATGATTGGGGCTTTGCAGACTGCAACTAAACGTGATAGTTCTCGGGCTGATGCAATATAATATTGCTGCAGAAGTACAAGTTTGTAAGATGTTATCTATTATCACGTAATATTATATAATGGAATGACCTTTGCAAAATAAATTTGGTTCATAAGCTGTGCTGTTGAAGTCATTGCCAGACCAGGATGCAAGTAATGCAAGAAATATGGGTCACAGGTTAATACCTGATAACTACATCGTCAGATTAATACCTGATACCAAATGCTGACTGCTACCACAGGTATAAAGACAACGAAAACCTGCCATGCAACCTGAGACATCACTGCTATAATTCCCAGAAGTTGGACCATAATGAAGGCAAATGATGCAATTTGATAAGGAATGTTTGTATCCAATGCACTTTGATCAGTTGAAGCCTGTAAGAGAACAACAGGAAGAAAGACAAGTGACACAATATCATATAATCTATAGTTGTTGAAACAAATAACAAAATAAAGGGACTATTGATCTAGAGGGAAAATGCTATTTAAGACACAGAAATCATATCTCTAAAAATTATGACAAAAATGGAAAATACATACTCTGTTAAGGATTCGTCCACTTGGAGTGGAATCGAAAAATGACATTGGAGCACGGAAAATGCAGAAGTTCATTTTATTGAAGAGTATAGTAGCTGTTTTATAACCAGCTGTGGCAAGAAGTGATTCTCTGGCAAGGACACAGAAGGAACTTCCAATGGCCAAACCAACATAGACAACTATAAGAGTCGTTCCTTCAACATGTGGCTCCACATCTGCTGAGATGGGAGTCGCCCAAGCCATCCAATAATTACTTCCAATTTGAAGAGCTTGAAAAAGAATCTGAGCCAACAATATGAATGGTACAAGAGCTCCTCCATATGCTGTTGTGATACATTTCCAATAGACTGAAAACCCAACTTTACCTTTCTCTCTTTCTTCTTCCTGAACAAGCTGGCCTTGGAGTTCACTTTTATTGTCTGTTTGACCATTTTGCTCATCTTTGCTAGCCTCTTTTTCTTTAAAACCATGCGTGTCAGAGACGTTTACATCTTGTTCCAACACACTTATTTCATTATATACTGTCGCTCCATCCAATGAATCAAGGGCAGACAAAGCTTTTTTGTGTGCACCAACTAGTTCCATAAAATCAGCACCACTATTAAGCAGATCAGCATACTTTCCACATTGAGTAATTTTCCCATCTTTCATAACCTAACAACAAGGATAACAAGATGGATTAAAAAAACCTATTTTAGCATTGATGACAACAAAATTATGACAACCACTCACCAATATAAGGTCAGCAGCAGGTAAGAACTCCACTTGATGAGTGACATAAACCACTGTCTTTGAACATAAAAGGCCTAGCAAGCATTCCTGCCATAAACAAAACAGAAAGGTTCACTTACATAAATAATACAGCTAGAGTCATGCTGTTGGAAGAACCATATTTCAAAAGATTAAATCAAGGAATATTATTTTTATTCTACAATACACAAACAAATATAGTAGCTCAGGTTATAATATTGCACATAATAAACAAAATAATGAAACCAAGTTACCTTAAAGAGGTGAGATCCTGTGTGAGCATCCACAGCACTAAAAGGATCATCAAATAGATATATATCAACATCTTGGTAAAGTGCACGTGCAATTTGTATTCTTTGCTTCTGTCCACCACTCAAATTTATTCCACGTTCTCCTATAATTGTCTGATCACCAAATGATAAAATCTCCAGATCCTTCTTCAGGGAACATGCTTCAAGTACCTTCTCATACCTTTCCCTATCCATGCGTTCACCAAACAATATATTATCCTCTATCTTGCCGCTTTGTATCCATGGTGATTGAGCAACATAGGCCTTTGTTCCGCAAATCTTAAGGATGCCTGATATCCTTGGTACTTCTCCCAATACACAAGAAAGTAAAGTAGACTTGCCTGATCCAACAGTACCACAGACAGCAACCCTCATCCCATTAAAAACTTTAAGATTTATATTTTGCAAAGTTGGATTAGGGGAAGATAAATCCCAGGAGAAGTTTCCACCAACTACTTCAATCGCTGTATCAGAACTGCCCCAAGGAAGCTTCTCTACAACATCAGACTGTAAGTCGTCAAGACGAAGGAATGACACAATCCTATCAAGAGAAACTTTCGTTTGTGCTATCGTTGAAATTGTATCTGGAAGACGGTAAATGGGCCGTTGAAGAATCTGGAACGTTGCAAGTGCAGACAAGATCTTTCCTGATTCAAGGGGGATCCCCATAAGCATACAGGTACCAAAAGTAACCACGGATACAAATGTGGGGGATCCCCAAAACACAAATGCGGTCACGGCTCCAGTATAAACATTTTTTTTTAGCCAACCTTGTTCATTTTTCCTGAGTTCGGTTATTTTTGATAGAAACTTCATTTCCCATCCTTGTAGTTTGAGGATCCTCATGTTCCTTAGAATCTCAGATGTGGCCTTCATTCTTGTATCTTTTGACTCCATCAACTTCTTTTGAAACTTCTCTTGCAATGATCCCAATGGAGCATTTGCCAACATAATAACAACTGTTGCAACAAAAGCAGCAATTGAAGCCAGCCCAAGGTTTTTATACAAAATCAACAGGGCTAATGTAACTTGCAGAGCCACCATCCACAAATCATGGATAAACCAACTGAAAACACCAACTCTTTCCGCATCAACAGTCATGAAATTGATTATTTCCCCAGAAGTGTGGTCCTGCTTTGATTGACAAGAAAGGGTAAGAGCCTTATTATAGATCATCGTGACAAGAAGTGCTCGGATTCGGAGTCCAACTTGCTGCAACCTAAAGGACCTATGCAATTCGGTCAGGCACTCCACAAGCTTTGCAAAGAAAAATGCAGAAACCAAAAAATACCCCTGGTTTTCATACAGCCGTTGTCCATCGAGGTACTGAACAAAACCATCAATGAGATATGGACCAACATAAGAAGCCAAAGTGTTTAACAATACAAGAAAAGCTGTGATAAGAATCTCCTTCCATGCTGAAATTATTAACGACTTCACCAACTTCAGTGTGGTGACACTATTAATTCCACCACAATCAGCCTCAACTTTCTCTCTGAAAGTTGGAAAAGTACCAATTACACTATCTCTGCTGTCTAGTTGAGGAACATCCTCAAGGTCCAGGGTCTTCTGATTACCAACGGCTATAAGAGGACCTACCCAAGAGAAGGTAAGAATGCTCAAAATTCCAGCATATGAGAAAGGGGTAACTGTGTCCCCACCCTTGGTCTCTTTTGACTCCAAGGAATCAGAATTCAAAAGAGGTTCCTGAATGCCGTTATCAACATGAACCTCGTTTTTCACAAAATACCCCACGTAACAGAAGAACAAACCAACACAAGTGGACACCAGAAACCAAGTACTGTGTTGGCAGAGAAACGCGTCTCCCAGACATAACAACAATGTCCACCACGATGCAATAGCAAGAAACAAAGAGGTAGAAAGCGCACCAGGCTCTGAAGAAGAACGAGAACCTTTTTTCTGCGAAACTGAAAAAACCCTTTTGCAAGCAAACACAAACAACTCCCCAAGCAAGCGTTTTCAGCGCCAAATCCAAAAGGGTCATGCAGAGCTTTTCTTCTGACCAGCCACCTTTATACCAGTATAAGTAGTTAAGCAAACAGAAGATGAAATTGAAAGCGGAAACACCAAGCGAACAAAACACGGTCATTTTGATAAGGGTGTTGTTGGGTTTCTCCTTAGACTCGTCCCTGGCACCTGCTGTGAATTTCCTCAAAACCCATGACAGCAAAACCGCCACGAGCAACAGCAGGTGGAGGAAACCGGACAAGCCATGAAGGAAAATGGGTTTGAGCAGAATAGCAGTGGAAAGGTGTACGTGGGAAAGTGACAACATAGTGTACTAGGATCTAGGAAGGAATGGAATACTAGATAGTACGGAAGATGAAATTTTTTAGGTTATGAAGAGTGTGTGCGCAGAGAAGGGAAGTGCAGTCAAAAAGGAGTTCCTTGGGAAGATGGTAACGTGGTGAGCAAGAGTGGAGTTGAGTTGACGACAAGGCCAAGGTGGAATTTAATTGAATTAATAATAAATGTTAGGTTATCATAATTTACATTAAATTCTAGATTCAGACTTCATTACTATTCTTTAATTTTTTAAAAGTTGATAGCTGCTCTCCCTTGTAGAATAGTTGCGAAGTGGGGTACCTTCTTTTGTTGTTGTTCAACTTGTAGAAGGTGACGTGAAATTGCAGTAGAATATTAAAATTTTTAACTTTCTATACAACTTCTTGGTCTACATTAAAAATATTAATGTGTCCACAAAAAAAAAATCATGCACCACATAATCAACCCTTACTTTTGTTCAAAAGTGGAGCAGGTTGAATGGATGATGGTCAACAGTTCTACGATGATTGGCTATCTACATGGTTGAATGGAACTGATTGTGAAGTGGTAGCTGAGATTTACAACCTGCTATGGCAGTGAAGAAATCATAGGCTGTTTGATTGAGAGTAGATTTTGGACAGTGGAGCATGTTACCGCAAAAGCTGATACTGTTTTAGTCTTCAAAGGGGCGCATGATTTTGATCAATCTTTATAAGTTTCCACCCAAAGATCTAGTTAAATGGAACATTGCTTGATGCCTCAGAGAAAAAGACCAAATTAAGGTACAGGATTTGGTAAAATTTATTTGAGATTGGAGGGTTGATGTTTTAGCATATCCGCAACCAATGTCATGCCCGAATGTGTTCAACCAGATGTTGCTGAGGTACTTTGTTTGAGATTGGCCATAATCAAACAGATTGCAAGAAACTGCATGCATGAAGCATGATACATGGCAGAAAGGGTCATAGCTACTTTGCAGCTTTGAGTTTAAGGAGACATATTGAATGCAGGACTTTCCTCACCAAGTTGCCATCCGAATTAAAAAAAATCCTCACTTTATGTTTCCCCCCCTAAAATCACCAATACAAATAAATATTAGATATTTAACTATTTTAAATTTAGTAAAGTAAAATTATAAATATTTTTACAAAATTCTTTTAATTTCAATTTATTTGAAAATTTTATTTTATATTAAAATCTTTTTTTCATCTTAAATTTCATTTATTTGTACTTTTAAATTATTTTTTTTAATTTTCTTAAATTTGTTCTAAATTTTCTTCTTGAATTTACACTATTTACATAGTAGTTAATATTTTCAGTTAATTATTTAAATGAATTGTATACAGTACATTTTATAATTTTCAATGTTTTTATTCTTCTTGTTAAATTACACTATTTACACAGAATATTGCATGAAACTATTCGCGCCTTTCTTACTTGTCGTTGTTCTCATAAATGCTCACGGTAGAACAAATATTATCTACAAACTACGAATTAACAAAGCACTACCGATGAAGATAAGAAGAAGAAAAAATCCAAAGTACTACCAATATCAGAGGACCTCATATTGATATGTCCACCACTTATTAACTATTTCATTGGTTATTACATTTCTAGTTATTCTTTAATAAATGTTTTATTATTGTTTTTCTTGATAAATTTATTATTATCTTAAAATCAAGTCCTTTTTTTCTTATAACATGTTACTGCTCCTCTTTATTTTACGTCCTTTAATATGGATTTTTTTTAAAAAAAAAAAGAGAAGTCCCCCCTCGCCTACACCGAATTATATTTTTAATATTTTATTAAAATATTAATCATCAAGTTTTTGGTTAATAATTGTAATTATATTTTATTCTCTAAAACGTATACTTCCTCAATTTTGGAAAGTTAAATATACATTTTTGTGTAATTTAGAGCCATGCTTTTCTTCTCGATTCTTTTTCATTTATTCTTGTATCATGCATTATACCCTATTCTTTTTCTCCTATGACAGTCATACATATTTTCCCCGGGCATTCTCTTAATTATCAAGTCATTGGGCTCATCTACAATATTCAATCTTCTCCCTAGAGGAGAAGCAAACCATGCATGCTCTATAAGACTCTTCACATAGAAGCAACACATGAATTGTCCAGATCTAGAACAAATTGGATCAACATCCAAACTGGATGGATGAAGCTTGAGAGTACCAAGAGCATGAAAATAGTCAGATTTCACATTATTGTATCTCCTTCGAAGGGGAATGGAAAGAATTTTTGTAGCAACAGGTTCCTGAAAAAGATGTTGAACATCCCACTGAAGAGTTTCATGGTTAATTTAGTCAGCCACCAGTAAATTCTTATATACCATCATACCGCTACTCCAAGGAATAAGATTAGAATCAGTATTCGGATCCACCTGTCCTCCCAGAGTTTAACCAAATTTCCATCTCCAAAGTCCCCCATATTCATCTAACTTATTAGTACTATTTTTTAGTGATGTGTGAGCATTTCATATATCAAACACTTCATAAATAGCTATTGTTTCTTTTCATTTCTCTCTTTCTTATCACTTTTTCATATTACAGTCATGTTCTCTCTAAATGTCACGTAGATTTTAGATACCTGTGAATTATTTTCCTTATTAAACTCTTTAGTCTATTTATTAACTTAACATTCAATATTTAATACAAATATTGACAAGACAATGTTGTAAATTATCATGGTATTTCATTCATTGGTTTGGCACCTTTCTCTATTTATTCTAGGAATTATAAAATGGCACAGGTGAATGTAACCTCATGGCATCTCTGATGGTGCACTTTAAGTATATTAATTGGTGCAAATCTGCCTCATCCACATATCCTTTGTTATCAAACTCCTTTCTCACCTCATCCTTCCATAAATCCTCTAAGGTTCTTCCCATATTTATTCCAATAAACATTGCGTAGAGATATTACAGTTTCACGCACTTCCCAATTACAAAAGGCTAAAAGAAAAGGCACAATAATAATAGACATAAAGAAGGAAATACCATAGAACACATCTTATGAGTTCTCACAATGTGAGACAATTTATATGACTTCTTTCGAAACTTATTAAATCGAGTTGACTAATTAGAGGACATTATACTGCCTTTGGTCTACACATACTAAGAATGCATCAAAACCAACTCGATTTTCTATTTGACTTTTGTATAAATCTTACCACAATAATTTCATCCTTCACCCTTGTAAAGAGAATAGAGTATTTCACAGCTAAAAGCCCTATTTTATAAAATCCATTTTTCTATAAATAAAACAAGAAAATCCATGTAATCCACCAGATTTTCGTCATTGTCAACAAACTTCTGTTTCTGTATGTTTCAATCAATGATCATCAGATTTCTCAAAACTGGAGTTGGACCTCATGGTATACTCAGCAACAAGTTGAGCAAAAGATGATGACTTATTCTCCAGCAGCCTTGTTGGGGTGTCATACTCCTCAATAAGTCCTGCAGCAATGCCTAACCAAATCAGACAACGAAACATGAAGGCACAGAATATCAAAGTTCTCTGAAGAATGACATCCTTTCCTAACCTTGACTGAGAAGCAGAACCATATCACTGTCTAGAACAGAAGTTATTCGATGTGCAATGGTAATGACTGTAGAGTCAGAGAAATGTTGCCTAAGAATTTGCTGAATCAAATTATCCGTAGCTGTATCAACTGATGCAGTGGCTTCATCAAGCACCAAAACCTTGCTTTTCTTAAGCAGCACCCTGCCAAGGCAGACCAACTGCCTCTGACCCATACTCCAATTCTCACCATTCTCAGTAACTACAACATCAAGTTCAACAATAGCAATAAGTTCAAGGTTAGATTTACTATGCATTTAAGTACAATAAGGATCGAAGACAAACCTTTGGAGTCGAGCTTTCCTTCTTTCTTTCTAACTTCATCTCCAAGTTGACACTTATCCAAGGCCTATTTAAAAGAATGTAAATAAGTGAACGCAATAGAAATTTAAAGAATGATTACAAGTATAATCTTTTGGACAGAACTTAGTGTCTACATATAAAACCAACCCACCTCCCAAATTTCTTCATCAGTGTATTCTTCCAGGGGGTCCAAATTATTTCTCACGGTCCCTTCAAACATTGTTGGATCTTGAGGAATGATGCTTAGTCTAGACCTCAAATCATGAAGTCCAATTGAAGAGATGTTGATGCTGTCAATCATAACTTGGCCGGCAGTAGGCTCAACAATTCGGAAAAGTGTTTGTATGAGAGTGGATTTACCACTTCCTGTTCTCCCAACAATGCCAGTTTTCAGTCCTCCACGAAATTTGCATGTAAGACCGCGCAAGACAAGTGGGAGATGTGGAGCATAACGAACCTTCATCATGGGCAAGACATCATTACAAACGTCGCACAAACATCTTGTAAAAATTATGCTATGAAATATGTTGGCATGATTTTTCTGTTTCAGAAGCTAATTAGTTGCCATTACAGAAAGGAAAACCTTGATATGAACTTGATAAATCAATTAACCGAAAAATGAAAGAAAACAAAAGCACAAAACCATAAACATATAATAGCTCAAACTACCTTCAAATCTTGTATATCAACCTCGCCATATGAAGGCCAAGAAGGATCTGGCCGATTATCGTCTACAACAAGGGAAGGCTCACAAGGAATACAAGTATACTGAAGTATTCTTTCTACTGATATAATTTTGTTCTCCATATTGCAGAGATTCCATATCATCCAACCTTGTACAATGTTCAAATTAAGTCCATATGTAACAGCTAAACCAGCAAGGCCTTCAAAATCACAAAAAAGTTATAAAAGAGAAACTATTATGTTTAATTCCATATTACATTAGAAGATTAAATTTTGATTTGTAACAGATAGGAATAACTCACCTGGATCTATGAATCCCTGTGGAATAGATATTAAGAATATTAAGGAAAAGGCAAATGTGATAGAAGACAACATATCCAAACGGAAACACAACCATTCCACGGCACCAGCAATATTGAACATTGGCCGAGAATATCCATCAGTCAGTTTCATATTTGTTTCCTGAAATCTTGACTGCTGATCAAAGCTTCTAATAGTTGTAGTACCAGAAATTGTTTCAGCAAAGTGTTGAATGATTGGGGCTTTGCAGACTCCAACTAAGCGTGATAGTTCTCGGGCTGATGGAATATAATATTGCTGCAATATTCTAAGCTTGTAAGATGTTATATATCATCATGTAATATTGTATAATGGAGTCAATTTTGCAAAATATGTTTGGTTCATAAGCTGTGCTGTTAAGGCCATTGACAGAGAAGGATGCAAATAATGCAAGAAATATGTGTCACTTTATTATCAGTAGTTACATGGTCAGATTAATACCTGATACAAGACGCTGATTGCTATCACAGGTATAAAGACAACGAAAACCTGCCATGCAGCTTGAGACATCACTGCTATAATTCCCAGAAGCTGGATCAAAATGAAGGCAAATGATGCAATTTGATAAGGAATGTCTGTATCCAATGCACTTTGATCGGTCGAAGCCTGCAAGAGAACAATAGGAAGAGACACAAGTGACACAATATTATATAATTTATAGTTGCTGAAAACATTTAACAAAATGAGGGAACTATTAATCTAGAGGGAAAATGCTATTTAAGACACAAAAATCATATCTCTAAAATCAATGACAAAAATGGAAAATACATACTCTGTTAAGGATTCGTCCACTTGGAGTGGAATCGAAAAATGACATTGGAGCACGGAAAATGCAGAAGTGCATTTTATTGAAGAGTATAGTAGCTGTTTTATAACCAGCTGTTACAAGAAGTATTGCTCTGGCAAGGATGCAGAAAGAACTTCCAATGGCCAAACCAACATAGACTGCTATAAGAGTCGTTCCTTCAACAGGTGGCTGCACATCCTCTGAGATGGGAGTCGCCCAAACCATCCAATAATTACTTCCAATTTGAAGAGCTTGAAAAAGAATCTGAGCCAACAATATGAATGGTACAAGAGCTCCACCATATGCTGTTGTGATACATTTCCAATAGACTGAAAACCCAACTTTACCTTTCTCTCTTTCTTCTTCCTGAACAAGCTGGCCTTGTGGTTCACTTTTATCGTCTGTTTTACCGTTTTGCTCATCTTTGCTATCCTTTTTTTCTTTAAAACCATGTGCACCAGAGAGGTTTACATCTTGTTCCAACACACTTATTTCATTAGATACCGCCGCTCCATCCAATGAATCTAGTGTAGACAAAGCTTTTTTGTGTGCACCAACAAGTTCCATAAAATCAGCACCACTATTAAGCAGATCTGTATATTTTCCACATTGAGTAATTTTCCCATCTTTCATGACCTAACAACAAGGATAACAAGATGGATTAAAAAACAAACCTATTTCTACATTAATGACAATAAAATTGTAAAAACCACTCACCAATATAAGGTCAGCAGCAGGTAAGAACTCCACTTGATGAGTGACATAAACCACTGTCTTTGAACATAAAAGGCCTAGCAAGCATTCCTGCCATACACAAAACAGAAAGGTTCACTTACATAAATACTACAACTAGAGTCATGCTGTTGGAAGAACCACATTTCAAAAGAGTTAAATCAAGGAAAATTATTTGTATTCTGCAATGCACAAACAGATTTAGTAGCTCAGGTTATATTGCACATAATAAACAAAATAATGAAACCAAATTACCTTAAAGAGGTGAGATCCTGTGTGAGCATCCACAGCACTGAAAGGGTCATCAAATAGATATATATCAGCATCTTGGTAAAGTGCACGTGCAATTTGTATTCTTTGCTTCTGTCCACCACTCAAATTTATTCCACGTTCTCCTATAATTGTCTGATCACCAAATGATAAAATCTCCAGATCCTTCTTCAGGGAGCAGGCTTCAAGTACCTTCTCATACCTTTCCCTATCCATGCATTCACCAAACAATATATTATCCTCTATCTTGCCGCTTTGTATCCATGAAGATTGAGCAACATAGGCTTTTGTTCCGCAAACCTTAAGGATGCCTGATATCTTTGGTACTTCTCCCAATACACAAGAAAGTAAAGTAGACTTGCCTGATCCAACAGTACCACACACAGCAACCCTCATCCCATGAAAAACTTTAAGATTTATATTTTGCAAAGTTGGACTAGGGGAAGATAAATCCCAAGAGAAGTTTCCATCAACTACTTCAATTGCTGTATCGGAACTGCCCCAAGGAAGCTTCTCTACAACATCAGACCGTAAGTCATCAAGACGAAGGAATGACACAATCCTATCAAGAGAAACTTTAGTTTGTGCTATCATCGAAATTGTATCTGGAAGATTGTAAATGGGCTCTTGAAGAGTCCGAAATGTTGCAAGTGCAGACAAGATCTTCCCTGATTCAAGGGGGATCCCTATAAGCATACAAGTACCAAAAGTAACCACAGATACAAATGTGGGGGAACCCCAAAACACAAATGTGGTCAGGGCTGCAGTATAAACATATTTTTTTAGCCAACCTTGCTCGTTTTTCCTGAGCTCGGTTATTTTCAATAGAAACTTCATTTCCCATCCTTGTAGTTTGAGGATCCTCATGTTCCTTAGAATCTCAGATGTGGCCTTCATTCTTGTATCTTTTGACTCCATCAACTTCTTTTGAAACTTCTCTTGCAATGATCCCAATGGAACATTTGCCAACATAATAATAACAGTTGCAACAAAAGCAGCAATTGAAGCCAGGCCAAGGTTTTTATACAAAATCAACAAGGCTAGCGTAACTTGCAGAACCACCATCCACAAATCATGCATATACCAACTGAAGACACCAACTCTTTCAGCATCAACAGTCATGAAATTGATTATTTCCCCAGAAGTGTGACCCTGCTTTGATTGACAAGAAAGGGTCAGAGCCTTATTATAGATCATTGTGACAAGCAGCGCTCGGATTCGGAGTCCAACTTGCTGCAACCTAAAGAACCAATGCCTTCGGGTCAGGCACTCCACAAGCTTTGCAAAGAAAAATGCAGAAACCAAAAAATACCCCTGGTTTTCATACAGCCGTTGTCCACCGAGGTACTGAACAAAACCGTCAATGAGATATGGACCAACATAAGAAGCCAAAGTTTTTAACAATACAAGAAAAGCTGTGATAAGAATCTCCTTCCATGCTGAAATTATTAACGACTTCACCAACTTCAGTGTGGTGACACTATTAATTCCACCACAATCAGCCTCAACTTTCTCTCTGAAAGTTGGAAAAGCACCAATTACACTATCTCTGCTGTCTAGTTGAGGAACATCCTCAAGGTCCAGGGTCTTCTTATTACCAACGGCTATAAGAGGACCCACCCAAGAGAAGGTAAGAATGCTCAAAATTCCAGCATTTGAGAAAGGGGTAACTGTGTCCCCACCCTTGGTCTCTTTTGACTCCAAGGAATCCGCATTCAAAAGAGGTTCTTGAATGTCGTTATCAACATGAACCTCGTTTTTCACAAAATACCCCACGTAACAGAAGAAAAAACCAACACAAGTGGACACCGCATCAGAAACCAAGTACTGTGTTGGCAGAGAAACGCGTCTCCCAGACATAACAACAATGTCCACCACGATGCAATAGCAAGAAACAGAGAGGTAGAAAGTGAACCAGGCGCTGAAGAAGAACGAGAACCTTCTTTGGCCGGAACTGAAGAACGCCTTTTGCAAGCAGACGCAAACAACCCCCCAAGCAAGCGTTTTTAGCGCCAAATCCAGAAGGGTCACGAGCTTTTCTTCTGACCAGCCACTTGTATACCAGTAGAAGTAGTTAATGAAACAGAGGAGGAAATTGAAAGCGGAAAGAGCAAGAGAAGAAAAAACGGTCGTTTTGAAGAGGGAGTTGTTGGGTTTCTTCTTAGACTCATCCCCGGGACCTGCTGTGAATTTCCTCCAAACCCATGACAGAACAACCGCCACGAGCAACAGAAGGTGGAGGAAACCGGACAAGCCATGAAGGAAAATGGGTTTGAGCAGAACGGCAGTGGAAAGGTGTACGTTGGAAAGTGACAACATAGTGTACTAGGAACTAGGAAGGAGTGATGTTGTGGGGTAATAGATATTGTGGAATGTGGAAGATAAAGATTTTGAGGTTATAATTAAAGAGTAGTGTGTGCACAGAAGAGAAGTCAGAGGGGATTTGTTAGCAACAGGACAATGATTAGTAGAGAAGCACCCACCAAGGACAGGCCCAAGAGAAATATCAAGAAGCCAGCCCACTTTCAGGATTACATTTGAGTTACACAGAATACTCTTGCTGAGTAGATAATAGGATAATTGCTATTGTAATTCTGCTATAGGAAATTGGTTTGAGACAATAACCAATTCTGTTACAATTCCATTTTCGAGTT
This sequence comes from Glycine soja, assembly GCF_004193775.1. Lineage (NCBI taxonomy): Eukaryota > Viridiplantae > Streptophyta > Magnoliopsida > Fabales > Fabaceae > Glycine > Glycine soja. The sequence goes on from NC_041003.1 coordinate 49,721,185, forward strand.
AGTTACAGGGTAGCTGGATAATTACTGAATATTCAGCTTTATTATCATATTTCCATGTTATAAATACAGTATCAGAAATAAAAATCAGGAAGAAGAATGTTACCATTAGCTTGTAGATCATAGTTGACAAGTAAACGCCTAACAGTCTGGTCCGACCTGCCTCCATGCCGGAACACAACACCCGCCAGACCTCCATCGAACGTCTCGAGGAGGCCGTTCTCAAGCTCACCCAACACCAGGCCACCCTCTCTCAAGCCAACACGGACCTCAATCAAAAACTTGATTCCGTCCTCGACCGTCTTGCCGCCCTTACCACAACCCCACCCTCACCCAAAACCCCGCCGTCACCACCTCCTTTCCACCATGCGCGACCACACATGAAACTGGAAGTACCCCGCTTCGATGGAAAGGATCCTCTCGGCTGGATCTTTAAAATTACCCAATTCTTCGACTACCAGGGCGTCTCCGATGCCGAGCGTTTGACCGTGGCCTCCTTTTATATGGAGGGCCCCGCCCTCTGTTGGTTCCAATGGATGTCGAGGAACGGTTTCCTCACATCCTGGCAGGCAATGCTACAAGCATTAGAGACACGCTTTGCCCCGTCGTACTACGACGACCCATATGGAGCCCTTTTCAAAATTCAGCAACGCGGCACCGTGAACGAATATCTCTCAGAGTTCGAGCGACTCGCCAACCGCGTCGTCGGACTCGCCCCACCCCTGTTGCTCAGCTGCTTCATTTCAGGTTTGAACCCCGAATTGCGTCGTGAAGTTCAAGCCCTGTAACCTATGTGCCTTCCCCAGGCAATGGCCCTGTCCAAGCTTCAAGAAGATAAACTTCTGGACCGCCGCCGTACTCACCGCCACCATTTCCCGATTAACACCACCCCTCACTATCCCCCCAACCCCCCACCTTCCTCCTCAGCCTCGGCTACAAACAAACCCCCCGTTCGCCGCCTCACCCCTGAAGAACTAGCCCTGAAAAGAGATAAGGGGTTGTGCTACCACTGCGACGAGAGATGGTCTCCGGGGCATCGTTGCAATCCCCGCATTCATCTTCTCATCGCGGCCGAGGACCCCGACCCACCCCTCACCACAAAGCCACCTGATTCCCCTCCACCAACCTCGTTGCCCCTCCACCATGACGACTCCCCTCCCCTGCTAAGTCTGAATGCCTTATCCGGCATGCCCGCCCCGGAAACCTTCCGCGTTTACGGCACCGTTCGCTGTCATCAACTCACCATCCTCGTGGACGGTGGCAGTACGCACAATTTTGTGCAACTGCGCGTGGCGAAGTTCCTCGGCCTCCGATCGACTCCGGTGACCCCCCTTCCTGTTATGGTGGGCGACGGTGGCGTCATCCATTGTGACCGCCGCTACCCTCAGGTCTCCATCACCATTCAGGGGCACCATTTCACCACTGATCTCTTCGGGTTACCCTTAAGTGGGGCTGACCTAGTCCTTGGGGTCCAGTGGTTACGGGCCTTGGGCCCGGTTACTACTGATTACACCGCCCTCTCCATGTCTTTTACACACTTGGGCCTTCCCATCACCCTCTTTGCAGACGTCCCGGTTACACCCCCCCTAGCCTCGGCCCACCAGCTTCGCCGGATGCTTCGAACACATGCCGTCGCGGCCCTGTTCCAGCTAGGCCCTGCTCCTTCTTCCCCACTTTCTACCACCCCCACCTTACTCCCGGCCACAGAACCCCCACCCCTTGCCCTTCACCCTCTTCTAACCAAATTCCACCACCTCTTCCAGGAGCCAACCCAGTTACCGCCAGCCCGACTTATTTCCCACCACATTCACCTCACCCCAGGGGCCAAACCAGTCACCGTTAAGCCTTATCGTTACCCACATAGCCAGAAAACCGAACTCGAGAAGCAAGTCCAGACTATGCTAGATTCCGGTTTGATTCGACTGAGCCATAGCCCATTCTCATCCCCCGTCCTCCTCGTTAAAAAAAAGGATGGCAGCTGGCGCTGTTGTATCGATTATCGCGCCCTTAACTCCATTACCATCAAGCACAGTTTTCCCATGCCCACCATTGATGAGCTGCTGGACGAGCTTGGTGCGGCTTCGTGTTTCTCTAAGTTGGACTTGCGCCAGGGATTTCACCAAATCCGCATGGCAGAGGAGGACATCCACAAAACCGCCTTCCGCACTCATTTCGGCCACTATGAATACTGTGTGATGCCCTTCGGGCTGTGTAACGCCCCGGCAACGTTCCAGGCAACTATGAATGAAATGCTCAAACCATTTTTACGCAAATTCGTTGCGGTGTTTTTTGACGACATCTTGGTCTACAGCTCATCTTGGGACGATCATCTTCTTCATCTCGAGGCTGTCTTCTCCACCCTGGCCCGTGATTCCTTCTACCTCCGCGAGTCCAAATGCGTCTTTGCTAAGACCCGATTACAGTATTTGGGCCACATTCTCTCTGCCACAGGAGTTTCCCCAGATCCCTCCAAAATTTCGGCTATCGTGGATTGGCCAACCCCCACTACCACCACCGCTCTCCGTGGTTTCCTTGGTCTGACCGGCTTCTACCGCCGTTTCATCCGAGGTTATGCCCCATTGGCTGCCCCACTAAACTCATTACTCCGTAAAGACGGCTTCCATTGGACTGACGACTCCCAACGCGCCTTCGACACCCTCAAACAGGTAATGATTTCGGCCCCCGTTCTTATTCCGCCGGATTTCACGATTCCATTTTGCTTGGAAACAGATGCTTCAGGGGTCGCCGTCGGCGCGGTTTTATCACAAAATGCTCATCCAATTGCGTATTTTAGCAAGACTCTCTGCCCCAGGCTGCAACGTTCTTCCACCTATGTCCGGGAACTCCATGCCATCACCTCCGCCGTCCGTAAATGGCGTCGCTACCTCCTCGGCCATCCTTTCACCATTATTACCGATCATCAGAGTCTGAAGGACTTGATGAATCAAGTAATCCAGACTCCCGAACAACAGCAGTACCTGGTCAAACTCTTGGGCTACTCTTACACCATCCAATACCGGCCTAGCTCCGGCAATGCAGCCGCAGACGCTCTTTCTTGAGTCACCCCCGCCGGCCAATGCCTGATCCTTTCCGTTCCTCTTCTCGACTGCATGGCCGATATCCACCATTCAGTACAGCAATCCCCGGCTTACCACGAATTACTTGCCACACTCCACCAGCAACCCGAGGCCCACCCTGACTATTCCATCAATTCCAGCCGCATCTCCTTTCGCGGCAAGCTGTGGTTGCCCCCTGACAACCCGTTCATCCCCATGCTCCTTGAAGAATTCCACTCCACCCCACTGGGTGGACACATGGGTGAAAAGAAGACGTTGCGCCGCCTCCGTGACTCTTTCTACTGGGATCACATGCACCGTGACGTCCACCGCTTCGTTTCTCAGTGCCGGATTTGCCAGCAAATTAAATATGAGGCCCGTAAACCCGCTGGTTTGCTCCAACCTCTGCCAATTCCCTCTGGCCTGTGGGAGGACTTGTCGCTTGATTTCATCACCGGCCTTCCGCCGTCGCACGGCTTCACCACCATCCTCGTGGTGGTCGACCGCTATTCTAAGGGTACCCACCTCGGCGCACTTCCCCCAAAGTACTCTGCTTATAAGGTTGCCTGTCTATTCTTCGACATTGTCTGCAAGTTGCACGGCTTTCCCCGCAGTTTGGTCTCTGACAGAGACCCAATCTTTCTCAGTTCATTCTGGCGCGAACTATTTCGCATTAGTGGCACCAAACTCCGCTATAGCACTGCGTACCACCCTGAATCTGACGGCCAGACGGAGGTCCTTAATAGAACTCTGGAGCAGTATCTCCGCTCGTTCGTTCATGACAAGCCTGCCCTCTGGCACTCCTTTCTCCCTTTGGCCGAATGGAGTTACAATATGTCCACTCACTCCGGGACCGGCCTCTCACCGTACGAGATCACGTACGGAAAGCCTCCCCCAGCTTTCCCCCCATACACCACGGGCACCTCGTCAGTGGAAGCTGCAGACTCCCTCTTGTCCACCCGCCAAGCTCTGCACACTAAGTTGCAAAGTCGTCTATTGAAAGCGCAGATGGCAATGAAGAACCACGCTGACCGCCACCGTCGGGATGTCCATTTCCAGCCAGGTGACTTAGTCTATGTCCGCCTCAAGCCATATCGGCAACTCTCCATGCGCCCCCATTATTCCAAGCTTGCCAAGAGATTCTACGGTCCTTATCCGATCACGGAATGTGTCGGACCTGTGGCCTACCGCCTCCAGCTCCCCGCGGATTCCAAAATCCATCCTGTTTTCCACGTGTCCCTCTTAAAACCCCATCACGGCCAGCCTCCTCCTGTGGACGACCCCCTTCCACCTACACAGGTTGATCATCACCCTCTCGTCGAGCCCCTCTCTTTCCTAGATTGGAAACTGGACACCACCACGGACCCACCGTCACGCTCGGTCCTGGTTCAATGGCGTGGCCTCGCGCCGGAGGATACCTCCTGGGAGGACTGGGACGCTCTTCGTTCACTTTACAACCTCGGGGACGAGGTTGAGTTTCCAGGGGAGGGTGTTGTTAGCAACAGGACAATGATTAGTAGAGAAGCACCCACCAAGGATAGGCCCAAGAGAAATATCAAGAAGCCAGCCCACTTTCAGGATTACATTTGAGTTACACAGAATACTCTTGCTGAGTAGATAATAGGATAATTGCTATTGTAATTCTGTTATAGGAAATTGGTTTGAGACAATAACCAATTCTGTTACAATTCCATTTTCGAGTTAGTTACAGGGTAGCTGGATAATTACTGAATATTCAGCTTTATTATCATATTTCCATGTTATAAATACAGTATCAGAAATAAAAATCAGGAAGAAAAATGTTACCATTAGCTTGTAGATCATAGTTGACAAGTAAACGCCTAACAGGATTCCTTGGGAAGATGGTAACGTGGTGAGCAAGAGTGGAGTTGTGTTGACGGAGAAGACCAAGGTAGAAATTAGGAAAAGAGACAAAAGGGTGTGCCTTTTCCAGGAAGAAAATTGGAATGAACTCGGAAAAGTTTGAGCTTGAAAGACACACTCACTCGTATTCTGTGGTCATTACGTTGAAGAGAGAGGTTTGATCTCAAATTTCTAGTGGGGTAATTAATCTGTTTAGTAATGTTATCAGTCGTTTTTTTAAGTAATGCTACTACTCCATATTTCCAATGGCCTTACTTTATACTGTACGTATAACATTAGTACTGTGTTGCATTATTTAAATCTGTTTGGTAATGTTACCACTCCAAATTTTCGATGACAACTTCTAAAGTTAATTCTTTTCCTCTTTGCGTCATCTTTTTTTATAATGCTATACGGTAGTGTTTTTTTATACTAATTTTCCTATATGAAATATTAAATGAAAAATCTTAAAATATTAAATATATTTAAAATTTGCCTTACAAAGAAAGAAAGAGAATTGGTAGGAAGAAGTTGTAATTGTAATAAAATTTATAATTATTCTTTTTTATCTATTAAGTATAAGTATTTAAATTTAGTTATTAAAATATATAAAGGGTAAATATTTTTATAGCGTCAATTATCACATCAAATATAGTTTTTTTAATAGTGTCAGTTAATTTTTCCATGGCTTTTTTTTTATAATTTTGTTGTTAAATTTACACAGAGTACGATGCATGAATCCATTCGCGCCTTTATTTCACGTCGTCGTTCTCATAAATGTTCACGGGAGAACAAAGATAATCATCTACAAATATTTATCGTCGTTATTCTCATAAATGCTCACGGGAGAACAGAGATTATCAACGAACTATCCATTACCTTATTGACTATTCACATTTCTAGTTATTCTTTAATAAACTTATTATTCATATTACGAAATTACAAACGAATAAAAAAAGTTGACTATGAGTTTGGTTTGGATTTAGGTGAAAATAATATTCAATCAATTGATTTTATTAATTAGTTTTATTTGATTTGGATTTTAATTTTTTCATCCCAAACTAAATCAATGATGATGAATGGATTGATTGATTTTCAGTCATTGAATATCTGAACAAAATAATTTTAAAAAATTAAAAATAACATGATTTTGTTCCAAAATTAATAAATAATATTATCATAAAATACAAATAATGTATTTAAATATAATTGACATATACCAAATAAATAGTAACATAAATCATAAAAAAACACATAATTAATTAATTATATCACAAAATCCCTTCTATATATATTAATAGAAAATAAATCAAATTCTCCGACAATAAACATTGATTTCAAGGCAAAATGAAGTGAAATACAATGAAAGACTCAAAAGAGCACAAAGCTTTAATATATATCCAATGACAGAGAGACCTATATTCGTATGAGTGTGAGTAAATACATCCTTCAATTTAATAAAATCAAATCACTAGTATTTGTGTTATAATTTTATATTTTACACTTCCTAATTTTATGTTTGAACCACTTAATTTATTCTCAAGTGAAAGTAAGCAAATACATCCTTTTATTTTAATAAAATCACAAATATTTTATATTTTGTACATCTAATTTTTACATGTTTAAATTCATTATCTCATTTTCATTCTTCTTATATCTTTATTTATGTATTTATTATTGTATATATCATAATTATTACTACCTTTATTCCTATATATATATAAAATAAATGAGAATTTTGTCCCTTAAATACAAGTAACATATGATCATGTTAAATGCATTAATTGTTTATTTTCTTTTATGCTTTTATTTATTATAAAGACTACTAATGAGATTAGTCATATTCACTAGTGAAAAAAATTATCCCTTAAAAGATTAGCAGTGTCATTAAATGTAACCATCACAGTTAAACCATTTGATTCCATAACTATTTTTGAAATAACATTTAAATCTATGATATTATATATTAAAATTAACTAAATTAACTACTTGTATCGATCTTGATGAATGATGTATTTATTTCTTATATATAACTAAATTTATTTTTAAAATAAAATATTTCAGTAATGTAGGATCCTAGATCCATCAAAATATATATATATATATATATATATATATATATATATATATATATATTTAAATTGATTCAAATTTAAAAATGCGAATCATCCAAATCAATTAACATTAAATTTGAATTCATTCAATTTAAGTCTAACTTAAATGGGGAAAAAATTTAAACTAAACTAATTGATTTAATTTGAATTATAAGATTGATCGGAATCCACCTTAGTGAGTTATCAACTTGTTCTTCATTTGTGTTTTTCTTATGTTTCTTTATTGCTTCAAAATTTATCTTATAAGATTTTTGTTCTTTTTCATGAAGAAATTCCTAAGAAGTCAAGAGAAAAATGAGAGTATGGATAAAGAAAATATTCTAAATTAGGCTATAAGCAAATGTGATCATTCTAAATAGGCTTTTACTCCGAAAACTCATAACTTGAGATTTTTTTATCTGATGTCGATAAGGATTACACAGTATTTCTTTATTTATTACGCATGTTGTAAATAATATCCATTATGACATATATTAAAAAAGTTAGTAATATTATTTTAAAATAAAGTAAATATAAAATTTAAAATGAGTATATGTAATTAATAGACTTGTATAATCCAGGTAATTGATTATAATTATAATTAAATAATTTAATAATTAAATAAGTTTAGTGAAATAGTTACAAAAGAGCATGACATACGAAAAACACATAACAGTAACCCCAACCAAGGCTCAATAAAAATATGTGCCATAAGACTCTGCAACACATTATTTGATTTATTTCCATGACTCTCACCAAAAACTAATGAGCAAATTACACTAATATTTGACACCCCTCTTATGATAGTGTTAAGTAAACGTTAATTTTTAAAGAGCATTTACGAAAATGTCCTCCCCACATTTCAGAAAATCCAAAATTGTCCCAAATCGAAAAAAAAAAAGCCATAGGATTTGGTCGGAGTGTTGGTCCATGTTGTTAATTTCCAATTTTGCAGCTCTCTTTGACTCTTCACATAGCAGCAACACATGAATTGTCCAGATCTAGAACAAATTGGATCAACATCCAAACTGGATGGATGAAGCTTGAGAGTACCAAGAGCATGAAAATAGTCAGATTTCACATTATTGTATCTCCTTCGAAGGGGAATGGAAAGAATTTTTGTAGCAACAGGTTCCTGAAAAAGATGTTGAACATCCCACTGAAGAGTTTCATGGTTAATTTAGTCAGCCACCAGTAAATTCTTATATACCATCATACCGCTACTCCAAGGAATAAGATTAGAATCAGTATTCGGATCCACCTGTCCTCCCAGAGTTTAACCAAATTTCCATCTCCAAAGTCCCCCATATTCATCTAACTTATTAGTACTATTTTTTAGTGATGTGTGAGCATTTCATATATCAAACACTTCATAAATAGCTATTGTTTCTTTTCATTTCTCTCTTTCTTATCACTTTTTCATATTACAGTCATGTTCTCTCTAAATGTCACGTAGATTTTAGATACCTGTGAATTATTTTCCTTATTAAACTCTTTAGTCTATTTATTAACTTAACATTCAATATTTAATACAAATATTGACAAGACAATGTTGTAAATTATCATGGTATTTCATTCATTGGTTTGGCACCTTTCTCTATTTATTCTAGGAATTATAAAATGGCACAGGTGAATGTAACCTCATGGCATCTCTGATGGTGCACTTTAAGTATATTAATTGGTGCAAATCTGCCTCATCCACATATCCTTTGTTATCAAACTCCTTTCTCACCTCATCCTTCCATAAATCCTCTAAGGTTCTTCCCATATTTATTCCAATAAACATTGCGTAGAGATATTACAGTTTCACGCACTTCCCAATTACAAAAGGCTAAAAGAAAAGGCACAATAATAATAGACATAAAGAAGGAAATACCATAGAACACATCTTATGAGTTCTCACAATGTGAGACAATTTATATGACTTCTTTCGAAACTTATTAAATCGAGTTGACTAATTAGAGGACATTATACTGCCTTTGGTCTACACATACTAAGAATGCATCAAAACCAACTCGATTTTCTATTTGACTTTTGTATAAATCTTACCACAATAATTTCATCCTTCACCCTTGTAAAGAGAATAGAGTATTTCACAGCTAAAAGCCCTATTTTATAAAATCCATTTTTCTATAAATAAAACAAGAAAATCCATGTAATCCACCAGATTTTCGTCATTGTCAACAAACTTCTGTTTCTGTATGTTTCAATCAATGATCATCAGATTTCTCAAAACTGGAGTTGGACCTCATGGTATACTCAGCAACAAGTTGAGCAAAAGATGATGACTTATTCTCCAGCAGCCTTGTTGGGGTGTCATACTCCTCAATAAGTCCTGCAGCAATGCCTAACCAAATCAGACAACGAAACATGAAGGCACAGAATATCAAAGTTCTCTGAAGAATGACATCCTTTCCTAACCTTGACTGAGAAGCAGAACCATATCACTGTCTAGAACAGAAGTTATTCGATGTGCAATGGTAATGACTGTAGAGTCAGAGAAATGTTGCCTAAGAGTTTGCTGAATCAAATTATCCGTAGCTGTATCAACTGATGCAGTGGCTTCATCAAGCACCAAAACCTTGCTTTTCTTAAGCAGCACCCTGCCAAGGCAGACCAACTGCCTCTGACCCATACTCCAATTCTCACCATTCTCAGTAACTACAACATCAAGTTCAACATTAGCAATAAGTTCAAGGTTAGATTCACTATGCATTTAAGTTCAATAAGGATCGAAGACAAACCTTTGGAATCGAGCTTTCCTTCTTTCTTTCTAACTTCATCTCCAAGTTGACACTTATCCAAGGCCTATTTAAAAGAATGTAAATAAGTGAACGCAATACAAATCTGGTGAAACATTACACATACAACAATCTTTTGAACAAAACTTAGTGTCCACATAAAAAACCAACCGACCTCCCAAATTTGTTCATCAGTGTATTCTTCCAGGGGGTCCAGATTATTTCTCACTGTCCCTTCAAACATTGTTGGATCCTGAGGAATAATGCTTAGTCTAGACCTCAAATCATGAAGTCCAATTGAAGAGATATTGATGTTGTCAATCATAACTTGGCCAGCAGTAGGCTCAACAATTCGGAAAAGTGTTTGTATGAGAGTGGATTTACCACTTCCTGTTCTCCCAACAATGCCAGTTTTCAGTCCTCCACGAAATTTGCATGTAAGACCGCGCAAGACAAGTGGGAGATGTGGAGCATAACGAACCTTCATCATGGGCAAGACATCATTACAAACGTCGCACAAACATCTTGTAAAAATTATGCTATGAAATATGTTGGCATGATTTTTCTGTTTCAGAAGCTAATTTCTTGCCATTACGGAAAGGAAAACCTTGATATGAACTTCATAAATCAATTGACCGAAAAATGAAAAAAAACAAAAGCACAAAACCATAAACATATAATAGCTCAAACTACCTTCAAATCTTGTATATCAACCTCGCCATATGAAGGCCAAGAAGGATCTGGCCGATTATCGTCTACAACAAGGGAAGGCTCACAAGGAATACAAGTATACTGAAGTATTCTTTCTACTGATATAATTTTGTTCTCCATATTGCAGAGATTCCATATCATCCAAGCTTGTACCATGTTCAAATTAAGTCCATATGTAACAGCTAAACCAGCAAGGCCTTCAAAATCACAAAAAAGTTATAAAAGAGAAACAATTATGTTCAATTCCATATTAGATTAGCAGATTAAATTTTGATTTGTAACAGATAGGAATAACTCACCTGGATCTATGAATCCCTGTGGAATAGATATTAAGAATATTAAGGAAAAGGCAAATGTGATAGAAGACAACATATCCAAGCGGAAACACAACCATTCCATGGCACCAGCAATATTGAACTTTGGCCGAGAATATCCATCAGTCAGTTTCATATTTGTTTCCTGAAATCTTGACTGCTGATCAAAGCTTCTAATAGTTGAAGTACCAGAAATTGTTTCAGCAAAGTGTTGAATGATTGGGGCTTTGCAGACTCCAACTAAGCGTGATAGTTCTCGGGCTGATGGAATATAATATTGCTGCAATATTATAAGCTTGTAAGATGTTATATATCATCATGTAATATTGTATAATGGTGTCAATTTTGCAAAATATGTTTGGTTCATAAGCTGTGCTGTTAAGGCTATTGACAGAGAAGGATGCAAGTAATGCAAGAAATATATGTCACCTTATTATCAGTAGTTACATGGTCAGATTAATACCTGATACAAGATGCTGATTGCTATCACAGGTATAAAGACAATGAAAACCTGCCATGCAGCTTGAGACATCACTCCTATAATTCCCAGAAGCTGGATCAAAATGAAGGCAAACGATGCAATTTGATAAGGAATGTCTGTATCCAATGCACTTTGATCAGTTGAAGCCTGCAAGAGAACAACAGGAAGAGACACAAGTGACAATATTATATAATTTATAGTTGCTGAAAACATTTAACAAAATCAGGGAACTATTAATCTAGAGGGAAAATGCTATTTAAGACACAAAAATCATATCTCTAAAAATTATGACAAAAATGGAAAATACATACTCTGTTAAGGATTCGTCCACTTGGAGTGGAATCGAAAAATGACATTGGAGCACGGAAAATGCAGAAGTGCATTTTATTGAAGAGTATAGTAGCTGTTTTATAACCAGCTGTGACAAGAAGTATCGCTCTGGCAAGGATGCAGAAAGAACTTCCAATGGCCAAACCAACATAGACTGCTATAAGAGTCGTTCCTTCAACAGGTGGCTGCACATCCTCTGAGATGGGAGTCGCCCAAGCCATCCAATAATTACTTCCAATTTGAAGAGCTTGAAAAAGAATCTGAGCCAACAATATGAATGGTACAAGAGCTCCTCCATATGCTGTTGTGATACATTTCCAATAGACTGAAAACCCAACTTTACCTTTCTCTCTTTCTTCTTCCTGAACAAGCTGGCCTTGTAGTTCACTTTTATTGTCTGTTTGACCATTTTGCTCATCTTTGCTAGCCTCTTTTTCTTTAAAACCATGCGTGTCGGAGACGTTTACATCTTGTTCCAACACACTTATTTCATTAGATACTGCCGCTCCATCCAATGAATCTAGTGTAGACAAAGCTTTTTTGTGTGCACCAACAAGTTCCATAAAATCAGCACCACTATTAAGAAGATCGGTATATTTTCCACATTGAGTAATTTTCCCATCTTTCATGACCTAACAACAAGGATAACAAGATGGATTAAAAACAAAATCTATTTTTACATTAATAACAATAAAATTATAAATCCACTCACCAATATAAGGTCAGCAGCAGGTAAGAACTCCACTTGATGAGTGACATAAACCACTGTCTTTGAACATAAAAGGCCTAGCAAGCATTCCTGCCATACACAAAACAGAAAGGTTCACTTACATAAATACTACAACTAGAGTCATGCTGTTGGAAGAACCACATTTCAAAAGAGTTAAATCAAGGAAAATTATTTGTATTCTGCAATGCACAAACAAATATAGTAGCTCAGGTTATATTGCACATGATAAACAAAATAATGAAACCAAATTACCTTAAAGAGGTGAGATCCTGTGTGAGCATCCACAGCACTGAAAGGGTCATCAAATAGATATATATCAGCATCTTGGTAAAGTGCACGTGCAATTTGTATTCTTTGCTTCTGTCCACCACTCAAATTTATTCCACGTTCTCCTATAATTGTCTGATCACCAAATGATAAAATCTCCAGATCCTTCTTCAGGGAGCACGCTTCAAGTACCTTCTCATACCTATCCCTATCCATGCGTTCACCAAACAATATATTATCCTCTATCTTGCCGCTTTGTATCCATGGAGATTGAGCAACATAGGCTTTTGTTCCGCAAACCTTAAGGATGCCTGATATCTTTGGTACTTCTCCCAATACACAAGAAAGTAAAGTAGACTTGCCTGATCCAACAGTACCACAAACAGCAACCCTCATCCCATGAAAAACTTTAAGATTTATATTTTGCAAAGTTGGACTAGGGGAAGATAAATCCCAAGAGAAGTTTCCATCAACTACTTCAATTGCTGTATCGGAACTGCCCCAAGGAAGCTTCTCTACAACATCAGATCGTAAGTCATCAAGACGAAGGAATGACACAATCCTATCAAGAGAAACTTTAGTTTGTGCTATCATCGAAATTGTATCTGGAAGACCGTAAATGGGCTCTTGAAGAATCCGAAATGTTGCAAGTGCAGACAAGATCTTCCCTGATTCAAGGGGGATCCCCATAAGCATACAGGTACCAAAAGTAACCACAGATACAAATGTGGGGGAACCCCAAAACACAAATGTGGTCACAGCTGCAGTATAAACATATTTTTTTAGCCAACCTTGCTCATTTTTCCTGAGCTCGGTTATTTTTGATAGAAACTTCATTTCCCATCCTTGTAGTTTGAGGATCCTCATGTTCCTTAGAATCTCAGATGTGGCTTTCATTCTTGTATCTTTTGACTCCATCAACTTCTTTTGAAACTTCTCTTGCAATGATCCCAATGGAACATTTGCCAACATAATAGCAACAGTTGCAACAAAAGCAGCAATTGAAGCCAGCCCAAGGTTTTTATACAAAATCAACAAGGCTAGTGTAACTTGCAGAGCCACCATCCACAAATCATGCATATACCAACTGAAGACACCAACTCTTTCAGCATCAACAGTCATGAAATTGATTATTTCCCCAGAAGTGTGACCCTGCTTTGATTGACAAGAAAGGGTCAGAGCCTTGTTATAAATCATCGTTACCAGCAGCGCTCGGATTCTGAGTCCAACTTGCTGCAACCTGAAGAACCAATGCCTTTGGGTCAGGCACTCCACAAGCTTTGCAAAGAAAAATGCAGAAACCAAAAAATACCCCTGGTTTTCATACAGCCGTTGTCCATCGAGGTACTGAACAAAACCATCAATGAGATATGGACCAACATAAGAAGCCAAAGTGTTTAACAATACAAGAAAAGCTGTGATAAGAATCTCCTTCCATGCTGAAATTATTAACGATTTCACCAACTTCAGTGTGGTGACACTATTAATTCCACCACAATCAGCCTCAACTTTCTCTCTGAAAGTTGGAAAAGCACCAATTACACTATCTCTGCTGTCTAGTTGAGGAACATCCTCAAGGTCCAGGGTCTTCTTATTACCAACGGCTATAAGAGGACCCACCCAAGAGAAGGTAAGAATGCTCAAAATTCCAGCATATGAGAAAGGGGTAACTGAGTCCCCACCCTTGGTCTCTTTTGACTCCAAGGAATCAGCATTCAAAAGAGGTTCATGAATGCCGTTATCAACATGAACCTCGTTTTTCACAAAGTACCCCACGTAACAGAAGAACAAACCAACACAAGTGGACACCACATCAGAAACCAAGTACTGTGTTGGCAGAGAAACGCGTCTCCCAGACATAACAACAATGTCCACCACGATGCAATAGCAAGAAACAAAGAGGTAGAAAGTGAACCAGGCTCTGAAGAAGAACGAGAACCTTCTTTGGCCGGAACTGAAGAACCCCTTTTGCAAGCAGACGCAAACAACCCCCCAAGCAAGCGTTTTTAGCGCCAAATCCAGAAGGGTCACGAGCTTTTCTTCTGACCAGCCACTTGTATACCAGTAGAAGTAGTTAATGAAACAGAGGAGGAAATTGAAAGCGGAAAGAGCAAGAGAAGAAAAAACGGTCGTTTTGAAGAGGGAGTTGTTGGGTTTCTTCTTAGACTCATCCCCGGGACCTGCTGTGAATTTCCTCCAAACCCATGACAGCACAACCGCCACGAGCAACAGAAGGTGGAGGAAACCGGACAAGCCATGAAGGAAAATGGGTTTGAGCAGAACGGCAGTGGAAAGGTGTACGTTGGAAAGTGACAACATAGTGTACTAGGAACTAGGAAGGAGTGGTGTTGTGGGATAATAGATATTGTGGAATGTGGAAGATGAAGTTTTTGAGGTTATAAATAAAGAGTAGTGTGTGTAGAGAAGAGAAGTCAAAGAGGGGATTCCTTGGGAAGATGGTAACGTGGTGAGCAAGAGTGGAGTTGTGTTGACGGAGAAGACCAAGGTAGAAATTAGGAAAAGAGACAAAAGGGTGTGCCTTTTCCAGGAAGAAAATTGGAATGAACTCGGAAAAGTTTGGGCTTGAAAAAGAACACTCACTCGTATTCTGTGGTCATTACGTTGAAGAGAGAGGTTTGATCTCAAATTTTCAATGACAGGATCTTCTACAATTAATTGTTTTCCTCTTTGCGTCATCTTTTTTTGTAATTTTATACAGTAGTGTTTTTTTATACTAATTTTCCTATATGAAATATTAAATGAAAAATATTAAATATATTAAATATATTTAAAATTTACCTTACAAAGAAAGAAAGAGAATTGGTAGGAGGAAGTTGTGATTGTAATAAAATTTATAATTATTCTTTTTTATCTGTTAAGTATGAGTATTTAAATTTAGTTATTAAAATATATTAAGGGTAAATATTTTTATAGCGTCAGTTATCACATCAAATATAGTTTTTTTTTATAGTGTCAGTTAATTTTTCCATGGCTTTTTTTTTATAATTTTGTTGTTAAATTTACACAGAGTACCATGCATGAATGTATTCGCGCCTTTATTTCTCGTCGTCGTCGTCGTTCTCATAAATGTTCACGGGAGAACAAAGATAATCATCTACAAATATTTATCGTCGTTATTCTCATAAATGCTCAGGGGAGAACAGAGATTATCAACAAACTATCAATTACCTTATTGACTATTCACATTTCTAGTTATTCTTTAATAAATTTATTATTCATATTTTTTATCAGCATTATTCATATTTTTCTACTTTTTTAAGGACACATTTTTCTACTTATTCATGTAAAATAATTATTCATATTTTTATTACTTTAAATATTTTATTTATACTTTTAAAATTTTATTGAGATTGAAAATGATATTCCTCTAATACATTAAAACATAAATGTTGGTTTACCTCTCAATTATTTTGTAATTTTAAAGTGATCGTGACAAATTTTACTATTCTGGTATTAAAAGATCTTAAACACATTGACAAAATCGATCCAATAAATAATATACAGTGTGATTTGAATTGGTGGGTTACATTATTTTTTTGGTATATTACGAAATAAAAAAAAAGCAGGAAAATTACAAACGAATAAACAAAGTGACCATAGACCATAGACCATAGAACATAGGATAAAACACATGGGGTGAGGCCACGAGGAGGAGCGAGCCCTCGTAAGGATGTTTTGACTGTGAGTTTGGTTTGGATTTAGGTGAAAATAATATTCAATCAATTGATTTTATTAATTAGTTTTATTTGATTTGGATTTTAATTTTTTTTATCCCAAACTAAATCAACCTGATGATGAATGGATTGATTGGTTTTGAGTCATTGAATATCTGAAAAAAATAATTTTGAAAAATTTAAAAATAACATGATTTTGTTCCAAATTTAATAAATAATGTTATTATCAAATACAAATAATGTATTTAATTATAATTGACTTATACCAAATAAATAGTAACATAAATCATAAAAAAACACATAATTAATTAATTAAATCACAAAATCCCATCTATATGTAATAATAGAAAAAAAAATCAAATTATCCAACATAAATATTGATTTCAAGGCAAAATGAAGTGAAATACAAGAAAGACTCAAAAGAATACAATAGTAAGTTAAGCTTTAATATATATCCAATGACAGACCTATATTCATATGAGTGTGAGTAAATACATCCTTCAATTTAATAAAATCACTAGTATGTGTCTTAGAATTTTATATTTTGCACTACCTAATTTTATGTGTTTGAACCCTTAATTTATTCTCAAGTGAAAGTAAGCAACTACATCCTTTTATTTTAATAAAATGACAAATATTTTATATTTTGTACATCTAATTTTTACATGTTTAAACTCATTATCTCATTTTCATTCTTCTTATATCTTTATTTATGTATTTATTATTGTATGCATGATAATTTTTACTACCTTTGTTCCAATATATAAGAAACAAATGAAAATGTTTTTTTCTTAAATATAAGTAACATATTATCACCTTTACATGCATTAATTGTCATTTTTCTTCTATACTCTTATTTATTATAAAGATTACTAATAAGATAAATCATTGGTGAAAAAATTATCCCTTAAAAAATGAACAATGTCATTAAATGCAACCACCACCACTTAAACCATTTGATTCCATAAATATTTTTGGAATAACATTCAAATCTATGATATTATTAATTAAAGTTAACTAGATTAACTACTTATTGATCTCGATGAATTGTGTATTTGTTTCTTATATATAAGAATAGAGATAATAATTAAATTTATTTTTAAAATAAAATATTCTAGTGATGCATGATCCTAGATCTACCAATAAAGTTGATATAATTTGAATTGATTTAAATTTGAAAAATGTGAATCTGACATCCGAATCAATCAACATTATATTTCAATTGATTTGATTTAAGTCTAACTCAAATGACAAATTTTTTTTTGAACCAAACTAATTGATTTAATTTGAATTATAGGATTGATCCTAATCCACCCTAGTGAGTTATCAACTTGTTCTTCATTTGTGTTTTTATTATGTTGTTTCTTTATTGCTTCAAAATTTATCTTATAAGATTTTTGTTCTTTTTGCATGAAGAAATTCCTAAGAAGTCAAGAGAAAAATGAGAGTATGGATAAAGAAAAAAAAGCCATAGGGTTTGGTCGGAGTGTTGGTCCATGTTGTTAATTTCCAATTTTGCAGCTCTGCGCTCGTGTTTTTTCGTCCAAGAATTTTCAGCCTAGATATGTTTTGCTACTCTTCTCCCATTTTTGTTGTGGGGTTTCCGGAGTCATGGGAACTCGAGCCTCCGCCGTAGATGTGTTGACGGTGCGACTTTTCTATTTGAAAATTACGAATCTGATTTCCAAATCAACCAATATTAAATTTCAATTAATTTAATTTACGTCTAACTCAAATAATTTTTTTAAAACCAAAAATGATTTAATTTGAAGTATCGAAATTTGTTGGATTGATCCAAATCTTAATTAAGCAAGTGACTTTCAGTCACTCCAACTTTAGCAAGGTAGTTTTTACCTTGGTTTCTTCCTCATAATCAATAGTGACAATTCCTAACACCAATGCAAATGGTCCACCCCATATAATATCACCAGTAAATCATGCCTCGAAGATATCATAGGTCATTCCCTGATAGGTTATGCTATCTCAAGAGCTGGTTTTCGAGGACCAGAGCCACCAGACAAGAGAAGAAAAAGAGAAAGCTCAGGTAAAGGAATATTTTCATTGATCTTGCTTGCTTATTTACATAACTATTTGTAGTGTTCCTAGTAACAAAATTATTATCTTTTTGTACTCAAGGAATATTACAAAAACATAATTTGTTAGACTTGTCCCTGCTAGCAGACAAGCATCAACCAAGCAAGATTCCAGCTGCTAATTTCTCACCTGAGGTAAGATGGTTTCGAAATTGCCCTCTTGGGCTTTCCTTCTCTTTGCACCCCTGTTTTTGGCTTTGTGACTGCTGCTCCTATTTCTGTGTTGCCTGCTTCTAGTTCCTTATCATTCCCAACATCATTTTCCAAGTGAAGTATGCCACGCATTTGAATATATGGATTATTCAACAAAATTTCATTGTTACTCTACATTGCAAATACAATAAGTAATACTAACAAGCTAATATTAAATCACAGACAATATCTTCGAGGCATGCATCTACAGATTTCAAACAACGAAAATAAATTTTATTTAAAGAGAACATGAAAATGAAGTGCATAAAGTCATTGGAGATATATATTCTTGTTTGCCCAAATTACCATACAAGATGCTGAGAATAGTAAAAGATAAAATTTAAATAGTTTATGACATTTAATTTTAAGGTCGAACGGTAATGGGAATCAAGCATAGGTCTTTTGCTCTTCTTGCTGTAGCCCCATATGACTCAGTCATGTCAAGTTCTTCATTCTTCATATTGTTGGGAAGCTTCCAATCAAAATGGTAAAGCAAATGAGCAAGTGGCAGCTCAATGTTAGGTGTAGCAAATGAAATGCCTGGGCAGATTCTCCTTCCAGCACCAAATGGGATAAATTCATAGTTTGTGCCCTTAAAATCAATAGAGCTATTAAGAAACCTCTCAGGTTTGAAACTTTCAGCTTCAGTCCAATACTTGGGATCCCTTCCAATTGCCCAAGCATTGATAAAGACCCTGGTCTTAGCTGGTATCTCATATCCATTGATTTTGCACCTCTCTCTATTTACTCTAGGAATTAACAATGGCACAGGTGGATGTAACCTCATAGCTTCTCTGATGATGCACTTTAAGTATGTCAATTGGTGCAACTCTGCCTCATTCACATATCCTTTGCTATCAAACACCTTTCTTACCTCAGCTTGTGCTTTTTCCATCGCCCAAGGGTTCCTTACCATTTCTGACATTGACCATTCCACAGTGGAAGATGATGTTTCACCACCACCAATAAACATGTCCTGCAAAGGGATTAAAATTATTTATCTGGAGTGGTTTGCATTTTCTTCTACACAACCAATTAAGTCATAAATTCTTTGATCTTCTTTATATTCAAATAGTTAGAAGCCGAACAATTTCTTGCCTTGTTTTTTTAATAACTTTATAAATGTTTATATCTTTACATTTATATATTCAATTAGGTTGCCTGAGTTATTGTAAATTTGTGGTACATGCATATGTTACTAACCTGGATGACGGCTTTAAGGTTGTCATCAGTCAGGGGATATTGCAATTCATTTTCCGACCGAAACTTGAGAAGGACATCAACCAGATCTTCCACTGCTTCACGGTCGGTGCTTTTCCTGCTCTTGTGTTGGTCGATGATGTCTTGCAACACCCTATCAACCTCTCTGTGGACTTTTTCAACTTTGGCCTTGGCCATGATTTGGAGTAGTCCAATAGAAGGGTAGAGATCAGCAAGAGAGAACCCTCCTATGAGACTCAACTGTTCCTTAATCAACGATATGAACATTTCTTGGTATTTACTCTTCTTACCAAAAGAAGCTCGTGCCGCAATCGCATAAGTCATAGGGTAAATGTGCTGAGAGAGATTGAAAACGGACCCTTCTTCACTTGCACCTGCACGTATTTTCTGAACAAGCTCAGACACCTCGTCTTCTCTTATGGACCGAAAAGATTGCACTCTCTTTGATGTTAATAGCTCCACTGTGCACAACTTTCGCAGTTGCCTCCAATAGTCTCCATGTGGGGCGAAGGAAATGCTGGTGGCGTTGTAGGAAACTATTTTTGTGGATACAAGGTTTGGTCTATCTGCAAAGTTGAGATCCTGAGTTCTCATAATCTCTTGTGCCAATTCTTTTGAAGTGACTATGATGTTGGATACCTCTCCCAGTTTTAGGTGCATTAGAGGACCATACTTGTCTGCCAATTTTTTAAAGCAGTGATGACTCTTTGAACCAACAAGCTGGTGTAGGTTCCCTATGAGAGGTAGTGTCTTTGGTCCTGGAGGTAATTTGCTGGTGTTGTTGGAACTCGATTTCTTAACTAATTTGAATAACAGGAACAAGAGAAACAAAAAGAAGGTAATCAAGTGAATAGAGAAAGGGTTGTTCTGGCTTTGAAGCTCCATCACCATGACTGTAGATCTCTACCTAGGTAGGTGTGCAAGGAGAAATGGATATGGATATATAGATATCAATTGGATAAATATATCTTCACACTCAAATCCTGTATTTATTTTAAGAATCAGAATTTAATGTATATTATTAAAGCATATTAATGTAACTTATATATATATATATATATATATATATATATATATATATATATATAATTTTAAACCCCTGTATTTTTTCACTACTTAAAGCATTTATTCTTGCTGTTCGAAGTATTATTTAAAATATCTTAAAGACGAAAAATAAAATTAACATATGTTGAAAAAATGAAAACCAAAAAAAAAAATTAGAAAGAAAAAAAATAAAATAAAACACTGAATTATAATAACAAAAATGTATTTAAGTCAATTAATTAACATAATTTTATATTGAATGATTAAATTAATGAGATTGAAAATTTTAATGTTAAAATCTATTAGACTTAATAATTATTATTGTTATTTAATGATGAATGTTATATATATATATCAAAATTCATACATTTAATGAATATATTAAAATTCATATTAAAAGTTATATTATTGTATATAATAAAGTCATACATTTAATGAATATATTAATTTTTTAAAATGCAGTATTATATTATATAGTATGCAATATTTGATATATACATGCATTTCAATGTGTTATGAAATAAAAAATATATTCCCCCTAAAAAAATATTCATGCATTATCTTTATATATAGATTCTTATAAAACAAAGTCACATATATATATTTAATAAATATATATTAATTACATAATAATATCATTAATGTTAAGTATTCATTATAAAAATTTGTAATAAATCTTCATCGAAGACCTAAAGTACCCACAAGGTGGGACATTTATCTACATAATTTATTTCATACTTAAAATTAGGATTCAAATAATATATCACTTCTTTAAGGGATATTATAGAGAATCATTTTATTCTGCAATCATTTCTCTCATATATATATATATAATATTTTTTTCTTATTTAATCATTTTTTACTTTTGGGGTGTATAATTATTTTCTAAAAAAATTTTGTGACTCCTACATGCTTTTTTTTCGGAAAAAATATTTTTAATTCATTAGAGTGAAAAATATACATTGTACAGTGAGATTGGTCAAGGGATTTTTTTTTGCCATCATATGGTATCAATGGGTGAATAGTATTCACTATTTTTTTTTTTGAGCCAGAGGGTGTTGCGATTTTTTTGTATTGATTTTTTTAAAAATAATTAATTCTTTTTGTTTTGTATTGTGATTTTTAATTATTTTTTTTGGCGAACCAATAAAAAAGAAACATCTTTTCTTCTTCAAAAAATCATGATTTACTATATTTACCAAATTATTAATTAAATGAAGGTGAGGAATTAATAAGACATCTATTTTCATGGGAGTAATTAATGAGATATAGAAAATCAATTTAATCCTAGTAAAAAAATTAAATCAATCTAATCCCAGTAAAAAAAAGAAAATAATCAATTTAATGTAGTCAAAAAAAGAAAATCAATTTACATAGTATAAATAAATTATCTTACAATAATTCAAATGATAGTCTATAATTGAATGATGGTATAAAATTACTAAAATATCCTAGTAGGGAGAGGTAGCACTAAACGGAGTCAGTACCTAAATGTTAACTTCTTTTTTTAAGGATTTATGGACAAAATTAAACAAGTATCGTTGTCAACAGTATTTCTGATGCTTCCAAGAGAATATAGACCAACTTGTCAAATTAACGCAACATACATGATACCTATATTTTGTCAATAGAGGAACACATAAATAAGTGAAGCATTTGAGGTCCAAGTAAGAAACTAAACAGATTTAATTTTAGATCCCATTTCTTTCAATCCTGTTACCATTTTAGTAGGACCATAAAGTTAACACACTATGATTAAGTAAAGGTGCTAAGAAGATGAGAACTTGGTTTCCTTCAAAATGCTCAAAACTCATTTTATATATTGCTTTGCTTGTACATTTTTTGGCAAGTCACCCCCCAATCTTCTAAGTTCGTATTTCTTAAATTTAAACTACTTTATTACTTTTTCTCTTTTTGTCCTTAACTTCTTACATTCAACTTCAACTACACAAAAGTATCCAATCAATCCTGCTAAGTTAATGTTTGCTACTTAAAATTTGTACTATCAATTTCCTGTTTTAACGTAAGGTTACCTAGGCACTTAATTTATCGATTTTCAAATTCCAATAGATCTTTAATCACTAAGATGAGTCTAAGGTAAACAAAGATATGAAATTTATTGGGAACGTGACGATCGATATTTGAATGCACAGTTTCTTGCAGAGTATTAAAACGCCTATCACTGTTTTTCTCCTAACCCCACAAAGTGGAAATTAAGATTTCCAGGTTCAAATCTTTCAAGTACCACCAGTTTCAACACTAATCTGTCAAAATTATTCGAAGTTAAACCCAGTAGAAGTTTATAATAATTATGAAAGTATGGAAATTTCTCTACATATGTCGTTATGCATCCATACATAATTGAACAAATGTAGTAGTAGATAGCACAGAAATTATCAGTTAAATAAAGTGCATTTAATAAATACAAACGTACTGTGACTACCATATGTGCAATATAACATGTATATATCAAAGAGGTCTAGTTCGGTTAGTTTGTTAAACATGTGTGTGAGTATTATAAATTCTTTGGTACCATGTTTGATTCCTATGGATAAAAAAAAAAAATATTAACATGTGTATACTTTTAAAACTAAGAAGTAATCTAAACTTCTGCATTTAATATTGACTGAGATCCTCCTGCTCTAGATTTTGGGAGTGAGGAAGAAACTGGACAAATAAAAGACTAAGTTAGTTGTTTTCAATATAACCAAACAAAAGGATATATGGCTACTAAAGGATATTTAACATAGCTCATTGCTCCATGTACCTTGGCAAAGAGTTTAATCCAGAACTATCCAGCGCAGTTTTTCTTCTCTTAGGGGGATTACTTCCGTCAAACTCAAATGATTCATCAGAAGAAGATGAGGAAGTAGAACTCTGCATATCATATAAACATTTTCTTTTGATTGCTTCAATCCTTTGTGCTTCTGTAAAAATGCTTTTGTGCCTGATTGCATCCGATGAACATGGATGTTCATTTTCTGCAATAGTTTGAGAAATGGCTTTCTTTCCATGCAATGCTTTTGATGTACACCCAGCATCATCATCATCTAGGTTTATGATCTTATTTTCCAATTCCAATTTGAACCCTGCGGGCACAAAAGAGATATGTTAAACTTACATAATGTTAGAGCTTGGAGTTCGAGGACCAAGCAGCCTCCAGAAGAAGAACAAGAAGAAGAGAAGAAGAGAAGAAGAAGAAAGCTAAGGGGACAAGGCCTACGCAAAAGCTCACAAAAGCAGAAATATCACTAACACCAAAATCCCTTTATTCCACTAGCATCTTCTAGAAGACTCTATATTAACCTATAGTATTGCGATATTCCTTATTCACGTGCATGCTTGCATGAACCTGGTTACACATTCAGCACTTAGTCTTAATTTGTCTTTTGGGCCTTGCTATTTGTAGCTCCTAATTACTGTTCCTATCCTCTAAAGGCACGATCTGGTGCTGTGCACTACCTTCACGTACTATGCCAGCTGCATGGGCCTTTGTGCTATTCGTAACACATAAAATTATTTTTGTTAACATGATTCTGTAATACAATTTAAAAAATTGGTTGTTGCCTCAGCATTTGATGAAAAATCCAGCCTCAAGCTCTTCAATTAATTAAGAATGGACACTTTTATCAAATTCAGATAATATGTATAGTATGGTAACATGTAATCTTGTTTGCATGGGAGAAACAAAATGAGTTATCTTGCCTGCTTTTGTTTGTTCTCATCGAAAGAAAATATTACCAGGGGGGAAAAGAAAAAATCACAAGACATGGTTTGCAGTTTTCCAAGGGAACAAAAATATAATAGAACATAAAGCAGCAGAAAACCTCAAGGTTACAGCTTAAAATTAGGACCCTCAAATCTCAAAGAACAACCAGTAGTAGGACTTGCCAAATCAAACCATGAGTCGAGCATCAAAGGGAGACAACAGGAACAATATTGTTTTTGACTTGAGATAACAAAGGAAAATTGACCTTAGGCTTCTTTTCACAAGTAGACCCTTTAGGCTGAAAACAGGGGTAATTTGGTGCTATAAATCTCCCACTGTGTGGGGGTCCAAGGAAGTGTCTGACCTACTGTGTGAATCAATTGTAGGCAGCCTTAGGCTATTCTCCAAATTAATAATTCACTGTGTAAACATGGTAAATCAAACTTGAAACTTGTGGTGAACTGTGACATTTTCACTTCAAAATGGATGCTGTGAGGAGTATATGTTCTTAAATTGTGTATAATTATAGATGCAAACTGTGATGAGTTTTAAAGTATTTTAATGTGATCTGGTTCAGTCACCTATTCATCCAATTTGAGCAAGAATTAGTGTCTCGACCAGTTCAATTAAGTTACTAAAACATGGCTCTCGGCCACAGCCATTACCAATTTCATGCTAGTTCTCAAATCTTTTGTTACATACCAAGTTGTATCCAACACTTTATTGGTAAAGAAATGATATAAGTTTTTTCTGTAAAAAAAGAAAAACAATTATATAAATTACTAACCTACTTAGCATATAATTAATTATTATTTTTCTCATTGTATTTTTTAAAGTCTATTATATATTTATAATAGACAACAATGAATAATAACTAAATGGTTGTAATAAATAAGTAGAAATTATAAATAATTATTAATAGGAAAGTTTAAAAATATATATTTAAAATGCATTTTTTATATTTAAACAGAAAAATATAAATGGTGATATAGATAATTGAGACTTGTTAGTTCGATTAAGAAATTGATGTAGTCAACAATCAAATGAAATCATGCATCATTCACAAAAAACATAAAAAAGAAATCCACGGCAGTAAAATGTTTGAGAGCAGCCTCATTTTAATAACACAATAGTTATGGCCTTATGTTGTAGCTGTTTGGTAAGTGATAGGAATCAACTGCAAATCCTGTTTTCTTTTGACTCACAAGCCAAAGGATTCAGTCATATCAAGTTCCTCAGGCCCATTCCCTTGAGCCATTTTCCAGTCAAAATGGAAAAGCAAATTTGCAAGTGAGAATTCAACATTAACAATGCCAAAATTGATGCCAGGGCATATCCTCCTTCCAGCTCCATATGGAATAAACTGAAACTCACCACCTTCGTAATCAATTGAGCAATCAATGAACCTCTCAGGACTAAATTTCTCAGCCTCAATCCAATATTTAGGATCCCTCCCAATTGCCCATGCATTAACTATGACTTTGCTTTTGATTTGTATCTCATACCCATTAATCTCACATCTCTTACTGCATTCCCTTGAAAGCATCAATGGAGAAGGTGGATGTAAACGCAGAGTTTCTTTGATAACTGATCTCAAGTATTTTAGTTCATGAATACTTGTTTCATCCACGTATCCTTTTCCATTAAAGACCCTTCTTACCTCAATTTGCACTTTCTCCATCACCCTTGGGTTCTTCACTGAAAATGTCCTGAAAGAAATGTTAGGGTGTTAGTATTATTACATTTCTAACGAGTTTAAGTAATAATCACCAGAATTTATCAGTTTAATTTAATGTAAGTCATAGTTTAAGTGTGAATAATTTAAATCCGGCACTTCAGTTCAAAACATTAGATCAGTATTCAGTACATTACTCCATATAAATTAAAATATGAAGTGCACCCAGGGCTCTTGATGACTGATGAGGCAGTCTACTAAATGACTCGGATTTGGAAATCTTGCAAGGTTTTCTATATGTAAAATATCAAACAAGATGGTTGCTTTGATACACACTGTTGTGAACCCTTTTCTAGTAAGGGAAAACTCCAAAGAAGATTACGAGGGGAAATAGAAAACTAAAACTGAATTCATTCTTCTCTCCCCTCGTAGAGCAATACAATGATATATATAACTGCATATCTTAACAAACTCCACTCTAGAACCTACCTCATATTATCTATTATTTAATAACAATCCTCTTAATACTTCAATTGGGTCTATCATTATAACTTGGTCCGTAACACGCACCGTCTAACAAATTCATTGTAACAAGTTTGTATCCTCTCCAGCCTGTTCAGCAACAAGCAGCCTTTTAACTTACTTTCTATTAGTGGTTAAAAGTTGTTCAAAATTATAAGATCATATATAAGACTACTTAAATAAGAAGTATGATCTATAAATATAAATATGTGAATTTTAATAAATTTTAGTTAATAATAATGTATTGGAGAATTTGTTATTGGCAAGTCTCTTGTAAAAGATGTCCAAGCTCAATTTTCAATCTCACATTGATTGAATCAAATAATCATCAATTGAGGAAAAAAAAATGATATAAAAAAATATTTGATTTGATATAATTATGTTTGCATTTTTGCATAGATTTTTAACAAACATGCTAACCAAAATGGTTGCTTTGACAACACACTGTCAGACAGGGAAGCCTTAAAAGAACATCAACTAGATATTCCCCATTTTCTTCACCAATAGCCTGTGTGTCCAAAGTTTTGTTTCTGTGATCCCTAACAATGTTCTCGAGTATCGTATCCATTCCTCGTTGGATCTTCTCAACTCTAGTCTTAATCCCAGTAAGAACTTGAAGAAGTCCAATGGAAGGATACAGATCAGCAAGAGAAAACCCTTCAATTGTCTCAACGACACCCTTCATATGCACCATATAAGCCTCTTGGTCTTTGGATTTTTTACCGAAAACAATCCGTGATAGTGTAACCCATATGCCAATGAAGTAATCTTCTCACTGAGATTAATAGGTGACCCTTCAATCAAAGATATCTCTGACAAAAAATGATAACTCTCGTTCCCTGATTGATCTGAAGGACTCGACACGCTTTGGTGCTAGCAATTCCATGGTGCAAATCTTTCTCATCTGCCTCCAATAAGTTCCTTGCGGGCTGAAGGTCATGCCCTTAGAGCCAAAAGTGATAACATCAGCAGCATGGCACATAAGGCCTATTTGCAAAGATGATATCATGTGTGTTCATCACTTCTTTCGCCATTTGGGGCGAAGATACCACTATACAGCAAAGCTCACCAAGCTGCATATGCATGAGAGGACCATATTGACTTGCCAATCTTGCTAGGGACCTATGGGGCAAAGTTCCAAGGTGCTGTATACTCCCTATGAAGGGTAGCTTTCTTGGTCCTTGTGGCAACTTGGAGTTTGAATTCTTTGTTTTTGATCTCCAAAGTGTGTTGATTATCGTGAACACTAAGAAGAAGAAAGGAAGGATTGTAGATAAGGAAATTATGTGAAGTTCCAACATAGTTTTAATGCATAAAATCAATTATAAAAATATAATAACTATAAAAAAAATGTTTATTTGAGTTTAATTGTTATGTTAGCACAATATAAAATAATTTTACATTATTAATTAATTAGAAATTATGATTATTATATTTTTTAATATAGTTATTATAAAAGTTAATAAATTTATTATACATATATAAAAATTTATATTTAAATAACATTATAAAATTATTTTATATTACATCACCTATTTTTTCTTTTTATTTTTAAAACCAGTTACATATTCATAACAAGTTATATAACCGATTATGATTATATAACCAATTACATAATCAGTTTTTTTAAAATCAGTATCCGGTTAAACCAAACCATTACTAGTTATATAAATTTGGGTATGATTATAATAATCACTTATGATGTCTTTTAAAAAAAATCACTTATAATCTGATTATTTAGTAGTTATGGTTGTGGGTTGTTTAATAACCAAACCATGAACAATCTTACCTCCATCTTATTCTAGTCTCTATATTTTTCAGTAAATTCTCCTGTGTACTCCTCATTTGATTATTAATTAAATGATATAAACTTATTTCTCTAAAAAAATTCTATATAAATATTTATATTCTTTTTTAAAGGAAATATTTATATTATTTTTCATTTGCAAATTAATCCGTGCAAATCAATGTTATATTGATATATCAAACTTCCATTACAAATCAAAAGTGAAAATCAATACATAGTCAACTTTAATCTACTTTAATCTGTATGTATGAAAAAAAGAAGTGCTAGTTTTAGGGTACAAAGTCTTTTTTAAGAAAACATGCTAAATTACACGTCTAATTATTTATCTTATTTTATTAATTAGATTCAATTAGTCTCTTATGTTTTAAAAATAATAATTTAATCCTTTATATTTTAAATTTAAGTGAATTGATCTTTTCATAAGTTTAAAATTAGTTAATAATTTTACCATGATCACAGTTGACATAAAATAATACTAAATGACTTAAACATGATTCCACACACATAATATAGTGATTCTCTGTACGGTCTCATGAATCTTAAAAGTAATTAAACTCATGTTCTAATTTCTGGAGTTATGGCTGTGAATTACAGAAAATAAATTTAAAGGACTTACTCTAGGATACAAGCCAAATTTTAAAAGAGAGAAAGAAGGATGACACATTAGCTATTGGCCACACGTGGCCAATGCCTGATAGGAACTGCACACAACAGTTATGGCCTTAGCTTGGAGAAATTATGTGGTCCTAGATTGCATGTCCATGGTCCTAAGTCCAAACAAATTTTCTCCATCATATAACTAACTGAGATTTTCAATTTATGATAAAGAGTTAATGACACTCAATTATGCAGCTGTGTGGTAAGTGATAGGAATCAACTGCAAATCCTGTTTTCTTTTTAGTGACAAGCCAAAGGATTCAGTCATATCAAGTTCTTGGGGACTATTCCCTGGAGCCATCTTCCAATCGAAATGGAAAAGCAAATTTGCAAGTGAGAATTCAACATTAACAATGCCAAGATTGATGCCAGGGCATATCCTCCTTCCAGCTCCAAATGGAATAAACTGAAACTCACCACCTTTGTAATCAATTGAGCAATCAATGAACCTTTCAGGACTAAACTTCTCAGCTTCAATCCAATAGTTAGGATCCCTCCCAATTGCCCATGCATTAACTATGACTTTGCTCTTGGCTGGTATCTCATACCCATTAATCTCACATCTCTCACTGCATTCCCTTGGAAGCAGCAATGGAACAGGTGTATGCAAACGCAAAGTTTCCTTGATAACTGATCTCAAGTATTTCAGTTCATGAATACTTGTTTCATCCACGTATCCTTTTGGATCAAAGACTCTTCTTACCTCAATTTGTGCTTTCTCCATCATCCTTGGGTTCTTCACAAGTTCTGACATTGCCCACTCCATCGTTGTTGAAGTCGTCTCGCTTCCAGCACTGAATATGTCCTGACAGAAAGAAATGTTGGGGCATTTCAGTAGTGCATAGTTAAATAAAATCACCAAGAGTTCATCACAGAATCAAACTTAGTGCATGTTTGGATTACCATTTCAAACCTTTAAAAGTACGTTCAGAATAAAAGATACAAATGATATCCTTCACCAAAAGTAATTTCAGCACTCTCTAATAAGGGAAAAGTAAAAGCATTCTAAACATAGCGTTATCAGTTATTTCGTTTAGCTTAATGTAAATCATAGTCTAAAGTGTTAATAACTTAAAACCAGAACTTCAGTTCAAAACATTAGATTAAATGAGTAGATAACTACATATAAATTAAAATAGGACAGCTCTTGATGATTGTCATAGGAGGAAGTCTACTATTGACCCGGATTTGGAAATTCTGATGGGTTTATCTATTGGTAAAATATTAAACAAGTTGACAATATCGTAAAAGATGTTCAAGACCAATATTATCAATCCTACTTCTACTACTGCATCAAACAATCATCAATTGAGAAAAATAAAATCATATCTACAAAATATAGTTATCTTAGCAAATTTGCATAGATTTTTAACAGAGACATACTATGATACTAACCATAATGGTTGCTTTGACAACAGTGTCAGATAAGGGGTGTTGGAGGTTACCATTCTTCTGAAGCCTTAAAAGAACATCAACTAGATCTTCCCCATTTTCTTCACCAACAACAGGCTGTGTGTCCGAATTTTTGTCTCTGTGATCCCTAACAATGTTATCAATTATCCTATCCATTCCTCGACGGATTTTCTCAACTCTAGGCCTAATCCCAGTAAGAACTTGAAGAAGTCCAATGGAAGGATACAGATCAGCAAGAGAGAACCCTGAAACTGTATCAGTGACACCCTTCATAAATTCTATATAAGCCTCTTGGTCTTTGGATTTTTTACCAAAAGCAATCCGTGATATTAGCCCATATGCCAATGAACTAATCTTCTCACTGAGATTGATAGGTGACCCTTCACTCAAAGACATCTCTTTGACAAAAATTGACAACTCTTGTTCCCTGATTGATCTGAAGGAGTCAACACGCTTTGGTGCTAGCAGTTCCATGGTGCAAATCTTTCTCATCTGCCTCCAATAAGTTCCTTGCGGGCTGAAGGTCATGCCCTTAGAGCCATAAGTGATAACATCAGCAGCAAGCACATAAGGCCTATTTGCAAAGATGATATCATGTGTCTTCATCACTTCTTTCGCCATTTCGGGGGAAGATACCATTATGCAGGATAGCTCACCAAGCTGCATATGCATGAGAGGACCATATTGATTTGCCAATCTTGCTAGGGATCTATGAGGCAGAGTTCCAAGGTGGTGTATGTTTCCGATGAGAGGTAGCTT
This sequence comes from Glycine soja, assembly GCF_004193775.1. Taxonomy (NCBI): domain Eukaryota; kingdom Viridiplantae; phylum Streptophyta; class Magnoliopsida; order Fabales; family Fabaceae; genus Glycine; species Glycine soja. Next base: position 49,752,555 of record NC_041003.1, read on the forward strand.
CCTTGGTCCTGGTGGCAACTTGGAGTTTGAATTCTTGGTTTTTGATCTCCAAACTATGTTGATTATTAGCATGAACACTAAGATGAAGAAAGGAAGGATTGTAGATAAGGAAATGTGAAGCTCCATCTCCATGCTAGTGAGTTTGCTCAAGTTAGTCAACTAGTGGCTTTTTAAAGCAAGATTATAATCTCAAAAGCTAGGAATAAGTGACTAATTTTTGTTAAAGAATTTGGTTGATCCACCTTTAGTAAGATCTCTCATTTTGATCATGTTTTTTTTCATGCACAAAATTTAAATCCAAGATCTTATTTAAGGAAATCAAGAAATCAGTAACATCATGCCAACAACTTGTTAGCTTAGAATAAGTATTGTTTGCCTAATGAACTTATGAACCCCATGTTGAATTTTTCAACGCTGAGGTTAATTAAAATGAAAATGAAATGAACAGATATTCACGAACATAGAATATAATCAAACAAGTTAGTTACACATGAGAATTAATTAAGATTGAGTAATCAATCAAGGTGTGGTTTGTCAAAAGAACATGGAGGAAATACTACTATAATATTTGGCCACTTGGTTCGTGTTGCTTCGTACACGTTAAGTATTTTCCTTAGATTAGTCCTATGAAATAAACATATATGCACGAACAGAGATTATAATCTTATGATATATTGTGAAAGTAGTTAATATAAAATTATATTTAAGATGAATGATAATCTGTAATAAAATAGTTTAAAATATAAACTTTGGAAAGAGATTCATTTACTTCATGAATGAGTATCACTGAACTTATTTGGTTGAATAATTTTTTAAGATATTAAATTTTGGGCTAATTTGTTTTAAAGTTAGATAGGATGATTTTAATTAAATTAATTATAATTTTTAACCAGATAAACATAATTAATATGTGTATTTAAATTGATCTTAATTATAAATCTATATTAAAACACAAGTTTTTTTATTTATTAAAATTAGAAGAAAAAAAACATTTTTAAATGCTAAGATAAATAGGAGCTTCATCGATTCAATCATCCTTGATAAATAAATTAATCTTTGATTCATAACCCATATAAATATTTGATTCATAAAATTATAGATATAATACCTTTTTCCCGAGCACGAGGATCAACTTATTTAATAATATTTTATTTAAGTGTAAATTTTATTTAATAATGTTGCATAGATTTATTTTAATTAAAATAATTGTTTGAAAATTTTCAATCATATGATGTAATTATTGAATGATGATTCGAGAGTAAAACATATTTTATTTTATATAGAATGATATTATCATGCAATAATACTTGGAAAATACAGTCATGACTCACTTAAAGAAAAGAAGAAAAACCAATTTACTATTATCTAAAATGTATTATGCAGGAATTCAAGTTCAATATTAAAATTATAAAACAAAGCCATGCATATTTATTCAAAAGAGATTAAATTTTTTAAAGAATGTCACATGTCATTCTTTAGAGAAAAGCTCATTAAGTTTTTTCTAATTTAATATACAAAAAATACTTAAAAAATAATTTGAAAGTATAAACTATTAAGATTTAGTAAATAAATTGAAAGTGATTGTTTTAAAATTATAAATAGCTAAAGTTTGAAAAAAAAGAAGAAATGTTAACAAAAAAAAAATCAACAAGTCTTGAAAGAGAAAAAAAAAAAGACAATAAGAGATTATTTCACTCTTAGGACGCGGAAATAATCAATCAATTAAAAGCTCGCATGGTCTTTCGGCGACGCTGGATCCCAAAACTAAGGCCGCTCCTCCGCTCACTTCTCCATATCCCTCTCCCTTGTTCTCAGTAGTGTTGTCACTTGTTAATTATATTTATCACTTTTTTTTTTTTTTCTGTTTCTATGTTCTTTCCACCTCTATACACCCCATTTTGAGGCATAAGAAATAGGGTGTATGTATATTAGTACTCACCACTAAATAATATTACATTTCGTACCCATCGAAATAAATTGTTAAAAAAACAAAACCAGAAGCATCATATGATGCCAAAATCATTACATTCCAATAACATTATGTGATTTAAATACACTTTCCTTAAGTTTCAATTACTTTCAAGAAAATTTAAAGAGTGTGAAATGAATTATTCAAAAGCAGCTGACAAATGATAAAGAGCCTGGACAAAAATTGGCCCCTAACTTAGAATTATCTCACGGTATAGAGAGAAGCTGAAGACAGTCCATTGCCAATCAAATTTGAGTGAACATTCTCCAAGAATGGGAAAAAAATACAAGGAAGGATATCGATTGGGATCTTGCCCCCTGCAACAAAATTTATAAAAACATTAAGAATATACTTTAAAATAAATCATGATTACGTTTTCAAAATAAATAATGATGAAGGCCCAGAATCCACTATTTCGTAGAATCCATGCTGGTAATGATGTTAATTTAACTGTATTTGTGTAGTTTAGAACATTTATACCCATGCCTCAAACAAGCATAACAAGGATCAAGACAATTAAGTTACGAAGGTGATTTGAGAATATGAACATAGCATATCGACCACTGCATGGTTATTATCTTGTTTTTAACCATAATATATATTGCCTTGACATCTAGTAATAATTTACACAATATGCAATATTACAATCTGCCAAAGAAATTAAAAAATGTGGCACCCAAGTAAACACACAAATGAAAGTTATATGTACATTCTTTCTCAGGAAAACCATCAAGCATTTAAAAAATCCTTGTGAAACAGAAATCCATACTAAATCATGGTTAGAGTTAGAACGAAGTCAAGTATATCATTAAATTAAACCTGCAAAACTCATTTACATGAAGCATTAAGATACTCTGGAACATGAATAACTATTGTAATTAGTAAGAATTACCTTTGAGGCTAGGACCATATTAACCTTATGGCCCTTATAAAGAACTGGGGACATTGGAAATTCCACGTTTTGTCTGAGTTTGACTGATCAGTGGGAACCGGTATTGAGGTAAGCACTTTCAGAGAATACCACCACTTAATTTGGTCTAGAAGCCAGACAGACTTCTATTCCGGTACCAATACAATATGTACATCCTGTTCTCAAGACAATCTTGTAGCATGTTGAGACTTTGCCATTTCCCTTAAGACAGCACCAACAATCGCTGCCTGCTCAAGGCAGTCTGCCTTATGCAACGCATCTAAAAGAACAACACATGTTTTGCTATATATACGACAACCTTTAAGTCGAGTTTCCTCAAAAAGTATATATGCATCCATTGCCTTATTGGCATTGCTTAATCCTTCTATCATAGCATTATAACATGCGGAATCAGGTATGCCACCACTTGACTTAAATCTCTCAAAGAGGTCTTTTGCCTCTAGAACGTTTCCAACCCTTGCAAGTCCTGAAATCATGGTGGTGTATGTGATAGTATTGGGTTTTAACCCTTGTTTCTGCATTTCTTGCCAAAACACAAAGGCCTTATTAAATTTTCTAACCTTACAAAGACCATTTACCATAATGCTGTAAGTTACTTCGTTCGGAGGGCATTTCAAGTTTTTCATGTTCTGGAAGCAGACAAGAGCTTCATCAATTTCCTCAGCTTTCACTAATGCATCTAGTAAGCAATTCCATGTGTATGTATTTGGAGTCAGACCTTTCTGCATCAACTCCTCCAAAATTAAATATGCTTCATCAATCCTTCCCACCTTCCCAAACCCATCAATAAGACTACTATAGACCACAACATTCAAATCAACAGCTTTTGATTTTGCTTCTTCAAATAACATATATGCTTCATCCAGCCTGTCAATTTTAGCAAGTCCATCAATGACAGAACCATAAGTTACAACAGTAGGCTGGAGACCCTTTGTCTTCATTTCCTCCAGCAGTTGGTAAGCTTTGTTGACCTTACCAGACTTGCAGAACCCATCAATAACTATGTTGTAAGCACGGGTGTCCAAATGCAGTCCTTGTTCCTTCATTTCATAAAACAACTTGTATGTGTCTTTTGAGAAACCTCCTTTCACAAGACCATGAATTAAAATTGAATAACTCCGAACATCAGGAGTTAAACCCTGAGCCTTTATTTCTTCAAACAAAGCCCTACCTTTCTCAATTTCACCAGCTTTGAAAACACAATCCATGTAATTATTAAGGAGCATCAGATCAGGAGAACAGCCCCTATGCATCATCTCTTTATAGATTTTGTGACCATCTTCCTTCCTACCACACTTGAAAAAGTTCCTAATAAGGGATGTATACACCACTGCATTTGGAGTCTGACCAGAATCTAACATCTTTTCATAAAGCATATAGGCATCATTCACCTTGCCGTGTCTGCCCAAGCCATCAATGAGTGAACAAAATGTTACTGAGTCAGGGGTGCAAACTTTATGATCCAATCCTAAAAATATGGAGCAAGCTTCATCAAGTCTTTGAGCTTTACACAGTCGATCGATCATAATATTTACGGTAATGATATTAGGGAATAAGCCAGCCTCTTTCATGGAGTCCTGAACTTTCAGAGCAGCTTCAAGTTCTCCTGCCTTACAAAGCATGTCAATTAAAATATTGTAGGATGTAAGATTGGGAGCTGCATCCATTTTCATTGCTTCAAGGATTCTCAATGCTTCCTCAACTTTTCCCTTTCTTCCAAGGCAAGTCAGGATGCAATTATATGCAATTACACTGGGTATACATCCCTTTCTCTTTTGCCTCTCAAGTAAGCTGTATGCTTCATTAAATTTCCCAACTGAACCATAACCCATTATCATGGTATTATAAGCGTAAACACAAGGAACACTCTTGTTGCTGTCAAGTTCTTCAAACAACTCTACAGCTTCATCCACCCTCTCAGCCTTGCAAAGAACCCCTATCATGCTAGTAAATGTCACGTCGTCAGGTACCAACCCTTGTGATTTCAATTCATGAAAGAATTTCCAGGCCATATCCACCTTACCAACTTTTCCAAAACAGTCTATGCATACATTATAGAGGACAAGGTCAGCATTAAATGAGTTACTCTTCATCTCATCCAGCAAGGATAGAGCGGCATCAACACGGCCTTCCCTTGCAAACACACAAATAAGTGTGGTAAACAAATGTACGGTTACTTCATAACCTATTTCCTGCATTTGACGCAAGAGAGTCAGCATGGGATCAGCTTCGTGAGCTGCAGAGAGAGCACCAATCAGCGTTGTATAAGCCGAATAAGCAGGGCGAAACTTGAACTTCCTCATTGTTTCAATAACACCGAAAGCTTCTCTTAGCTTCCGTGACTTGACAAAACTAGCAACCATTTCGATACAAGTATTATTAGAGGGTCCAAATCCAGCCATACTCATTTCTTCAAGAATCTGTTCCAAGTACTCCAAATTTCTGGTCCTCGCCATAAGCATGAGAAGTGCATTGTAGGCTTCAGGGCTATGCAGTTGTTTAGTTTTCCTCTCTACCCACCTAAAATAATGCAATGCCACCCTCACATCCTTCAACCTCCTGATCACTCCAACAACCAACTCTGGTTGAGGCATTTCATCAAACGTGTTGAGGGCATCCTCAAGGGCAGCTCCCCAAGGATAAGTGTCCAACACCCGGCATACATCGTGCACCGTCTTTCTCATGCCCTCCGATTTCAATGCATTGTCTTGGGAATGGGAGGCATCATCCACAAAGGAATTAACTTTAACTTTTCCATACATTTCGGGCGGAGACCCATTTGAAAAAGACGACGAAAACTTGCAGGACGAAGGGTCTATTTTCCCACATTTGAGAAGAGACCGAAACTTCAGAGCTGCAACCAAAATTAAAAAGATGAAAATCAGATTACAAATTACAACCGTGAAGCGGGTATATGATTATAAGAATAATTTATTATTTTAAGGAGGAAAAACAAAAAAGAAGACCTTGAGCCCTTGAGAGAATCTTCATGTGCTCACAACACACACGCTATAGAATGATTAACAAAAGAAGTGAAGAGAAACAGAGTAAAGCAAGAGGGGAAGCTCGTCTACTTTTAAGTGAAACAAACGAGTTCTACAAACGATTCCAGTGTTGGTGTTGTTGTTTGTAAGGTGGTTTTTCTTTTTCTTTTTTTCCTTTTTCTCTCAGGGTAGAAATTAATTCATTCCGAGATATAAAAATTAAAAAATATTAAAATGAGATTTTTTTTTAATCTTTATAAAGCATTTTTTATACTGTCACGTTTAGTATTTGTTATAATGTGGTGTTTAATTTTAGAAAAATAGCTCTTACATCCTTCAATTTTTTACCATTTTAATTATACTATTCGAATTTATGAGTTATACAATTTAAATTTAAGATACCGATTAAATTTTAAAAAAACTATAAATTCGAATTTTATATACTAATTAACTTTAAATTAGGTTAAATTATTTTTTAAAATACTAAATTTTGGTCCCAAAAAGGATTTAATTATTTTAGCAATATTTAAAGTTTCTTATATTAATTTTGAAATGTTAATGTTTTGTGTCTAATACTCACATGCATATGTCAAATGATAAATTATTTTTGAATTTTAAAAAAATAAATAAATAAATGTTGAATGACCAAACTGTTAAGATAGTTTTGGTACATGACACGAGTGATAATGTTAAGATTATTATAATTTATAATTCAAACTAAAATTAAGTTTTACTTTAATTAAATATTCGATTGAAATATATTTTATTTTAATTTATTTATACAATACTCATTTTTTGTAAAATAGTTTCAGAATATCTATAAGTTAGCATTAAAATAATGTTATTAATTGAAAGTAATTATCTACAAAAACAATAACATAAGTTCTAATTGTAATTACACTTTTTTTTTAAAACATAATGGTGTTACAATCTAAATCTCGCTCAAGAATTATACACATAACAATCTTATTATTCTTGTACCAAATCCATTATGTGGTGTAAATGTCTGTCCATACTTTGTAAAGTCATTGGTTTAAGCATGAGAATTAACATTTTTTTATCAGAGCTTTTGGGCACAGCGATACAAAACTAACTGTCAACACACAGAATGTGGCATAGTATTCCAACTGTACATAAAAGTGATAAAATCCCCTCCCCATATACAGATTGATTCCTTACGTTGTCAGCTAGCTAGCAAGTACTCCTATCGAGGTTGTTAGTTTATTAACAAAGTTCATCTCATTAGAGACCAATTTATATTTGTATATAAAAAGGCTTGAAGAATAAAAAAACAAAACAAGTAACATCTTTCATCAATCAAATTGTATATATTTGGTGTTTTGTTAAGCATTTTCTAGCCAAAATCCAACCAAATGAAGAAATTTGAGGAACAATTTGCAATGATCTAATTGAATTCAAATAAATTTTGGTAATAAAAGCCAAAGTTGTGAAAGTACAAAATCAAATATCACAGCCATTGCACTAATCAAGTTTCATACTCATACACCAATTTTTTTTGGAATGATTGTTACTCTTCCATAGCATCTCCTTCAATCACTTCCACCTTCTCCTTCAACGGTGTAATCTTTGTTAAGAGGACCTCTGCAATGGAGAATATATATTAGTAGAGTATGTAAATTAATTTCCAAAGGAATATTTCCATACTGTTTAATCAACTAGAATTAGAAAAAAGGAAACAGAATAAGGAAATACGGGCAGACACAGAGGGGGGAGGTCATTCAATGTTTAATTATTTTCTCAAACCCTCAATAGGAATTCTGCTTTTTTTTTAAATGTCATGGATGTATATTATCTAGGAAAAATTATTCAAAGACTCCTCAACTTAGGATTATGTGCAATTTGTCTCCCTGTGCTTCCAGTTGAAGCAATCAACCCCCTAAATTGTAAGACTGCATAAGTACACCCTTAATAACCTATTATACTTTAAACAGTCAACAGAATTGTGTATAGTACTGTGCATACAGCCTCTACTATATGTAGCCTTGTGTATTGTGTAACATTGCATTAACAACAAAAATAAGTGGAGTAGATTTGTTATAGGAACTTCAAAAGGAAAGAGATAATCATATTTGTGTTTCATGTGAGTCGAATTCACAACTATGTCAAGTGTCAATTATTTAAACATATAGCAACAAAAGATGCAATTTACACAATGTTAACTCATCAGTTCAGGAAGATGATTGTTTAAATTGGAATTACAAGGAGGCAACAAGTTGAAAGGGACTTATATAACTTGAGCTATTATCTAAGTCTGATACTTCAATACACCATATTCCCAAGACTATCATTGTTTTCACAAGGTGAGATACTATGGCATGCTAGACTGCAAACTATTGACGGTTGACACACAATACTAAGCAAAACAATATAGTTTTATTGCAGTCTCAAGTTCAAGTATATTAAATTAGCAAAATTCGCAACTAACCTGTCTTTTTGGGGAAATCAAAGCCTTTTGGATTGACATAGGTACGAGGATTTGGTAGAAGGTGGTTCCTGAGATATTCCTTATGTCCCTGTGAAGCATTAATGAAGAAATTGTGAAGAAATTAGAGTTAGATGACTCTCATCAAAGAATAACCTGTACAATTGGGCATCAAAGCACTCACCTTGGTTATCACACAAACATCAACATTACTTCCACTTCCTAGGTCATTAAATATACCAGCACATATCGCCTCAACAACTAGCTTAATGCCTTCATCCCTCTACACCACAATTAAATGTTTATATCAAATTAAAATCTCTATCAAATTGCAGCATTTCAACATGATAAAAAGTTACAAACACCACCAGTATCAATTATAACAAATATAATGCACAATTACATTTAGATTTGAAATTGACATATTTACTTCATATTATTCCATTGAGATGATTATAAATTGAACAAATTTTGACAGACTATTATCAAATCAGTGTTCTCAATGCCGAAAGGCCAATATTCCACCATATAAACATGCCATTGTGGTCTATGGCGCTGCCATAGCAGGCCTCCCTTCACAAATTGCCTATGGTAGGCAGCTGGCAAAAAACCCGTCACGCCATGGCACCTCCATTTAACAACAATGTATCAAATGCACTCCTCTAAGGCTGTGAGCCTTGTATGCTTACTTACACTCAAACTTTCCTTGTACTTAGACTCAAATACAGACATTGCAGCAAGTGAACCTGATCCCATTGTAGCAAATGGGAGGGTGTCAGTTGACCCATGAGGATAAATCTGCAAAAAAAGTCATGAGAAATTGAGTTATAGGCATTCAAAACAAGTTAACTTGAGCATAAAAGAAAAGTGTTAAGCAATGAACTAACAGTATGCAAATGAGGTCCAGTGATATCAACCCCACCAAGAACTAAAGCAGCTGAGACATGCCCTTGATAACTGCACAATAGTTTAAGAGAGTCAGATTCAGTGGTTGATACAGAGAGAAAAGTCACTTGATGTGCAAGTTCTGAAACTCAACTTGAACAGGTGTTTCTTAAGAAGAGTCAGTGCCGTAACAACTCTTGATTCCCGACCAGTATGGTAGCGATGTAGTTGCAGCTGTGAGCTAACCATGTCTACAGTAAATAACAAATTTCTCATTTACAACAGTTTTACTATATTAATAATAAAAATAGTAAAAGCTAAAGATGTGATCCATATGCAACTATCCATAAGGCATAATGTAAAAATGTGTAACAAGAAAAATGCATTTTAAATGAATACCTGTTACAGCCTCTGTATCAGCAGCTGTGCCTGCTCCACAGCAATATATGTTGGGTGCCATATAATGAATTTTCTCACAGTTTTTATCAGCCACTATAGGTCCTTCAGTTGCCCTAGTATCAGCCCCAAGAATGACACCATCCTGAGGCAAATTTATTAAGTGGGAAACTTCAGCTTTAGAATATACAAATTAAACTTCAGTCACGAAGATTTTCAAAACATAAAAATCAAGATATTCAGAGCCAGTCTAGGCTTCCCATACTCTCTCCTCCCTATAAAACAATGTACAATTTCAGAACCAACTATTGCCCTAACATAAATAAAATCAACATTCGACACAACCTAAGCGAATGCTCCCAACCACTAACACCCAATTCAACCAAACTTATCAAATTTACATATAAGCTAAATTTCCTTCACCCGCACAGCGAAACCTCATAACGCCAGACTTCACATCCTGTGTCTGGATCCATTATTCCATGGGAACACAGTAACAATTTCGGTAAAAAAAAAAAAACACAATAAAGAAGCAATGAAAAAAGAGTGAAGACAAACACTTAGAAAAACAAATAAAACACAGCGATGTATACATATATGATAGATAAAAATTAGGTCATATAGATATGACAAGAGCGAGGGAATGATTGAAACCTGGAAAACTAAACCGACAATAGTGGTGCCAGTTTTGAGAAAGGTTGGGGCTTTGAGGCCCTTGTTTTGAAGCATTGCGTTTCTTCGGCATAGATCAAAACTGAAGCCACCCTTGGGGGGAAGATCCAACGACGGAGACATAATGAATGGAGCCTGCAAAGCAAGTGAACCTGCAGAATGAGAAGTTTGACGGTGGGATCGGAAAGAAAGAAAGGGAGCTCCAAAAACCTAGCTAGGGTTTTGAATAAAAACATATCGAGAATAGAGGAAAAAAAAACAATAATAGTTAAACGATACGATACTCACAGAGAAGGGATGTTGAGGCGTGCGTAGAGAGAGTGCGAGCTAGGAACCAAAGAGAAAGCAATTTTCTTCAGATTTGGTCAGTAGAGATGATTATCATTTGTGAATCCTCAATTGCTTGAAGAATGGGTCACGTGGCAAGTTTATACAAATTGCAAACCACTCCCTATATATTGCAACAAAATATCTCAACCAGTAATTATTTTTAAAACTGCTAAATTGATAAATAAATAAATAATGAAAACTTATCAAATCGAAAATTGTTAAATTCATCTGCGGGTCTCATATTTTTACTATTTTTTTTATTAGGTCTCGGAACCTTCTTTTTAATTAGGTCCGGATCAATTAGTAAATACCTTATTTTTTACTAATAATTAATAAAAAAAATAAACGTTATTTTTAATAGTTTATCATTACTTCATAAAAAAATTTATTTTACGTTGTATCAAATTGTTCTGTAAAAAAATGTTTTGTTAATTGTCTAATTAAAAATATTTGTTAAAGTCTAACATAAAATAAATTAAAAAAAATAGAGAAAAAACATAAACAAGTTACCAATAGATTAGTTTTATTTGGTTGAAATTGGATATTACATTCAAATCAAATTAAAGCACTTTGTTATTTTATTTTTAGTTCAAATACCATGCACTTGCATACGTCAAATCCTTTTACCAAAAACATAGTGAAAGCTAAAATTGCACCACGAAGGGACTAACTCAAAATTGTGTTACTGCAAAAAAATTGAAAAAAATTCTATATCCGTTTCAGTGTTGTTCATATATCATCCTTTTAATTTTGGATACCTAGCGATTTATGGCCGGATATAAAAGTTATAAATAACTTCCCCACAAGAACTTCAGCTTAAAAATTTGAACAAAATGAAATAAGCTTGTGCATTGTCTATCAGTCTATGCTTTTAATTTGAAGAACTTCAGCTCTTGCTTAAGAGGACATGTTAGATACAAAAACTATTCATAAACCTACGCATAAAAGTATAAGTTTTTGAAAGAGTAATTCCTCTGCTCCACCTCTGAAAATACCTCAGACCACTATAACTAGAAATAAAAAAACAACTTACCAGGTATAATAAGAATTTGAAGTTGCCTAAGCTCTTTCAAACATTGTTGATGTTGATGATTGAAAGAACTGGCTTTTCTTACTCTTAATACACCCAATTTTTGGCCTACAATCTACATTAATTTTACTAAACTACAGCTCAGTGAGATTACCACTGACACATTAATCTCCAAAAGGGATAAGCAACAAGAAGAATAGATAATGAAAGCACTAAAAGCGAAATTCATACATAGCACCTTACAGCAACACAATCATACATACACAAATACATCATCATGTAATCAAGGGGTCCTGTTAGGCCGTTACTTTCATTTTGGCTTTTATTATTGTCAGCAGGAGAACATGAATTATGTCTTACTTACAAACAAGAACAGCCCTTTTAGCCACCAGAGTCGGCCTAGTGGTTAAGGGATTTGAGTAGTCTACGTGAAGTCCTAGGTTCAAATCCCATTGTTGCAATTGTACAAGCACAAATGAAAAAAAACAGCCCCAATCAAAAATCAAAATCACTTCACCTAAAATGCTAAACACAAAATTCCAAAGCATGCTTGAGGATTATTACATTACACCACACTCTAAAGTCTAAACACAATAATCATAAAAGTCAGCAATATGTGAAGTATGGTCCATGGTGAAGCTAGGAATCTTATCCAACTTAACAGGGTTGTTCTTCCCTCCTACCAACTTAGCCGGGTTCCCCACAACAGTAGTCCTTGGAGGAACATCCTTAATAACCACAGAACCAGCACCAATCTTAGCCCCATCACCAACCTTAATATTCCCCAAGATACAAGTTCCAGCACCTATCAGCACCCCATCACCAATCTTTGGGTGCCTATCCCCAGAAACCTTACCAGTCCCTCCCAAAGTGACACTATGCAGAATTGACACATTGTTCCCTATGACAGCAGTCTCTCCCACCACAATCCCAGTTGCATGATCCAGCAAAATCCCACTTCCAATCCTAGCCCCTGGATGAACATCCACCGCGAAAATCTCCGAAACCCGGTTCTGAATCATCACAGCAAGAATCTTCCTTCCCTGAAGCCACAGCTTGTGAGCCACCCTGTGAGCCTGGCACGCCAGAAAGCCTTTGAAATTCAAGAAGCAGTGCACGTGGCTTATGCAAGCAGGGTCTCTCTCCTTCACCGCTCTCAGGTCACACTTCACAGCATCCATGATGGCTTGGTCGGTCTCCAAAACCGTCACAAAAAGATCAGAAAGTGTGCTGCTTGGAAGGCTTGTGCTGCTGAGGTTGATTGCAAGGTGATTGGCCAACGCGGTTTCAAGTGTCTTGTGAGAGAGAATGGAAGTGTTGTAGTAATTAGACAAAATGGGTTCCTCGGTGACATCGAGTTTAGCTTCTTCCTGCATCTTCGTCCACACATCGACTTCAACCTCACCCGTTTCAACTTGTTCTTCGGTGGAACCAGTGTGCAAGGTGTTGAACCTGATCCTACTGTGATTGAAACTGGGTTTGATGGTTTTGGGGTGGCCCCACCACTGATTATGGTTTTGTGGGTCTTGTTTGGGTGATGGAGTCAGAAGGGTGTGAGTGTGAGGATGAATTGTTGTTGGGTTGCTTTTGTGGCCAACAAAGAAGAGGGACACTTGTTTTGGTGATGCAGTCACAAGGGAGTGCCTTCTCATCATGGTTTTGTTTTCAGGGGATCGGAAGAACAAGCTTGAAGGCTATGCAGACCGAAGGAACCAGATTCCAATTATTTTTAAAGAGAAAAATGCATCTGCACCCCCATTCTATCATCCATGGATTGTCAAAGATACATTTTGGTGCTGTTGAGCACAATATCCTTTCCAAGATAATATCTTTTCTCCTTTTTTTAAAAGCAATATATCCTTTCTCATTTGTCCCTACAAATAATATCTTTGTATGCACCATGTGTTAAAATACTTTATATCTTCTAAATTTAATAAATAGATATTCTTAAATATATATATATATATAATTTACATTTACAATAAACAATTTAATTTATAACATTTTTTTAAATGTTGATAAATAAATTAATTGTTTAAAATTAATTTAAACATAACATAAAGATAAAAAAAAAACCTAAAAAGATGAAATATTGAAATACACGCGAAAAGCTAAAACAAAAAAAAAAGTAATTTGAGGTAGTTGGAAGAAATTTTTATTATTATTTGAGTAATGCATTAAATTAAATGCACGTCTAAAAGACAAAGAAAGCAAACATTAAAAAAATTAATTAATTTGTAAAAAATAATAATTAAGAAAGTATGAGTGAGTAAAAGTCCTACCCGTAAACTATGTTTTATAATTTATTTACAATATTATAATAGATTTATCTAGTAACTAATATTTTGTTTTAATTATATATATATATATAATTAAATTCTTAATGTATTATTCTATGAAGAATTATAAATTTTATTCTTATTTTAAATTTAAATTCTTTTAAATTAGCTATGCATATTACCATTACAGTTTTAAGTTTTTTTTAATTGATATTTGTTAGGTAGTGGAGAAGAATATAGTACACAACAAAGTAATTATTTTTTAGAATATAGGTAGTAAAAGTAAGAAATAAAAATGAAATCTTAACATAAAATAAAATTAAAAAATATATTAATTTGACGTATGAAAAAGGCGAAATTACATAAACTAAACTAATTAGTTTAATTATTTTTTTAAAGTCTAAAATAATTTTAATAATAAAATTACATTCGTTAAGAATAAAAATAACATGATAAATTTATTTCACTCTGAGAAATTATTTGATTTTATAAAGGCGAATTATTTAATTATACGTTTAAAGTCTTGGAGATTCTTAGAACCTGCAGGTTTTGTAAAAGGAAAAGTCCACCTTTGGTTTCATTGAGTCAAATTGTTTCAAATATACATTCCCTATACCACATTCCCAATCCAATTCCCATGTAACCCATGACATCACCATTATCATAGCTTCAACATATTCATGCTCCTTCCCCTAAAGAAAAAAAAAAAAAACATATTCATGGGCTTAGCCACCTTGAACATACAAAGTAAAGAGTTTATAACATTTTATTATTTGATTGGCGGTGATTTTACATGAGAGAATGAATATTTTGTAATTAATACTATCTATCATTAAATGTACATAAAATGAAAGTTATAGATACTAACGAGTGGTAGATTTAAGTAGTATATCTTTCATTTTTAAGGTCTTGAAATCGAGTTTTATATATGAAAAAAATTGTTTAAAGAATCAGTCTGACCATAGTCTGGATATTTTTGGTTCATTAAGAATTATTTCCTATTGATTTTGTAGAAGATACCTGTACTATAGGGGGGAAAAAGTGAAAGATCACGAGACTTATGGCCAAACAGTAAAAAAATAAAATATCATAGGGCCATAGAATTTTGAATTGTGAATGTTATCCCTAAATAGAATATATTAACACTAAGCGTGAGTAACTGGGAAGAGAATTCTAAAATTCTCATATTTTACAGGCAAATTAGAATTCCATAGTTTTAGTCTGTGTAGATTTTTTTTTAAAAAAAAATTCAAATTTTAAATTCTACTTAAGATTAAATCCAAACGATGAATTGTAAATTAGAGAATTTAAGATCCCCTTCAAATTTTGTATCCAAACACACTATATAAAACATTTATATTTTTATCCATCACAAATAATTTCTCTTAATTATTTGAAAATACATCATATTAAAACTCTTATTTTTTTTCAAAATAAATAAATAATTTTATATTATCATTCAATCACAAATCACCTTCTAAAATTATTTTATATTTTAACCGCATTACCATTAAACTCTTTGGAAAATTAAAAAATTAGATGCTAATGTAATTTGTTATAATATTAAATATGTAAAGATATATAGTAAAATATATATTTCACTCTTTATTATGTCCGGCAGTATCTGTTTTATACCATCTCTCTTGTCCCATGCGAGTCTTTATTCTATTTTTAAGTTGTTTTTGTATCATATGCCACAGATCAACTGTTTATGAAAAAAAGGGAATCTTTCGCGTATGGTGGATATCTTAGGTCTTCAAACATATTTTGGAACTTATGTATTTATTGGCATTGTAAAGTAAAAGGACCTAAAAAAATAATATTTCTTTTGGACCAAACTTGGCAGTCAAGACATACTTGTCTTGTTCCTAGGCGGCTGTTTTATATAAAAGTTTGATTGCACTTTTATTTCTCATATTTTTAATTTACTTGAGACTTTAACTTTTAGCTGTAATTATTTGTGTTTAGTTTATTTTTAGTTGTTAAAATGAAGTTCTTCACCCCATATTCTGTTTAATAATTAAAAAGCATAACATAATTGTGACATTAGGTAGCATTTAAAAAAAAACATTACAAACTATTAAAATAAGTTATTTACCAAACATGTTTTGGAACAATTCAATTATTCAACAACAGTCTATTATAATGAGTAGAGAATTAAAATCAACAATAAGCAACAAAAACCGTGAGGCAACGAAGTAAAGGACGAACGATGATCGCGAGCACACTCCTCGGTCGTCCACCGACAGTAGAATCACCTGAGAAGAAGGGTAGAGTGAGAGAAAGGAATAATGGAGAGAAGAATCACACTCTCAGAGAAGAAAAAGAAGAGAAATAGAGAAATGAGTCACCTCCGAATAATTCCTAAAACGTGTAATCCTCCAGCCTTATGTTCTCCCTCCTTAACCTTGTGCTACGCCTATCTCCCTTACTTTGCGGATCGTGAGCCACGTGTCCCTCCCTTCTAATAGAATTTCGCGCCAACTCTTCTTCCTTCTTTATGCATGTTGCATTACCTTTTCCATCAAAAACAACCTTGTCCTCAAGGTTAAATTGAGGATAAGATTCACATATACCCCGCAAGTCTTCCCAAGTAACATCATTAACTTCAGTTGCTTCCCATTGAATCAACAATTGTGACACCGTAGCTTCTAATGTTTGACAACTTAAACATCCAACACCTTCCATGGGCAAAGCGTTGGTCCCAGTTCACTAGAAGTTAATGGAAAAGGAAGATATGGTGGAGGACTTTTGCCATGAAATGGTTTCTGAAGAGCAACATGAAATACAGGATGTATTTTAGCAGACTCAGACAACTTTACTTTATATGCTACTGTACCAATTCTTTCAATCACTCGAAATGGACCAAAATAGCGCATGCCTAGCTTCTGATGCTTCCTCAAAGCCACTGAATGTTGCCTATAGGGTTGTAGCTTAACTAAAACCAAATCACCAACCTTAAATTGCAAATCTCTTCTTTTCTTATCAGCTTGCATCTTCATATATTGTTGAGCCTTTAGTAAATTAACTTTAAGCTTGCTTAAAATTTGATCACGTAGTTGTAATAAATCCTTGAGTGGATCAGGATCTTTAGGATCAACCTCATAGTGCATCACCGATGGTGGAGGTCTACCAAAAACTTCTTAAAATGGTGTCATACCCAAGCTTTGGTGGAAAGAAGTGTTATACCAAAATTAAGCTCAAGGTAGCATAGTAACCCAACTCTTAGGATGTTCAAATACAAAGCACTTTAGATACATCTCAAAGATCTCATTAAGATTCTCAATCTGGCCATCAAGTTGAGGGTGATACGAAGAGCTCATGGCCAATATTGTGCCTTGAGCTTTGAATAATATATATATATATATATATATATATATATCTTAAAAGTTGAATTCTTATTATCCTAATTTCTACAAAGAAGACATAAGGAAAACGCTTCAAGGCTTGAACTTCATCCTCAAACCCGTTTGGACCATTTAAACTAATAGACAACTTTAACACACACACACGCAAGTTTTTTATAAGTGCGGGGCTTTTTGGGTTCTGAGCTTCAAGTTGTTACCAAAGAGAGAGTAGAATGAATGACGCCAAGTTTGAGCTGGAAGAGAGGAAGTGAAGTAGTGGCATAACCCGCCATTTGTTTCAAGCTTTCAATGGCTTACACTCTTTCATTCTGTTTCTCCCATTTTTTCTTATCCATTTTTTCAATTACCTTTTATGGGCCTAGCTTACAATGTCAGGCCCAGATACGGCTGATCCAGGTCCAAACCAATAGTGCCTAATTCAGCATTTACATGCTGTAAATATATATTAAAATAATAACATTTTAGGTAATACAATTTTGGACTTATTTTGTTTTTATTTTATTTTATTTCAGATGAGTTCTTCAAGTTTAAAAAAAAATAAAAATTAGTCCCATAAAATTAGGGAGGATACTTAGACCTTACGAATACTTGTAATGAGTAAAGTAGATACTTATTTAATAGGGATAGATCCACAGTCACAGATTTATTTATAAAGTTTAATGGAGATGAATGTAAGTATAAGAACAAATATCTAATATCAAAAAAATTATGACAAAAATGAATTTTAGTGTACAAATTTCCATTCACGTACTGCCAAACAAGGCAAAGTATGACTTTAATAAAATAGTGGTCGTATGGGAGGTAGATAGATGGTAGTGAAAGAAGGTGGAGTTTATTGATTGTTTTGGTCAATAATGGGCACTGCCACTGAGTGTTACTTACTATGTCAATAAAGAATTGAAATGAGTATTAACTCACCATTATAGTTTGAAGGCACTGAGATTTTAATTGTCACACTCAAAAAGAACGGCTTATTTATTCTTTTCATTTTCACCCCAGGCATGAGTTAATTAAGCACTACCTTTTGCTGTGTACAACTTAACTTTGACTTTTCTGTAGCCACAAACACATACAACGAGCTTAACTTGAAATTGTCAGTTGAGCCACAGGTTAATTTTCGCCTAATCTCGCAACAGTGTCCACCGCAAGCACTAGCAGGACCAATTTTGACCAAATCAACTTGGAATTTCCCTCTTATGAGTTGTCAATCTACCCAATTTCTTAATTCGTTTACAGTTGAGAAAGCCAAACTTCCACGACATCTACGTTCTATATACAAATAAAATTATTTATTAAATATAATATATATAATCAGTTTAAATAATATAACTAAATGTTATATTCATTAAACGTAATTTACTGGTTTATTTAAGCTTATTTGTTAAAAAAAATATTTATTTTAATAAAATAAACATTTTTGTGTTTTCTTAGTATTTATTTAAACAATTTTTTCTTAAAATAATGTTTTTATTTTATTTTAAGCAGTAAATCATATATGTTTATTAAAAAAAATTTAATTTTTTATTTATTTTAAAATTACTTTTTTAAGTTTAAATAACTGGCCCAATATATTTATTAGATATTTGTTAAATGTAATGCATATTTACTAACTTAAAAGTATGGCCCTTTTTATATATAAAATTTATAAGATAAAATTACTATTAAATAAAATATAATTATTATAAAATTAATACTATTATCATTTAACTGTGCATATAAATTAAACTCTTAAAAATATAGAAATTTATATAACATGAATACCCGTATAATTTTTCCAATAAACATGATTTGTAATAAATATATATCTCTAAACTACCTAAGTGGGCTTTCTTATTACCACATGGTACTTGCAATATTACAACCACTATTCCGTTCTTTTTGAGGAACTACTATTCCGATCTTAAACACTATTGTATATAGGGATCAGATTTTGTTTCCTAGCTAACTAAGTAATAGAAATAATTTCATCCAATGCCTTCGCACAGCCCATGAAATTACAACCGCTCTTCTTGTTGTTGAGTTCCGTATAAACTTAAACGACATAAAACTCACTCCTTTAAGATTCTCTTCATTGAACTTATAATCCAACTCCTTCATTAAACCCAATATTCATCTCTTATTCCCCAATATAGTCTTAGATTCTCGATCATTCTATTCACTCCGTGTCTTCAATATCTTCTTACATTCCTTTACCACACATTACAAAGTTCAAGTGTGTTATTTCCTAGCTAGAGGAGGAATGGCTAGGATGAGGTTATTATCAGCTTTGGTTTCTTTGGTTTTGTTGTTGATGAAGTGTGTTCAGGTGCAAGGTGACACTGATAGTGATCATGCTAGAAACTTCATTACGTGGGAAGACTTCATGGTTGATGAACAAGGTATAACATCCAATGTTGGTGGTCGAATTATTGTGGTCGACCAAACTGGTAACGGAGATTCAACGACTGTTCAAGGGGCTGTAGATATGGTTCCCCAAAACAACACAGAAAGGGTCAAGATATACATTTATCCTGGAATTTATAGGTTTGCAATGGCAATTTAGTTCATTTTCATCAAATAATTAGGATTTTATATAAAATTTCTCTTAGCTTTTACATCCTAATTATAGTTGCAAGCAGTTATTTTTCTTTGCTAGTTCTTCCGTTTCCAGATGAACAAGTTAAACGATTATTTTTTAAAAGGAAAAGTGATATATGCATGGTGCGAATTATATGTGCTACAGATGTGATATATATGCAAAGTATACTATATATACTTCCCGATAGTTTAAACGATTTAATAAATCTTCCATATATATATATATATATATATATATTAATCTTTGATATATCTAGTTTCTTCTTTTCTCTCCTTTTGAATTAAATACTATATGAAAGAATTTGAATGTTTTTGTCCATTTAAATGTTAGATTTCTAGCGATATACCTTTCATCTATTTACAATTTGTAATTTCACTAGTTTGAATATATACTGTTAACTTTGGGATTTTATTTTAAAATATAAAACAAAACTTGAAATCGCCAAGTTAATATAGTAGGTGAATTTAAAATTTTATTTCATCTCTTAATGAGATATATACAATTAATTGTCAAAAAAAGTAATAAGAGTCACAAATAAGCGAAATGCTCTTTAAATTAGTTCGTGGGAAGTGATATAATACATCTTAAATTATTAATTGAATAGGAAAGGGTCACTTTTTTTAAGATGGCAAGTGGTTTTGGTATGGGTTGCTAGTGAAATTTTGTGTATTTGTCTTTAATTATATGAGATATAGCATATGCATCTATCTATCTATCTCATCAATCACATGCACGATTTAAATGTCAATATTTTGTAATTAATAATTGAGATATGCAATAATGTGTTGCTTATGCAGAGAAAGAGTGCATGTGCCGAAAAGCAAGCCGTTTATTTCATTTATAGGTAAACCTAATATAACAATGAATGCGAGAGGGGCAAATATAACGGCGAACGCGAAAGCACTAAAGAATAATATAACGGCGAATGCGAACGCACTAAATATAACGGAGATAGCGAATGCCATACCCATCATCACAAATAGTACTAAGGCATCAGACAAAGGCTCAGATGGCCAAGAAATGGGCACGGTTAGTACAGCAACTGTATGGGTAGAATCTGATTTCTTCTGCGCAACTGCTCTTACAATTGAGGTAATTAACAACTAACTTATTGCTACCTACCTTTTTCTTTTTTTAGAGGGAGGGTTACTAAATACTACTACCATTCAACTACACAATCTTAAGAATGCACCAATTACTCAATTAGACAATCTTAGGAATGCCCCTGCACCCTGTTTAAATAAGTTTTTTTTAGTGTGAAGTATGTCGATAATCTTAATAAGAGAACCTATCATATCACTTATAGTAAAAAAAATATATTTCTAACCACATAAAATAAGTTAAAATCAACTCATCCATAAAATAAAATAAAAACTCAAACCAGCATTTTTAGATAAGATAAAATCATTTAATTTCTGTAAAAAGTTAACTTTAACTTATGTATAAATTAATTTTAATTTATTAGAGAAGTTAATTTTATTTTTTTCTTTTAATTTTTTTATAAAAAAATATAGCCAAACAGACCCTATGATAGCTTTGATGCATTATTGCTTTCAGAAAAAATAATATGTGCTGACTGAAGCCTAAGTAATACAAAAAGAAACATGCATGTCTATATTTGTTTTTCAGAATTTGGTAGATAAAGATGCAGATAAACGTCAAGCAGTAGCATTGCGTGTAGACGGTGATAAAGCTGTATTTTATCGAGTTAAGCTTGTGGGGGAGCAGGACACTCTCTTGGATAGCACAGGAATCCATTATTTCTACCGAAGTTACATTCAAGGATCCGTTGATTTTATATGTGGCAACGCAAAATCATTGTTCCATGTAAATAAATTGTCACTTTGGTTGTTTTTTAATGTTTACTTCTTTTGGAACAAACATGTACACATAACTCACATAGTTTATGCAAAATCATTTGTCACTTTTACTTCTAAGCTGCCTTCTAACACTTTGAATTGGCGTTGATCGATTTGTTGCACCAGGAGTGTGTACTAGACTCTGTAGCTGAGTTTTGGGGAGCAATTGCAGCTCATCACAGGGATTCAGAAGATGAAGATACAGGGTTTTCGTTTGTTAATTGCACAATCAAAGGAAGTGGTAGTGTTTTTCTTGGTAGAGCATGGGGCAAGTATGCAACAACAACATATTCCTACTGTCACATGGATGATGTTATTTTTCCTTTGGGATGGAGCGATTGGGGTGATCCATCTAGACAAGGGTATCATACCAATTACCAACTCTCACTTAAATGATATCAAATGTTATTTAATCAGAAAATCGTTGCAAATGTTTTTTTTGCTGAATGTAACACGGGAATGTTTCATAAAATCACTCATCTTAGTATCTTATAGTACGACTCTCGTTACAAATGTCTAATAACTGATCATTATAAGATTTTTTTTTTTGAAAAATAGAAATAATAAAAAGCAATTTTTTTCTTTTCTGGTTATGACAGGACTGCGATGTTTGGGGAGTATGAATGCTCAGGAAAAGGATCAAATAGAACTGAGAGAGTGGAATGGTCAAAAGCTTTAAGCAGTGAGGAAGCTATGCCTTTCCTGAGCAGAGACTATATATATGGAGATGGATGGCTTAGACTATAATAGCCAATTTACCTACTGTATGATATACATATGCTTGCTTCTCTATATATTCATCTCTTTATTTATTTATTTACATAGCACCACGAAAAAATGTGTGCTAACTAGCTTAGATTTCAAGAGACAGAAGTTGTCATAGAATCCTAATTATGGATAATTGTAAACAATTTTGTGTTCAGTTCAAAAGTTTTTTCTGCTCTCTACCAAGTGCTAATTAAATTATATTAATAATTAGGACCTTCTCTAGCACATGGAAGAAGTACGCGAAGGGAAACTTCAATAACTCTTACAATAATTAGAAATAATAACTGACGTACACCAAGTAATAAGTTCAGTCTCTTACAATAAATTGTTTAGGTAAGTAATAATAATTGACACTAAGTAATAATCACAATACAAAAAAAGTTTTAACGTCTAATAAGATATTTTTTATATATATAATAATTATTAACAACTAATTGAGTTAAATCCTCTTATAAAAATCACATAAATTAAACTTATGCGTCAAAGGTTCCATGAAATTAATTACTTAAAGCACTTGGTTATATAGAATTACAAAAATTTATTAGCACCACAAATGATCGATAGGCCATGATCAAGTTAAGAAACATAAAATGAATTAACCATACATTTTGGTTGGAGTTCTAGCGTGTTCTCAGACCAAGCCAAAGGCAAATTTCTTCTCATACAACACCAAACCAATAAGTTCATTTTTTTTAATAAGAAACAAATACCAGTATTTTTAATAGTTTTTTATTTATAAAAAAGACTAAAAATAGTAAATTGATTCACTCGCTGTGTGTTAAACAAGCAGCGTGTGACTATAGCATAAATAAGATTTTACATAAGTAGGCTCATCATTCATATTTACTTTGAACGCACGAACGCACACACATTCTCTGATATAAATATAAAAAATATCATCAAGGTGTATTTATGAAATGCATAAAATGTTAAAAAAATATTGATAGATTCAATTATATATATATATATAATTTTTTTAATACCGTCATGAATATTTGTCAATATATTTTTATATAAAGTTATTAAATATAGAGTCAAAGTATTCTTTTATACTAAATATATTAATTAATTGTATTTAAATTAACTTTTAATATAAAAATTCAATTTCTTGCAGGGGAAAATCTCGTCCAAAACAAAAAATACAAGTCAACGTGTGAATGATTTCTCTTCCATTGAGCCCTGTTGTTGATACTTTTTTATGACAATTTGTTTACTGGATTCCTTACACAAAAACCCCCAGTCTGTAACATTCAGTTGGAAAATATTTACTTAAACTTGTGGCTAAGAAGGTTGTTCTCTTATTATATAGTAGTAGATATATATTGAAAATGAAAATTAAGAGTGATGATAAATGAACATCTTCACATATTATACACTTTATTAATACTCTATTTCTTTGTATCATATCACAATATTTATTATATATACATACCAGCATCCTTTTTCTCTTCTCTTTTACTATATAGCTAGGTGTTAAGTAAAGATAGGAAAACACTAATCTTTTTCCTATAACAACAATAGATGAAATTGCAGGAGTTGGATATGGGGTGAGTCCAAGGAAGTCTCCATTGTGCTTATTACATGGGTTCTAATCTAAATAAGAACAGTGCTTATTTGGGAGCAACTATTAGACACAAAGCTTGTTAAGCATCACTGCTTAACACCGTTAGTGCAATATGGATCTTCTCCTGCCTCTGCATCAAAATCTTCTCTTCAGTTAAAATCAAAACCATTCACTATATTCTCTCTCATTTAACTGTTTTACAATGGTCAATGAAGGGCTGAGATGCTGCAATATATTGGTAGTGGGGAATTTGGCCCAGAGAGAATATAGAATTCTCTACTCTGCTAGTGGAGAAATTATTATGTGATCAAAGAGTATCACTTATCTGTTATTTATGATTCAGACTAATTTTTATATGTCACGTGTTTAAGTTTTTAAATTTATATATGAAAAAAATTAATAACATTTGATTACATGTTATATAAAAAATAAATTAAGTGATGTTCTGAGATCACTTAGTAATTTCTCATTGTTAGTGGGTACAACAAACAACTTTTAATAATAACTAATAATTATATAATAAAAATTAAAAATAAGAGTTATTTTGGAATCCACTTAATAAAATATTATGATATATTTGATTAAGAGAAGAAAGTGAAAGGAAAGGAAAATAAAGAAAGAGAATGGGATGAAATTAAAGTAAAATAATTTTTAATTAAAATATTAAGTGATAATTATTGATTGTTGACAAAAATATATATAGACTATGAAACTATATTTGAGTCATAAAAATTACAAGATATATGTTCAAGGCTTTTTTAAAATAGTAATTTTACATTTATATGCTTGATGTGAGACCATTCACTCGATCAATTTCTTGAGGGTTTTTTTTTTTACCTTCAAATCTAATTCTATGACCAAATATACCTTTCTTGCGTTATTAACATGAATTTTATTTTCACTAGATATGTTCCCATATGTGCACGCACAATTCCAAGAATCTTCACCACCGGAACCAAATAAAACAGAACTTCCCATTCCTTGATATTTACTGTCTCTCATTTCCGATACCTTTATCCATAACCTTTTACACTTCCTTTATTTTTCTTATGTAAATGAAGCAAATTCATATATGTGAATGTATGAGCCTAACCAATCCTTGCCTATAGCGGGAGATGGAAGCGTGTGTGAGAGAATTATGATTCATGACACCATCAACTCGTTACTCATGAGTGAAGCTTATTTATTGTTTTTACCTTAAATGGCCAAGGACTGTAATGAAGGGAGAATTTGAAATGATTTGCTATTGTAAAAATTGAGGTAAAATTCACTTTCGTCACTCTTCGGCGCACTAATTTTTTTTATATTGTAACCGTTGTATACTCTATGATTATGCAATAGCTGCATTTACTGTCCTCTCACCACCACCTTAAAAGAAGTGGCTTGACGCTATTAGAATTAATCTATCTTCTTTCTTTATGTGCAATCCAACCCAATTATTGATTAAATGTTAACTGGGAATTATATGATGTGAACATAATGTAATTAATAATGAATGGACTGATAAACTTTTAAATAACTCAAAATACGTTAATTACCACGCAAAAATCAAATAAGTGTACACTCCCCGAAGAGGAGAGTTACTCAACATATGTTAATTTAAAATGGTTTCCAATCAATTAAGCCAAGCCACGACCATAAATATCTATTAATTGTTACGTAGATTAAACAATTTCACTTGCATTTTACGTAATTGATCTCATCGTCTCATCTAATAGGTATAGGTATATATACAAAACAAATGCAATAATATTAAGTGTCACTTTGTCCCAGCCCATTAGCCCACACAAAAAAGTTTAGGAGGGACCAAATTCTTAATTCATTAAAATCATAATCAACTGATCATTTCTCTTGCAGGAAACACTTGAGTATTCATATTCCTAGAAGTAGCTGAACAATAATAACTTGAAAAATCCATCTCATACTGCATCTATTACCAGATGAAAATCAAACATTCAACATTGTCCAAAATCTCATCATTCATAACATTATTAATTCAAAATGTCAAAATATTGTTTTGCTAAACGAAAATTAAAATTGAACAAGTAGTGACAGTTAAAATATAGTAGTTTATGATTTTATATATAAAAGGAGGGAAAAAAAACATTTGGAAAGATCCAAGACCAGTTCACCAAATCAAAGAAAGAGCATAGTGGGAGAAGTTGCACCCAATATCCGCACCCCCATGAATCTGTTAACTTGTTGAAAAGTGTATCAAACCTAATTTAAAAACAAAAGATAAGAATTTTAAAGAAAGATATTAGATAAGATAAAAATTTAAAAATAAAAATAGAAGATAAAAAATAAAAGATTTAAAAATAAATATAGAAGTTAAGAAAAGTAAAAGATAACAGAAAATAAAAGATTAAGAAAAAGATAAGATAAGAAAAATAAAAGATAAAAATAAAATAAAATTTGAATTTGATACCAATGCATGCATAAAATCAGAATCTACACCCGCTCTTCTTCTTCTATAAAAATAAATACACTCTCAGTTACTCAACACTCTTTCTGTTCCTACTGATGCATTTGGCAAGTCTCATAATTTATTCAACGTTTCTTCTAAAACAAAAAGGTTTCTTTATGTGTTGCTTCTATTATACTAAAAAACAAAGCCACGTTTACTTTCATAGTCTCTCTCCTTCTTTATATTTCATAACAACATCAGCATATGCATGCCTAGCTAATATATCAGGATT
Organism: Glycine soja; assembly: GCF_004193775.1. Classification (NCBI taxonomy): domain Eukaryota; kingdom Viridiplantae; phylum Streptophyta; class Magnoliopsida; order Fabales; family Fabaceae; genus Glycine; species Glycine soja. The sequence continues at coordinate 49,779,310 of NC_041003.1, forward strand.
GGAACAGACGTATATATATTATCACCATAACGCTCTTATATTTATTGCAGTCAGCAAATCCACGCTTCAACTCTAAAACCGTTACTCCACTATTTCATCAGTAACACAAGCTTTTTGTACCTTCTCATTTTGGAGATTCTTTTTCCCACTTTGCTCCTATAATAATAACTCATCAACAGTTTTTAACACACACAAACCTTCATGCTGAGTTTCTTATTTTGTTGTGTGGCCACGAAATGATGATGGGGTTGGTGTCTTCCAGAGTTGTGTTCTTGTTTGTTGTTTCGGTTTTGGTGATTTGGGCTCAGGTGGATTTAGCAGAAGGTGGTGGTGTTAGGAATTACATTAGTTGGGAAGATTTGCAGGTGGATGAACAAAGGTTGGCCGTGAATTCCCATAACAATGTTCGAGTTATTATTGTTAACCAGAATGGTGGGGGACATTCAAAAACTGTTCAAGGTGCTGTCAATATGGTTCCTGATAATAATACACAAAGGGTCAAAATTTACATTTATCCAGGAATTTACAGGTCAGCAATTTAATTGCATACTTTTCATACTACTTTTACTGTTATTCTCTTATAAGAATTAGAGTTTCATTTTGATTAACTGTGTGTTTGGATACGCGGCACGGTGAAGCAAAATCAATTTTCTTTTCCACTGTCACACTGAAGCAACCCTTTGTTGCTTCTGATTTTTCAAGGTCACGCCATGATTTTAGCTGTCAAAAATCAATTCTGAAGGTTATCCAAACACGCACTAAATTGTCAACTTGAATTATTGAATTGAAACTCTAATTCTGGTTGAAGAATAATATCAAAATCTGAGTTTTGTCTTTTTTTCAATTAGATTTTGTCTTTGACTTTCACAACCTCTGTCATTATTATTCAGTTCCAATCAAAAGTAGTTGTTATATTCTTTGCCTTAATTTGGAAACATATTTTTTTTTTGTTTTTAGGGTAACGCAGGTTGGTTTGGTTCGTGTTTTTGATCCAACAGTTACATTTATTTGGTTTCCTAAAATTTCATGTGTCATAAGGGCCTTGTCCTTGCGGGTATTTTTTTTATCATAAAAAACTCGACTTATGTTTGCTTACCCTTTGTTTATATGCAATTTGTGCAGAGAAAAAGTGTATGTGCCTGTCACCAAGCCTTATGTATCATTTATAGGGAAAACAAATCAAACAGCAAGTCCTGTTATTACTTGGAACAGCAAGTCATCTGACATAGGCCCAAATGGCACAGCATTGGGCACCTATGCTTCAGCAACAGTAGGAGTGGACTCAAATTATTTCTGTGCAACCGGGGTCACTTTTGAGGTTAGGACACAATTTTTGGTAACCTGGATTTCCCTGCATTCACTTTTCAACACATTTAACAATTCAGAACTATTGGATGAAGATTAAGCGACAGAGGTTCCAAGTTAGTCCCTAGATTCAAATAAATTTTAAAATAAGTTTCTGAAAGTAGCTTTTGTGATTCACATAATTTGTTAGTTTCATATAGGTCCTGCATGTTATCATTAAAATGCAAAGTCCCTGCATATAAGGGCTAAATTGCTTTTTAATGAGAACATTTGAAACCAACAAATTATCTAGATGTAAAAGGCTATTTTCAGGGATGTTTTTAATTTATTTGAATTCGGAGACTAGTTTAGAACCATTATACACTTTGAGATACCAAAGTGATCATACATCCTTAAAGGACTCATATTTCCTCTCAGTCAATCAACTTAAAACACATTTAAAATCTTAGTCCAATTTTCTTCAATGGTTATAAATGTACTAAATCCATGAATGTGTGGAAAAGTCTGCATTAAATCCAGCTCCGACACAAGACAAGTGCATTTTGAACTATTTCAAATGCCAATTTTTGTGTGCATGGTTGCAGAACTCAGTGATTACATCGGCTGGTGGAAAAGGGATGCAAGGAGTGGCACTGAGGGTAAGCAGTCCAAAAGCAATGTTCTATCGAGTGAGGATTAAGGGGTCACAGGACACTCTCTTGGACAACATAGGAAATCATTACTTCTTTAAGTGTCACATCATAGGAAAAGTTGATTTTATCTGTGGCAGAGCAAAATCACTCTATGAGGTAATATAAGATGATCCTTTTCTATGTTACTAAAACAAGACTAGTGACCAAGTTTATTTAATTTAATTCTGACCCTCGAGAACTATGGAGCAGAAGTGTCGTCTTCAGTCTATAGCTGAGAACTATGGAGCAATAGCAGCACATCATAGGGATTCACCAACAGAAGACACAGGTTTTTCTTTTGTAGGGTGCAGTATTAGAGGATCTGGCAGTGTGTACCTTGGCAGAGCATGGGGGAACTACTCAAGAATTATATACTCCAAATGTAATATGGATGGCATTATTAATCCTCAAGGGTGGTCAGACTGGAATCGTTCACATAGAAAGAAGTATGATATTATTTGTTATTGGAGAAGTATTGGCAACACCACTTCTAATATGTTTTTTAACAAACTCTATTATTTGGTTAAAATTCATTAGAAACTACAAATTGTGATTTCTAAAAATATAAAGAGTGCGCGTTAAAGAGTGTGTTGCTAGTTTTTCTCTTTGTTTTAAATATGACATTATTATTCCATTCTAGAATTCATAGAATCATAGTGCAGAATATGTCTAAGAATATATGGTATTTCAGGACTGCAGTGTTTGCTGAGTATCAATGCAAGGGAAGAGGAGCAGAGAGAAGACATAGGGTGCCTTGGTCAAAATCATTCAGCTATCATGAAGCAAGTCCTTTCCTTTACAAGAGCTTCATAGATGGAGACCAGTGGCTCAGACTGTAGCATCACGATGCACCAATTACATGACAATTATTCAATATTAATTTATATGCTAGTTTATTATGTTACATATCCCCCAAATGATCAATTTTGATGCTTGCTCTTTATCTTGTAAAGGATGTTTTTTATATGTATGTACGGGGTCACAGATGCTTTATCTGGATCTTAATCATAAATCATAATGACTCCTGACGTGCTCTTACTCTTGTTAATACTTGAAGCAACACTAAATATGAAAGCACTATCATTGTCATGTTATTTGTAAAGGAAATGCCTTTCTTATAGAGGTGAGGTTAACCATTATCTTTATCAACAATTTTTTTATATTTTTCAAACAAAAGGCGAGGTTGTCTTTTTATAAAATTAAAATGTCACAAAGTCACTTTATAATTTTATTTAATTTATTTTAAAAGTTATATACAAAACAGAATAATAAGCTTAAACAAAATTAGTATTAAAAGTTAAATTTCAATCTCATTTTCATCTAATATCAATTCATAAAGAATTTTATATTAATAATTCATGTAAGCACTTTCATTTATGTCATGTGATACATGATCAGGGATGGGGATGGGAACGGCATGGGCCTAGTCCTCCCCACTCCCTCAACACTTTCTTTATATATGTAAGGAAAAAAATTATATGTAGTAGATCTTGTGTCTAATTTTATACTAATTAATAGTAATTTCTTTCTGAGAAGTTTATTATTTATTAAACAATAATTTATTAAAAATTATATTTAAATAACTATGTAAAAAAAATTCAACCTTCCTTTAATGCATTTCTAAATTGGTCCTACTCGTGATGTACCCACTATATAACAAGGAAGGCTCAAAATCAATATTTTATACATAGATCAAAGTGTCAGAACCATTGGTATGAGAATCTTATGATTCACAATTCAAATCTTACAATTCAATATAATTCAATTACCTATCCATAGGGATCCTAAGATGAATCTTAAAAGACTTTGTATCTTACCATACAAGAATGAATCATGTGAGCCTTACAATTCACAAGATTCAGATATTCATTATTTCTTTAGTTTTCACCCATTCTCATGAAAAAATTGAGAAGTCATACAAGCCTAAATTATTAAATGAAAAGGAATTGAAACAACACTGAATTTATCCTATTTGATTACTCCACTACTTTATTTGTTGCTCACTCATTTAATGCACGTACTATATTTAGTTATTTAATTGCTTCATTTCCATTCTACAAAAATAAAGGCTTCACAAAGTCAGATTTAACAGAGCTCATACATCTCATGCTCTTAGAGTTACGTTTTTCACTTATTTATTATGAATATGTGCTTTAATATGTTTTTGTTAGTTGCATATGCTATGCTGTTTTATTGATCAAGAACAATATATAATTTGATTCACGATTTAGAAAATGAGCCTTTCGATTCTTTATTTAAATCCCGATTCAACTACCATGGTCAGAACAGAAAGTTCCAACAAAATAAACAACAGAATCAAGTAAAATATTTTATTGTGTCAATTCAGTTTATGGTCAAATTCATCCATAACCACTTCTGCGCAGCGATGTACTCAAGGTTAAATCACCTTGCAAGAAACATCTAGCATTAAGAACTCCATCCCCGAAATTAATAAGTGCTTTCCAGCAACAGAATTACAATAGGCAAAAAAGAAAAAAATGTTTCAAGACATGAGTTGCAAGGTTTGCGTAAAACAAAATCTACATTTTCTCTATTTCATGTAATCACTTGTCAACTTGCAGTGACTTCAAAATCTTTGGTGAACTGATCGATCAACTTGTAATTAAACTGACAATCTCATTTTCTTGCCTCAACAAAGAACATTTCTTTTCAACTTGCAATGAAACTGAATCTCATTTCCAGAAGCGACCACGATTCTTTTGTTCTTGCATTCTCCTGCACCATTTGGAAACACCCAGAGTAAAAATGTTGGTTGAACACAACACAGGACAAATCATTAGTGTAACATCAACTATATACACAAAAGAAACCTTCAACACAGGATTAAATCATACCTTTGATGCTCTTTGGAACGCCTGATGAACTCACTTGGAATATCACATCCTTGGTAAGAGGCTAGCACTGGTCTTATATCAGGTGGACTACTACGGGCAACAACTGCAAATAGATAACAAAGGTAATGCAACTTTTACAAGCATAAAAAGACACCACAGTAACTTCAAACATGAATTCATTTATAAACACATCTTAAGGGAATGGACTTACACTCAAGGAGTGATGTGAAAATGAAAACAATAATTCAAACATGAACTCATTCTTCAATATATCTTAAGGAATGCTTACACTCAAGAAATGGTATAAAATCCAAAAGAGCTGTGTCATCTATATCTTGCTGCTGCCAAGCCTTAATAGGGAGACAGTTCTCAGGTTGTAGGCAACTTTCCAAAGCATGGCCACTTAAATAAAGAACTTTTCCTGGATTTCTGTTTAGTTTTGAGAGGTCCTGCCAAGCAAAGGATGAAAAAAAGGAAAGAACACTCATTATAAGAATATCCAGAGCACCACTAGTACACTATGCCTGTGATGTATCAAGTATCATAATAAAACTGTAGGTCATTTATTTTATATTCTTCAGGTGTAAGCAAGATTACTTTGTTATTATCTTATAGATATAAAAATAATATTTCCAAGTCACTTGTTCTTACTATTAGCCATGATTGGTTCTACTCCTTCCACAGGTATTTACGTGTATAATTAATTTTGAAAGAGAATAATGTAAGAACATAAGCACATACTCTGAAGTGTTTCCCATCCTGATACTTAGTAGCCGGCCTTGATAGCCTGTATCTAATGCAATGCTTAGTATCCAGCCTTTCTATAACAGGGTCTACAAACTGCACAAATCAACAAATGTAAGAATATATGAATACCTATACGAGCAAGTATCCATTCAGAATATAGAGAAGAATCAGATTACCATATTTTGTTCATCTGTGTAAACCACTATTTCATAGAACTGAGCTAAATGTTCCAAGAAGGCATCAACTCCAGGTCTTTTAAAAGTCTGCCAACCTGTATCTCGCTTTACATACCATAAAAGCAAAATTCAATATTGTAGCCATACCTCTATAATATGTAAGGACCTCCAGCGAGAAGCAAGGCAATAAGAGATCCAATGCATTTTTTATGTGACATAAAGTACATAAAGGGAAGTGGAATGTAAGCAACACACTGTTCACTGATGGTTGAAATTCAAGAGTCTCACTCCCTATTGAGTGGCTCCTACTACTGATTTAGTGCACCCCGCATGAATTTTCACCAATAATGAAGAGTTTATCATATTTTCTACCAACAAAAAAGGCTGAATTTGCAGTAGACGTCTTACCGTCCATATATAGTGAATCAATGTCTCATTGAGATCAAGAACAAGTGTAAACACATGTTGCTCCTGAGGAAGCAAATCAGGAAGGAGCTTGTCTGTGTATGGTTCAGTATAACTCTAAAAAGAATCAAAGGTACAGTATTAAAACAGTGGAAATATAATTTTTTTAAAATGAAAAAGTCAAAACCAAAATCAGCATACTAAAAAACAACCACGTACCTTAACTTGTTCTTCAATTACCCTTCTTGCATCCAAATAAAGCTCTACTGCTTTAGCAGGAACTGGGGTGTCACATGCAAAAGAATCAGCATGCTGTTAATAACAGAGGTCAAAGGCATACAAATATATAACTAATTGTGAGTTGAATACCCCAACCCCCCAAAAGTGCATACAATGTTAATTTGTCTGTGCACTGATCTTGCTCAACAATATAACAAGTTCTTGCCACTGCTCACTTGCCTTTTCTACCCCCTACCCTCCAAAGCTGGTGGCAAGAAACATGCTTACATCCCACATTCTCATCCATTTGCAAAAATTTTCTGCAGCAAAAATACAGGCATATAATGGCTATAATTGGGCAGACCATAGGTTTATCTGAAAATGTCCATCAATTTTATCATTTGTTGCACTTAATACTCATGTGAACAGTGTTGAGTGTTTTCTCCATGGGACCTTTACATACTACTTTCAGTTTAATAAAATTAAAAAGAAGTTCATGCTTATCCATAACAAGGAGCACTTCACAAAATTGCAAAACAAGAAATATAGAACCATCTTAATGATGAGCTTAAGTTTTCCCATTCATATAACAGCAACACTTCAGGGGAACAAAAGTTCACGAGAAGAAACAAGAGCACAATTTATTTATTTAAGGGAACAGAATAACAGTAACACAGGATAAGTGTACATAATAAAGCTCGGGGAACACACCTGTCATTGCAGTTGAGTATAGCAAACCTTGAAATTTCTGCACAAAATATGGACTAGAACATGTCACCTTACCATAAATTAAACTTTAGAAACTTATCATTATCATATCAAAACCAGGCCGAATCCAAAATTAAGTAACAGTAAGGTCCACTGAGGACATTTCCACGAAGCAAAATAATAGGATTTAATCCGATATCACTGAAGTGTTTTACGAAATCAATAATAAAAAAAAAAACTTCTTTTTTATATTTTGATGTAGAGCAACGAAACAGCCAGCTAAACAATACAAACAATGAAATGGAGCCAGAAGTAAATTTGTCGCACAAATGTAAACTTTAAAAATTCATAGCATGTCATATAACAAGAAACAACGTTCCAATGGCCAGCTCATCAATCCAATTCAGCCAATATGATTCTAACAATCCAGCCAATGAGATCAAAACACAGAATTAACAAAGAAGATTGAAAGCGAAGAAAGCCTAAGAAGTAGTCAATACTGACATCAAGAGCAGTGACTCCATCACCAGCAGTGTACTTGGCCGATTCACGGAGCGACCTCGTTTTCTGTTCTATTTCGTCCAAGCTGTAAGCTGCATATTTCATTCCAACAACAAAAAAAAGTCTTCAACTAACACCAATTCCAGATCAAAATGATTCGATAACAACCCCAACATATAAATTCCAGGTCACTTGATTTTATCGATCAACCCTAAATGGAAATGAATAATAAAATGGAAAGAAAGGAAAACGAACCGTAAGAGGCGTAACCGGCAAAGACAGTGCCTCCGGTGAGAGCGCCGACGAGGGCGTATTTGAGGAAGCTCCAGCGGCTGGGAGAGGCGGCGGAAGGAGGAGGGGGAAGAGGAGGGGAAGCGGAAGCGGCATTGGTGCAGAGGAATCGCTTCGATGCCAATGAAATCGCTCGGGATCGAAGAATTCCCAAGGACATAGTTGTGATGTTTGTGAGCAGTGACCTGAGAGAGAGAAAGGGTTCAAGTAGGGTTTTGCTCTTGTGCTTTGCAGAAACAAGTAGAACCACCCATCAACTTCGGCTATGACCTGTTTGGCTACCGGTTATTCCATTATTTCTTATTTCCTAAGCTAAGTCGTGCTTTGGACTTTGGATCTTTTTTTGTTCTCTCTCTTTGTTGTGCTTAGCCCTTAGGGTGTTGTTTCTTGTTTTTGGGCATTGCTACGTGTAGTAAAATTGCTGCTACATCCGGCAATTGTAAGATTTTTCCATTTTATCCTTTCTTATGGGACTTATAGATTAACCCATTCTTAAATTTTGAGTCGAATTCATAATTTTCACGTTATTAACATAGTATTATAATCGATTGAACTAATAGATTAATTATATTATAAAATAAATAATGTTATTATATATAATACTAAAATTTTTAATATATATTTAATGTGCATGTAAATTTAAAATAAATTTTATGATAATTAATTGTGATATAACTCATACAGATTAGGTAATTCGTATATTTTTTTATAAATAAAAAACATTTATTATTAAAAAAACATACAAATTAACTAATTGTATCAATTATATCAAAATTAATTGTAACAAAATTTATTATTTAAATTTATATGTACATTAAATATACATTAAAAATTTAAGTGTTATATATAATAATATTATTTATTTTAACACTTAAGAGTATTTTTGGAATTTTATTTTAATATTGGGTGCACAAGCAATATGCCTGATGCACTTAGCAGCACCCCTTGTTTTTGTATGAACGAATCAACTGATAAAAAGGCCAGCCCAATAAGAATAAAAAACAAGTGCAGGCCTACAAACAAAACAGCCCTTCCACTGTACACGAGAAAATCTAAATAAATGCAGTTGTGTTGTGTTATTTTTCAGTTAAAAATTTCACAAAAGTGCATATAATTGGGTTATATTTTTGCAATAATTCATCAAGATAATGCATTAAAACATAAAAATGATTGTATTAACTAATATATGTTGTAAATTGTAATCAAGTTATAAAAGAGAAACTTCTCTCCGAATCATTTGAGAATTAAAATTAAAATAACCTCAAATCAGTTAATAATTTGGTTTAAGTTTTGACATTTGTGATTCACGTTTAACTTGAAACATCTATTTAAACTTTTGATGCGGAAATGAGGAGAAACAGGTATGGAGCATTGAGCTGTTAATTTTGAAGGAGGATCTAGATATGAATTGTCTTCCTAAGTTTCCTTCTCTCTCTATCTGGCCCCTACTTTGAAGTCAATTTCACTTGACTTGTAATACTAAACCTCAAACAGGTGAGCCTATCACAATAATTTTCCATCTAAGGGCATTTTTGGAAACCCAAAAAAATAATAGAATCACTCACCCCACCATTCTATATAAGGAGGCCTCCTCATACACCACACACCACACCATCTCATAAAAACCTGTCTCCAACCCTCATTTCATTTCCTTTCCTTTCTTCAGCACTATGGATTATCAGTTTAAAAACCAAAATATAGCAACCAATATGACTCACAACCTAAAAGCTCATTACTATCTTGTTAAGCTTACTCAATTACTCGTTTCAGTGTCCGTGTGTTCCTTCATCTTCTCTCCTTCTTCCTTGCTTGTTTTCCTACATTACTTCAAATTCTATTTCTCTACATTCCCTTTCCAACTCTATACACACAACATAGACAAGAACTCCATGTTTCTACTTTGCAATGGTATCCTTGTTTTTGTTGGTATAACTAAATCTCTCTCCGGCTCTAGTTGTTGTGATGATAATAAGCCTTCTACGTATGTTAAAGATGATGGTTCACAATCTCGGTTTTCGGTTATTGAAGCCAACGAGCTAATGTTGGAGATAGTAGAAACTGAAGAACAAACTAGTGATCCTGATGAACAGAACACTGTAGTTGAGCAAGTAATAGAAATAGAAAATTGTGCTGAAGAAGAAGTACAAGAAAACATTGAAAAGATCATTTTGGTAGATGAAGGAGAAGAAAAAGGAAGTAGCTTGGTTTTGAAGGAAGAGAAGAAGGAGGAGCTAGATGAAGAAACTGAGCTATTGGATGTAGGTGATGAAGAGGAAGATAAAGGGTCAGAAACTGATTACATTCTGATTGAAGAAAGAATAGAAGAGGAAGAAGAAAGCTGTATGTTGAGCACAGAGGAGTTGAACAAAAAGTTTGAAGATTTCATTAGAAAGATGAAGGAAGATCTAAGAATTGAAGCTCAAAGGCAATTAGTCATGGTTTGATTTAGTAACAATCATGGTCTTCTTTTTTTCTTTCTTAGGGAGGCCTAGTTATTTGTTAGGTCTTTCTCTTTTTCTTTTCTCCTGCTCCACTTTTCTTGTACTTTAGTTGTATGAAATTTTGCAAAACTATTTCTCTGCTTTTCTTCTATGGTTGATAGCAACAAAGAGCAGGTTCTAGATATGAATTTTTTTGTTTAAATTGAAGCCATAAACCAAGCACATGATCACAACCTTAATGAAATAAAATCGCATATATGACACAGTTTGAGGATATAATCAAAACTGTCCCCTTCCACTATACTCATTTAATCTATGCGATACACTGTTAGGATTTAATATCATGATGTCATGGATTGAAATAGAAATAAATTTGGATACTGTTATTCTTAAATTATAAGAATACAATATGATCTTAATAGGGTGAAAAGGAAACAATTTTTATTATGTAAAAACTCACATGAATTTTTTTATCCGTACAG